>NC_135785.1:242559972-242865329 GCF_051106095.1 Pogona vitticeps | reverse complement strand
ATGGTTTTCTTCAACAGGATTTGGGCCTATGTATTCAATTATTTAACACAAATAATCAGGAAAATACAAATGATTTTATGCACAAAGGGTTTTGTAACTTGGCCACAATGGGTGTCATGTGGTCAATATAGGGTGGGCTTTGGGTCACTTGAACAAGAATGATTTTTTTCAGACAAAACTGTGGTAGAGAAGTGTGATTTCTTCAGTGGTGTCAGTGACATGGACAAAAATCCAATGGGTTCTAATCCAAGTTCATTTTGAACCATCCATCAGCATCATGTTATAAGGCTTGTTCCACTACTCCCAGCCTCAGGAACCCATAAATATAAGCCCTAGGTAGTAATCTGTCCCTGATAATAAAAAAATGCATTTCTTGCACATTCAGAAAATCACCCTCTCACTCGACACAGAACATCATATCAGGAGTGTGCCCTGCTAAGTGAGTGGGGCCAGAAATCAAGCAGTAGAGTTCCACAAAAGCCTTCAAATTTTGATTCAACCAGAGCAGCACATCCTTAGCCTTTATGCTGATGATGAGCAGGGAACATTCCAGCACCAGCCACATCTAACCAGATATAGGAGATACAGGCCAGATCAAGATATTCATGAAGGAACAAATCCTGGATATCTATAACTGATCTGGAATTCAGCAAAAATGGCTACAACCTTGAGGGATTGTAGCAAGGCAACTAAAGCACAGCAAGTTGAGAAACAACCTAGAAGATGGAAGAATCAATACACAGTTGAAACCCCTTCCCTTTCAATGCCCCAGCTATCTCCCCCATAGCATTTCCCTCTGTTCTCTGTTGCAAAAATGGATACATCCCAATTCTTTCAGTCTCTCCACCTATGTCAACACACATTTCTCTCACCAGCAGAGGATGTGCCAGAGCAGGTATATTTCAGCAAGTGCACATGGTAATTAATAGACACTATTTTGTTGACAAGACCTGAAGAGGATGCATTCTCATCCTGTCTTTGTACATGTGTTGTCTTCTCTGCTTATAGGTATATGACAATTTTGGATACTGAAACCAAGATTTGAGTTCTTTTCTTAGAATGGAGGAAGCCTACTGCAGATGGTGGTGGCAATTTAAAACTTAAATTATATCCTGCTTAACATTTCCAGACGACTATGGGTCACTTCAAATGTTTTAAGCCAAACATGTGGAATTAACTGTTAGAGGAAGTAACAGATGTGAAGTTGGACAGAAACTGCTCTTTGCTGGTGATTCATAGGTCCAAGGCCTTTTAGTTACTAATGCCAGAGAACTAATAAAAGTTTAGCTCTTGTACAACCATCTGCCCCAGATGTAGGTGGCCATACATCCTCCTTTACAGAGTACAATCCCATGTTTGAAGGGACATCAGAGGATGATAGGTTGTTTGAATGAAGATAATCTGTATTTGAAGGTGGACCTTGCATTGATCCAAGTTTCCTTATAAGAACTTGGAAGAGAGAACAGGGTTTGCTCATTTATGACCTGTGCAGACCAAGCAGACATAGAAACTATATTTATTGTTGTTTAGTCGTTAAGTCGTGTCCGACTCTTCGTGGCCCCATGGACCAGAGCACACCAGGCCCTCCTGTCTTTGAGATGCATTGTACTTCTATTTAAATCAATTAAAATAAGTCCCATTTTGTCCCCTTATTTTGTTGGTTCATTATTTTATTTTATTTTTTTTAGTTGCTGAAATTACAGCAATATCTCACAGTCACTGATGCTTCCAGGTGTGGAAACAGAGATGAGACTCCCCAGAGGCCTCTCTGAAGAGGATGAGGCATTTTCAGGTGCTGAATGTAGGAGAAACAGCTTATAATTTGCCATGTCTGGAATGGAAATCTCGATGAACAAGGCAGTTTGGTTGCCCTGAGATGTCAGCAGTGGAAAAGACAGAGAGCATAATGCCTTTCCATTAAATTTCTGGCAATTTTTACCATCTGTTTTTGTTGAAATACCAAGACGAACTTAAGCTCTATGCGGACATCTGTTTAGAGTTGCCACTAGGAGCTGTCTCAGCTCCTGAAGAGGCTTAGCATGACCCTGCTTCTGGATATGACCCTGCTCATGGATACAAACTAGAAGTTAGAAGTCCCTTCAGGAAAGTATAACTTAGACTGGAGGAGAGCTTGTGATGTATCTGTAGCCTTGCTTCTTTTCAGCTTTGCCATTTCTGGAGTCCAGATAACTTGCCTACTGGATCTTCAGTTTGTAGATTTCCAAATGCAAATTTTAAGGTGCATAGCAGTGGTCTCTGTGGCTACATCTTCCATAATGCTTTATCTTAAGGAAAGGGTCTCAAAAAGAGGCATTCAGATGCTAAGTACACTCCATAACAGAAACTCATGAGTTTCAGATGGGTGGCAGGAAAGAAGCAGTAGCAGCCGGATCCTCATTTATTTCAGCTAGTTTAGTTCCTACAGCTGAATCCTTACACCCCCATGTAAGGAGGCGCTGAGTTAAGGATGTAAACATTTGCTTATTCCATTTTTGCAGGCGAGAAGAAAAAAAATGTGAAAAGTTCTGTGAGGGCCATTTGTGCATTTTTGAAATTCAGTACCTTATTTTGGAAGACATTTGTGCAAAAAGACTTGTATTTTGTGCAGAAATCTTGTATTTTGTAGAAACTAACAGGTGTTTTATTACACAAAAGACATACTTTTACATAAAATACTTGTACACAATACATGTTTTTGGACTAGAGTAGTGTTTTGTTAATGCTACTGCTGATGAAAAATGAGCTTGTCTTTTCTCTTGGGAGAATGAACTGAAAATCCTAAAATGGTTGACCATTTTTTCAATGGGGTGTTGTATTGTGGCATGCTTTTTTGTTGAGAACAGGAAGATTTGAGAGTATTTGTTACATCTTTATTTGGATTACAGAAAGGGCTTGACCCCGAGATTGACACATGATCAGTTTTTAAGTATTTGTTATATGATTCCTTGTGATTCATTCCACCAAAGTTTGGCTAGCTTCAGAAAATTAAAAATATTTAGCATGTAAGGATGTTGTCATGTCCATGATGGTTAGTTTTTCACTGTGCATTTCACAAATGTTTTGCTTTGCATACCACTGACACTAAGCCGGCTTTAATTATCATAAACAGGAAAGTGAAGACAAGAAGAAACATATTTTCTGTTACCCTTTTACTAGTTTTTTTGCAGAATTAAATACCAGAGGTTTTTTTTAAATGAAAAAGAAGAACTGTTCTATCATGATAACAAAACAGCACTTACTTTTCCCCTTAAATAACATTTCATTAATTTTAACCACTCCTTTATAATTCTATGTTGATGCTTGTGCATAAGAAAATGTGAAGAGTTATATCAATTCTTATGGACCTAGTCTATTACTGAATATATATAATTGTTTAAGTAATTTTGACATCTTCGGTGCAAGACGAGTGATGGTTGTGTGTGTTTTGGAAGATGAGAGAGCTTTCTGAAGTTCTCTAATTACATGTGGAATGTCAATACATTCAATAGGAGTGGTAGGTTTGCATAACAGAAAAAACATGGAAAAACACATGTGAAGAAATAAGATTATGTGTTCAGGTATTGAGTTAATGAATAAGAAAAGGCTTCTGGTTATCAGAAAAAATGAAAAAGAAATAGATTCTGAAAAAGCTTCTGATGATCAGAGCAATCTCCCTAGAATATTAAATGTTGTCAGGCAGGGGTTTTTTTTAGGCCTATTCATACATTCATGGCAATCATAGGAAGTCTGTGGCCCTGTCAACAGAATCATAGAATTGTAGATTTGGGAGCAATGCAAAGAACCATCAAATCCCATTGCTTGCCAGTATGTGAAATCCGTATCTAAAGTATCTCTGACAGATGGCCACATAACCTTGACTTTAAAACCCTCCATCAAAGGACAGCCCAACACCTTCCAAGGTAGTCCATTGAGGAACTTTTACTATCAAAAAGTTGTTCTTAACATTTAGCTGAACTTTCCTTTTTTATAATTTCCATCCATGGATTCTATTATTTTGAGAAGCAGAAAACAAGATTTGTTTATTTTATTTATTTATTTCTGGAGCTTCTATACTGCCCTGTTAATGCACAGCATTATTCTGAGTGGGTTACATAAAACAACAAGATAAACAACAGCCCCAACAAAGCATAAAACAACACTAAAAAGAAGCTAGGAAGGCGTGAAAAGTAAGAGTGACAGAACAGGGGTGGAAACGTTAAATTTTTGTTTAAAAAAAGGCTGCCTTTGAAGGCTTTCCAAAAGAGAAGTGCCTTCTCAAAACTAGGGAGGGAATGGACCAGGTGTAGCTCCACAGAGAGGCAATTCCACAAGTGTGGTGCCAAACCATAGAAGGCCCAATTTCTTGTGGAAGATTTCCAGGCTTCCTTTGGTATAGCCACTCGGAGAGGCATAGCCTGGAGGATCTAGTGGCACGGGCAGATTACATTGGGGAAAGACACTCTGAAATTTAATGTGGTCCCAAACCATGAAAGGCTTTATAGGTTAGCATCAAGACCTTGGGACACAAGCAGAAGACAGTGCAAGTGAGCCAGGACTGGGAAGAATTTTATGGGACATATTTTCAAATATCTGAAGAGAGCTATGGTATCGCTTCTCAGTCTGCTCTTTTCCAGGGTAAATATTGTTGTTGTACTCCAACTTCCATGATCCTTAATTTTTGGTCAAGCTGGCTGGGGCCAGTGTGAGAGGCAGAGCTTCTTCACTGCAAAGTATACTAAACAGTCTGTTCTCAGACCACATTTAAAGCAATGGCTTGCCTTAAGTCTTTGTGATTGTAAAGCCCACAAGGACATCAGGCCATTAGATGGTGTATAGGGTTAAATAAGCAAACAAACAAATGGAAAGCCCTTTGCAAGGAAGATTGAAAAACTCTCAAATAGGTGGAGGTAGAACGTTGTGGAAACGCTGTGCATAGGTATGGCTGAACAATTTGATGTATCACTGACTGCCATCTGATAGCTGAAAGGCACACTGTAAAACAGGATACAAAATGTAGTTTACTAAACACAATTACTATTATTAGATGGAACAGTGTGAATGTATTATCCACCATCTACATATTTTATGTCATGATGACTATTTATGCTTGATTTATTACCTCCAATGCAAAGCACAGCTGTAAGAAACCAAGGAATGACTCATTATTTTTCAGTACAATTTTCCCCCTCAAATTTTCAAAATTATGGCTTCATCCAATCCATTTCCTAACTCTACAGTCCTGCTGAAAACCCATCCTAGCTACATTGGATGAATTGTTCAACTATAGAATTATACCTTTGAATATAATAATCAGGTTAACATTTTCTTTGTTCTTCAGTTTATTTTCCCCAGGTGTTTAAGAGAAGAAGATGTCTATATCTAATACTTTCTTCAAGAGAGAATAGTAGACACAGACTACAAAGAAGATCCAAATCTACTCATATGATTAGTCTCTCTTTAATTATAATATTTTCATAGGTGCTGCTCAGAGCTTTTTAAAAAGCACAATTAGATTTTTACTCACTGGGAACTCTCAGTGATTCAGATGTAAGAACATGGCATAATAACTTCTTAAAATGGGATTTGCTGGAAAGTCCCATATTTCATATAAACAATGTTATGGGGGTTACGTGATAGCCATTTTTGCCCAAGAGCAAGATAGGAGCAAGTATTGTCAGAATATGAGATAAAATATTTAGGTACTGTTGGTCTGAGAACAGACTTATATTTAAAGAAAAGAATGCACCAAGACTCTCTGGAGCTTTACTGAGAGTGAAAATGAAATCTATGTGCAGTAGAGTAGCAGCTGTTCCCTGAGAAACAGTTTCTTCCAAGAAACCAATGCTCCTTAAGGTCCACTAGTCACATTGCAATGTGGTATGTAAGACCACTCAGTTATTTACACTGAATTCATTTTCATTTTCATTTGCTTTTACCTTCACTTAGCAATAGCTTTGCATAAAAATATAATTGATTATGTAAAACTGTGATGATACTGGTTTTATTGCATGAATCCTGACTGGCTGAACCCACATGTGATTTCTGATTGGATGCCCCCCCCATTCTTCCTTTTTTTCCTAATCATCATTGCCAAGTTCATTGAGAGAAAGCGAAGGCTTAGCAGCACACAATTTGCATCCACCTGCTTTGCTTTTGATGAGCATCTCATTGACTACTTACTGTCTGAAACACAGAAAAGGAAAGGAACTCAAAGGCATTTACCTTCATTAAGAGGATCATATCTGAATCAGTCCCATATTTTACGATACTGAGTGAGACAGTCTTTAGCTGGGTGGAGGAAACCAATGGAAATTGTTTGCAAATTGTAAATATGAAAAGGATATTTGAAATCACTGTAAATATGCTATAAGTAGACTAAAATAACCAAAAGTTAATGCAGAAGCCTATTCTTCTCGGAGGCACACCCATGTACCTTTATGTAAATTCACCGTTTAAAGAATCAAGATACATTAATGCAATCAGCTTAGTATCTACCAAGTAACAAGAAGCAGAACAACAGATTCCTGGTAGCATCCAGCTTTTAGCATTTTATCATGAAGGAATATGTGTTTCTAAGAGATAAACTGACTCCATGATAGGACAATTAATCATTAGAGAAAGCATGAGAACACTACTTAAACCATCAAAAATAAAAGAGAAAGAATGGAATGTTCCACACAGGAATGTAATGAAAACTCCTAAAACGTCAAGTGGAAAATTCTGATTCTGTTCCTTACATGCCTAAAAGCAGAAGTTTATATTATTAATTGAACACATTAGTACCTAAGATATAGGAGTCTTAGTAGAATTAATTATCGAATACTCTAGGTTTGCTGCATTGACCTGTATCTATCCCCTCTCCCCTCACTTTCTAATATGAATAGATACACATCCTATGGCTCGATGATGAAAGGGATATTATTTATGTCTAACAGCACCGCTAGAAGAGATAAACTGAAATGTGCCTATGTGAGAGAAGAACATCTCCTATACCACATTAAAGCTTGCCCACTGACTGCAGACATTTCAAAATGGGTATGGCTCATTTTGAGACTGTGAATATTATGGATCCTCACAATGTTACACTTGCTGGTGGCATCTCCTTGCATTCAGATAACAGGGTCTTGGTTGGGGAGCTCCACTTCCTATGGGTCATGTTGATCGTATGTGTGTTTAAGAGCAAATGTGCAGCAATATGAATTTGTGAAGAAATAGTCCACATTGTCTTGTTTCACACCCCTCAAAGTCTAAAAACATAGACTGACGCAGTTTCATTGCAGGCAACACAATTCAACAAAGGGCGAGATTCCTAAATCTTTGATTGTTGTGCCAAAGAGGCAATTGATATAGAGAGCTTATCATGGCACTGTGGTGGAAGAATGAGAAAAAATTAACCTGGTGATGTTCTTCCTTTTATATTACTATTACAGATGGAAAGTCTAGTAGAATTTATTCTCCAAACACCAGTCCCCTTTCTTTATCAGTCACTACTGACTCAGCCCCACCTGTGTATATATGAAGTTCATTTCTGTGTGGGTGCATGAGGAGCAAATGCCGTAAGTGCACACTTATTTCATTGAACTCTACTTATATGTTTATCCCCCAATTTAGAGCAATTCCAATCCATATTAATGAGTTTGGAGATAGATTTTCAGAGTTCCATGGTCTCCCCTCTTGTTTTAACTTGCCTAAATATCTGGTGATTTCAGCAGATTTGACTGCCTCAGTGCTTCCCTCCTAACTCTGGTGCTTGTTTAATTTTTTTAAAGGTATTTCCTATTTTGAAGTGAAATAAAAATGTTTTGGCAATTTTATTCTTTGGCATTTTTCCACTTAGAGGTACATTAAATTTAATATAATTGTGGTCACTGTTTCCAATTGGTTCACACTAGAGATGGGCATGACTTAAGTCATGCTTCATTGTACAATTCGTACTGTGTGGTGCCACAGCTGACATGTATTCCCTCTGACCACACCTCCGCTGGCTGCCCCACTCACAAGCCTCCACATGCCCCACTCACAAGCCTCCACTGGGTCATCCTCCATTACTGACTACCCAGTCTGGGAAGAAGCTTGGGCTGTCCTTTCCTGCCTCCTCTGGCAGACAACCACTCAGGTGAGGAGGCAGGATGGGGTAATTCCCTGTGCAGCTGATGAATGCTGAACTGCTGGAGGAGGCAGGGAAAGGCAGCCCAAGCTCCTCCCTGGATTGGGCAACTGGTAGTGGAGAACAACCAAGGCAGGACAAGGAGGCTTATGAGTGGGGCAGCTGGCTGGTGGGTGGTTTGTCTTTGGGCTGCTGGGATGCAATGTGGTGTGAGTTGTATGATGTGTAAAGATAACTGATGCCCATCTCTAGTTCACATATTGCACTAGATTCTGGACAGCACTTAGAATTAAATACAGAGCACAGCATTGAAAAGTTACTTATGGTCCAGAGGTCAGTAGCTAGGGTATTCTAGGAGCTGCAGTCCAAAAGATTTAATAATAACAGTAGTTCTGATTGAAAGCCAACAAATCAGTGACCAGTCCGTCAGCTAACTATTCCAGAGCACAGTCATTTGAAATATCTAGTCATTGTATTGTCATAATCCTACATGTGGTACCTGAAGTTCCTCTTGTACTCAGCAGATTTAAAACATAACAACACAACATCACGAGAATAATGCTAGCCTGATCTAAAGAGAAACCCAGTTCATGTCCACAGAGGGCTGATAGGCAAGGGAGCCCCTGTGCTGCGTACAAAACCTTGACCCAGAGTCAGGTCATCTATTAATCATTTAGCACAAGGTTTCAAATGTTCATGTATTACACTACAGACAAGAGGCTGCCCCCTCCTGATTGCACCTCTTTGTCATGCCTGGGGACATGCACTTGCCCATTAATGTGAAAATAACTGAACTCACTTAGTAGTGCAGCCCTATCTACTTTGGATATCTCCTGGTCTATTCCCCATCTCAGGTCATCCTTTGCAGGGAACATGTCCCCAGTACTAAATTCCTTTAGGCATTTGGTACTTCCTCTTCCTCCAGGAGATTAGACATCTGAGCTTCACAGTTTTAAAGGCTTGCACATATTACAAAATTAAACCAGATGCAACAACGCATACATATGGGCTCTTCAAGCAGTAACATAGTAATTTAGTCTAATAAAGTAGAAGCTGTCACTATAAGCTAGAGGTTGTGAAAATTAATTTTGGATCACCATTTCCCAAATACCTCAGGCACCATGACCATTAATTTTTTTTAAAAAAGTAAAATTCCAGCTTTTAGATTCTGATATAGCGTCCTTGCTCTTCAAGCTATGTATGAGGAGGAAACAATCCCCAGCCCCTCTCAGAAGTTGACCACCCATCTTAACAGTTGCCTTTAGCTCAAGTATATGTTTAATAATCTGTCAACTAAAGCACCACTTCATGTATCCGAAAAAGTAGGCTATCTGCTGCCTGCAAAAACTCATTAAAAAGTTTATTGTTCTAAGATGTTGTAAGACTTATTTTTTGCCAGTATAGCTTGTTTTAGTACAATCCTGCAAAGTGCACGTGATGGGACATATGAGACGCTACCAGTGGTTTCTTTGGGAGTGGAACCTTCTCTAGCCTGTGAGTAGGTCACAGTCAGAATAGCTGTTTTCAGGCAACTCCCCCCCCCCAGTGGATTGCTTGATTACATTTATAAATTGTCTTTCCTCCAACAAACTCTGGGTCTCCTAACTCCCATCTAATACTAACCTCCGTGATATTACCTATTATTTCCCATAAACAGTCCCTCTTTCAGATGAAAAATACAATTAAAATTATTTTAATAATAAACATTCAGCCTATATACTGCCTCATTAGTGTAAGCACTACGCTGGGAGGTTTACAGAGGATATATATATATGTACGTACATACATATATACAGTATATAAACAGTACATAGATATATACAGTATATAAACAATACAGCAATACAACACATAATTATAACCATAAAATGAATTATGCTATAAAATCTAGAATTATTTTAAAGTTATTGTTGAGAGAATCCAGGAGATTCAGTTATTAAAGGCAGCTTTAAATACTTCTATATTTACCATCTCTCTAAACTTAAGGAGTGAAGGAGCCTGGCATACCTCTATTGGCATTTTATTCCAGAGACTAGGGGGTCACACAGTAAAAAAGACACGATTCCTTGTTTTCACTTTCTGGCCTCCATTGGGGTAGCAACTTTTAATTACATGGATTTGAGAGGAGTGGGTGGGACAGATAGTTTGATTTGTGGAATACATGTTATGACAAGTATCAAGGCCATAAACCATTAAAGTCTTTATACATATGTCATAACCAGCACCTTGAATTGTTCACAGAAACGAACATGCATTCAAAGCTGCTGCTTATATAAAAGCAAAGTGTGCTGCTTATATACCGCCCCATAGTGCTTCAAGCAGTTTACAAGTTAATTATGCAGGCTACACATTCCCCCACCAGTGAGTTGGGTACTCATTTTACTGACCTCGGAAGGATAGAAGGCTGAGTCAACCTTGAGCCGGCTACCTGGGATTGAACCCCAGGTTGTGAGCACAGTTTTGGCTGCAGTACAGCGGTTTAACAAAACTGCGCCACAAGGCTAGCCCTTAGGTGAGCGCCTTTGGTAAGGAGCTCACCTAAGAGGCACAGTGACCCATATTTTGGTAATGCATGAATAAAAGAAGCACATGCAAACTGTACAGATTGCACTTTACTTCTGATTACATCTTACTGCAGGGGAAAAGCATCCATATTGATTTTACCATTTCAATTAAACCCATATAGAAAAATCAAATATTGATGCTGTATTATGTTATGCACCACTTTTAGCAGGGTGGTTAAATTCTCAGCGGGAGCTTCATCATGCAAAGAGAATGCATTCTGGGTTTCAAATGACACTTGTTCTATATAAGCGATGTATGGTAGGAACATCTGTTGGTTAAATATACATACTAAGGAATCTCACAGATCTATCTTTGTCTTGTAGGCAATGCATTGGGAAAGCAATGATGAAAACAGCCCAAAGACAAATGTAGCAATTATTAGAATTTTTTTATGGAATTGAGATTTTTTCAATCTTCCATTAAATCTGTATGTGTACTTATTTAGAGTTTTTAGCTTAATGTGTGGGCAACTCAGGGACACTTACGTACATAAATCAAGATGGGCAAAGTAAACCCTGGATATGCTTACAGCTTCAAATGGTGCTTTTGCACCCCACAGCCCTTCACTGGTCCCCTTTTTTCCTGCCCTGCCAAAGTTGAATTGCAGTGTTAGAAGCCTCCAGAAGGGTGAAGTCATTGTTTATACAAGCTCTCAGGGTCCGGCTATATAGACCTAAAACACCAGGTTTGAAAACTAAAAGTGAATGTATAACCATTTGCAAGTTCATGGTGGATTTCCCACCTCCTCAGGATCATAAATAGTCTGTGCAACTCCTGAAAGTTCCCTGGACCTGTCAAATTTGCCCACCTCTTTCAGGGATGACGGATTTTCCTAGAAGGCACACTTGATCAATAACTGCAGTTTTAATAGCGAAGGATTGATTTTAGCAACAAGGCCATATGTTTTATAACCAGTTGTGGTTGGGAAGCTTTTGTATTCAGAAATTTAATGCTCTCTTACCAAGAAGGGCTTGCCCAAGAAATGGAAAGGTGTAAGATAATGTAAGCATTAAAACAAAGTGTACTGTTTATGTACTGCTCCACAGAGCTTAAAGCACTCTCTGGGCAGTTTACAGTTTGATTGTGCAGGCTACACATTGGCCCCACAGCAGGTTGGGTACTCAATTTACTGACCTCGGAAGGATGGAAGACTGAGTGAACCTTGAGCTGGGATTCTGATCCTGGCACTGAACCTGGGTCATGAGCTGAATTCTGGTTGCAATTTAACCACTGTGTCACAAGGCTCCTAATCTTGCTAGACCAGATGAATGGATTCGTGTAATGTTCTCTCCACCACCAGATTAATCTATGGACACAGGTGCCTTCTTGTAACATGCATCAGAATGTCACAATGCCCAAAGACCATGGAACTGATTCTGGCTTCAGTGGCTTCCTAAGGGGAAACCCCTTTAGCCAATGTCTATAAGAGACAAAGAGACAATGTCTATAAGGGACACGAGACCCAACATCTAGTGGTGCCTCGCTAGACGATGATAATCCGTTCCACTGAAATCGCTGTTTAGCGAAATCATTGTCTGGCGAAAAGCATTTCCCCATTGGAATGCATTGAAACCTGTTTAATGCGTTCCAATGGAGAAGAATTGTCATTGTCTAGCGAAGATCAGCCATAGGAAAGCCACTTTGCGAACCGCCAATCAGCTGTTTAAATCGCTGTCTTGCGAAGCTTAGGTCCCGAAAACACCTGTTTGTGAGCGCGGAGGGAGCTGTCAAAATCATCATCTAGCGAAAATCGGTTTGCGAAGCAGGAACCAAACGTTGTCCAGCGATAGACCCCCACAGGAATCACTGTTTTGCGAATCGCTATAGCGATCGCAAAAAGCCAATGTCTAGCGAAAAACCTGTCATGCGGGGTGACTGACTAGCGAGGCACCACTGTACATCTCTCAACCTTGTCCTGCTCAAAGGCTGGTGTTTCAAAATTCTACTTGTGAGTAGACCTTATGTGTTTTTGGTTTCCCAGAAACGACACTGGTTCACCCGTGTGTGTTGATGGTGCAGGATGGAACCTTAGAAAACAACTTTTTAAAACCCCCTCAGACTTTAGCCTGTTTCATATTCTGCTTGAGGTGGGACATAATGCTACTTTGTTTATTTTTGGATAACGATAGACCTTTTTTTTTTTACATGAAGCGCCTGGTTTAACTATTCAATTTCTCCCCCTCATCCCCACTTAGGGCACTCGTTGCACTTGGAGAGAAGATTGGCACACAGATCTAATACCCACTGAAATCAATAGAAGCAACATTCACAGTTTAATCTTTAGGGCCAACTTTGGGACTCTTAGCGTTCTCTTGAACTGTCCTCCTTGACCTTGCTTATCATGTACAGTATGTGCTGTGATATCCCATCTGTAAAACCGGGGCATATATCCACTGCCTTCGAAGAAAAGTATAAATACAAACTGGATCAGGAATATTTGTGAATTCGTGGAGTGACCGTAGGCAGAGCAAAGAGCTGCTTGTCTCCCTTGGGATGGAGCAAGACACACACAGAGACTTCATGCTAAATCCAATATTCACTCATAATATTTAGAAGTGGGGGGAGGAAGAAACTCAAAAAACATGAAGGGGGATATTCATTTTATCTTTGCAGCCTTTCCTACTGCAAAGTCATTAATTAAAGAATCAAAATCCTTGGCCACACCATAACTAATTTCAGAATGAACAGGGAGGGTGGAGGCAGAAGAAAAAGACTGGAAGTAGGTAGAAGAGCAGGCTCCCTGCATTGCCCTTTAAGAAGGAATTTAAAAAAATGACTGCATCCATTGCCTGTTCAGTGTCACTCACAAACTCCCTTCCCATTGGCTGCCTTACAAGTCAGCTAGGATTTTCTTCCGGCAACTGTCAAAAAAGATTAAAATGAAACAGAATGCCCAGCTCTGAAGGTTACCACATGTACCCTACTCTCCTGACTGCATCATCCAGTTTATGACCTGGCCTTGCCATTCAGATGTCCCTGTTCTCAGGAATGGAGTTTTCATGGAGAACCCAAAATGCAGAAATACTTCCATGGGGCTGGGCAAAAATGGGGTCAGGGTGTCACCAAAGGGAGCAGAACGGATCAGGCCTGAGCTATTTTGCTCTTATTCAGGAACAGAGTGGGACAGGGAGCTTCTGCACAATTGCTTTTGGGACAGGCCTTAAGCTGCAATACTTCAGGGTGACTTTGGTTATCTGTGATTAACTTTAGCCTGAGTGCTGAAGAAGACAATTCTATATTAGTCAGCCTTTCTGTAGCAACCCAGCTGAAAGCTTTTGTTGGCAATTTTTTCCCTTGACACTGTTTCTTACATTGCCACTTCTTCTGGAACCATAGGAATTGTTCCTGGGTGCAGACTTGTGTGTTGATTCAGCATAGAAAACCTTAGGTGGGTGACAAAAGAACCACACCACCCTCCAAGTTCTTTCGAGTTTGAAAAGTTTATCATATCTGAGCAGATCAAAGCAGAATTTCCATATTCAGTGCCAAGATGAAGTAAAGTGAATTTAAAAATCAGTTCAGATCCAGAATGCAAAACCTTAAAGCTAGCCATCTGAAATTTAACAAGTTTAGTACCCTCACATCTCCAGATTGCATTAACATCTGTACCAAAACAATAAGATTTATGGCCATTTTCGTCTTCCAGTAAGAGCCAACATAAGACTTTATAAATAGCTTGGATCTGGGGCACAAGTTGAACAGAATGGGGCAAAAATAGCTATGGACCAAATTGGGATGAATCTGAAGTCTCAAGCTGGCATTTGAATCAAATTGATGGACACATGCACAAACTTAGTTACTATGGTCTTGGGGTGTAGCTGTGTGCCTGTCCATATGTTTGCCTTGCCTTCAGACCTTACTGCTTTATATCACTAATTTTCAGATTTTCTGGTTTCATGTAAGATATGGAGAGAAAAATAAAGTCTCATGTAAATCTCATTTCTGGTCAAAAACCAGGCTGTCTTGGTAACAATGATAGAGCTTGCCGAGGATTTTCCAACCTCCATTAGAGTTCTTATCTCCAAAGGAACAGGGGCAACAAGTACTTCTCCCTCACTGTGTTCACCATGTTTTGCAGAAAAGATGCAGCACAAAACTAGTTCCCCAACCTTTTCCCTACATGCACATGCAAACAGCAAGCATCAAAAGGCAAGCTGAGTGATAAAAAGGGCATAAACAATGCATCTTATGCTGCTGCATATATTAGTACATGCAAGAAGCCCATATTGATTGACTTTGCAGCTAATGAACTTTTTACCAAAATCAGTATTGCAAATGTGCAAAATCCATGCTATTCCATGGTGAGGAGAACATCATCGACCAATCAGTGAGTCTGTTAATCAATCATCATCTTAGTGCTTTCTTATTGATGTAATGAGGACAAGCCAAGATATACATATCTGACTTGTTCTCAGATGTTCTTTTAGGGGCTGTTCTTCATGGCCCCACATTGAATTTTCATGTGGCCTAGGAGTCCATGCATAGAGTAAGAACATCTGCAAAGGAGGGAATTTGCTCATAATGCAGTTGATGCAAGGGCCTCCCCATTAGGGACCCTATTCCATCCTCTACATGCAAGTGTCCATTGGGAAGATAATGCACCGTGTTTGATACCGGCATGTAGGGCTCTGTGCTCTGGCCGCACTTCTTGATTGTATGTTTGTGTAAGTGGGTAGAAGGGTGGTGGGAGAGGACTAAGGATAGGACTAGGGAAAGCAGACAGGATAGGCCGAATAGAACTAGGCAGGCCACAATTTTGCAATGGAGCACTGGTTTAACTATGAAAGTTCAAGAGAAACAGCTGGTCAGCTCTGCCAGATGGCCTAGTATGAACAAAGAATACATATATCTTAGGACACCTCTAATTCTCTGTGGTGCTTCCACATTGTATATGAAGATTCAGAATGGGTACTTCGTTTATTTGTCATCCGATCATCACAGATTCCCTATATAGGAAGTGTCAGGATTCCCTGCAACATCATTTGAGAATTCACTGCCTTTCATATTTTATTTTAAGTAAGTAAGTAAGTAAGTAAGTAAGTAAGTAAGTAAGTAAGTAAGTAAGTAAGTAAGTAAGTAAGTAAGTAAGTAAGTAAGTAAGTAAGTAAGTAAGTAAATAAGGAAGGAAGGAAGGAAGGAAGGAAGGAAGGAAGGAAGGAAGGAAGGAAGGAAGGAAGGAAGGAAGGAAATCCATATATGTCAGATGGAGCTGGGAGTTTTCAGTTTACATTCCCATAAACCACAAATTATGGAGATTTCCTTGAATAACTACTGAGCCTGTTCCTCTAAGAGTCAGGCTATGATCCACAAATCAGTTAAGCCACTGTGCATGTATTTAAGCTAGACAAGAAAAAGAAAAGAAAAGAAAAGAAAGAAAAATAATTCACCTTCTACCAAGAATTCATTTCTGATAGAAGACTGGAAAATGTAGTGCTACAGAAGCTGCCCATCATAAACAATTACAATTTTTAAAATCATCGGAGAATATCCACTGACCCAACGCTAGAATTTAACTATAGAGAAACAGCATTTAGCAGTTATTTTACAGGCTCAAAAAGTAGTCAGAGATCAAATCAGAGAGTGTTTTTGGTCCCATGCCAATGTTTAACTATACCACATGGGATTCCTATACACTTAGGGCACTTCACTAAGAACCATATCTAAAAGAAGACTAATATTATTTCTCCCAACCTGTAACTCAAACACTGAACATGTGTTCCAAGTAGGCTAAGTTGTTGTTAATCAAACAGGAAAATGATGAAAATGTGAGTCTGTTATATAATGTGATTATTACCGTTCATTCCAAGGTACAATATAAGAGAAAAGGAAGCAAAATCTAAAGAGTTAAAGAGAGTAGAATCAGACTACCCACTGGTTTACCAAGATGCTGGCGGTGTTGAAATAAGTGGGATGGAATTTAGAGTGATGATGGTAGAAAACCTGAATCTGACCCAACAAGGGCTTAGGGGCCTCGAAAGCCTGCTCTGTGGCAGCAGCAACGGTGAAGGAGTCAGTCTTCTCTGCCATCATTGCATCTGCACAGAGTAGAGCTCTTTCAAGTGGTCAAGGGCCTATTACATGCAGGCCCAAATCATATAAGAGTTGAGATAATCCTCAGCATTTTGAATAGTGACTGGCTGAACATAAGCTGTCCATTCCTGCAGGAATTTCAGGACAGATATAAATTTCAAGCCCAGTTGGGCTTAACGTCAGCTTTCAAAAAAACAAAACAAAACAAAAAAACAAAAAAAAAACACCCAAAAAAACCCCAACAACAACAAAAACAGACCTTTGGAGAGACCCAGTGCCAGAGATGGGACCATTTATATTTCACAGAGAAACACGTCTGGCTTCCCATAATTTCAGCAGACGCTGATGCTACTCTTGCGATATGCAAAATGGTCGAGAAGTCATTGAATTGTTGCTCTGGCAACCCCTCGTTTCTTTCTGGGATGGATACTCAGGAAGAGGACAGTATGATTCTCTCATACCCCTGTGGTCCCTCTCACCATAAACTGTTTCAAAATGTTATTGATCACTGTCGTGGGTGGAGTTTGCGTTTGGCGGTGTCGAGACGGAGCTCCGAGAAATTCAGAGTTATAGCTGGTAATGAAGGTAAACCCTTTGAAAATTTTCTACTTATGAGAGAGCTTCTCTGCTGTCAACAAGCCTAGAGAAGAGAAGAGGAGTTTGTGCTGCAGGCTACAGCGTCTGAGAACTGAGCAGTATTTTACAACCAATATACTCCCCCTCACATACGCAAGATAACATTAGACAAGGAGCCAAGAAGTTGGCTCTGGAATGTTAATGACTACTGTCTTTTCATGTTATCAAGTATCTTGCAAGAAACTCTGATGTGAGGCTCTTAAAGGAATCACCTGTGCACCACCAGTTTTTAAACTCTGTTTGTTGAAGCCTTTACCTCCGTTAACTGATTTCCACACCTATACTCTCTGCTTCTCATCAACATAACGCAGAGATTTGCATCTTTAACCAGAACCTATGGAGAATCTACAGAGAATGGAAGAGCCAGTTTTAATTACTGATGGGTCACCTGATCAAGTACTTGACTTAACCTTATCTCCCCCAGCGTTGCAACAGGTGCTGAGATATACTCCAATGTCCATTACTCCTGTTACTGAACTTAGAAAAAAGTGCAACTATACTGAAATGCCAGACCATTTACCAGAGGATAAACTTCAGAGTTGCAAAAGTGACAGCCAAACACAAAGAAGGAGGAGGCAAGCTAAGATGACAGATTATATCTTGAGATCAAAATCAAACTGCAAAGAAGAACCATGTAGCCCAATTATTGATTTGCCAAAAATGGTTGCTGATCAGAGCCATCTCCTGGAACAAAGTCACTTGAACAGCTTTTCAAATGATGACTTTGGCAGGCTGAAAATGGAATACTTTACATCCCCTCTATGCAACATGGCTACCCCTGTAGAAATGCCCACTGAACACAATAACACCCAAGATGAGTATCTAACAAAGCTCCCTATCTTCGATGAGAGTATAGCTAAGAAACTACAGGGACCAAAGCTGGCGACACACAATAACTCTCAGTGTAATCAGGCTCCAACCCTACCAGAAGGAGACACTCACTTCCCTCAAAATATTATCTTGGAAATAAGGGACTCAGTAAAGGGTATAAAAGACCTGCTGGGCTGTTTGGTTGATTTAATGAAGGAAAGGGTTATTCCACACACAAATGACCCTATTGGACACAGTGGAAAACCAAATGCCTCCTTGTGGGCAGAAGCTGATGAAAACTTCAATTTATCATCTCATACCATCCAGAAAATCGCTAACCTCTCCTATGAAGAGTTACTCTCTTGCGTTACACAGACAAATCAGGGACGGTCCTTGCCTCCTAGGCCAGACTTAGATGAAGTGAATGAAACCTTAATACCTCAAATCATCATCAAAGAGTCTATACCAAACATACCCATAATAAGTACTAGAAAGGAACAGGTGAAGCCCAAAGCCAAAAAGAAAGACAAAGCCTCAAAAAAACAAAGACCAACTAACTCCATAAGACAACCAAATTGTAAGGTTAACAAAAACAACAAAGGTAAGAAGGGATTCATACATCTTACCCAAAAAGGTAGAAGGATGGACTTTAAACCCTTATTCCAAATGCTAGATGTAATGCAAAATGACCTAAGGAATAAAGATGACCAAATAATTCCACAGCAAGGAAAAGGAAAAGCAAGAGAAATGACTGCAAAGGAAGGAAATCAACGGCACACACTGAAAATGGGGGAAAAAACCAAAAAGCCTCCAGCAGAGAAAGGTGAAGCACCTGTTCAAAAGAAGAAACAAATTACCAAACAGACCTCAAAGATTCTATTGTCAGATATACATTCTCCACTCAACGGAAACTCGGAGATGATTACTGCCAAGGTGGTCAACAATGAAGTGGGAGGAAACAACTGCAGACAAATCCCAGTCCTGATACGAGACAGATATGCAACAGCTAAGAAAAGAAGGGGAATTTATAAGAGACCCACATATATGTATGGAAATACAAATTATTCTGCTAACTACAGAGCAAATTTTAAGGCGGATCTGCAACCTGCTGATTTTAATCAGGTTAGCCACAGAGATCTAAACCATTTTTGGTGGGATTATAGCAGCTACGAGGATAGACCCACCTGGAACTATATGTATTGACCAAATAGCCATTGCAATGAGCCAGAATGCTTAAACACCAGCACCATGAAATCTAGCTGGATGCCCCAGATATCCCAATCACATGGAAAGGTTGTCGTATATCCAGATGTCAAGACTGAGGCCCAAAAGACAACCTTAACGTCAAGGGCCTGTTTATTGAAAATCCTTTCATGGAACATAGCTGGTTGGGCCTCCAGACAGGGTGACCCAGGAATATTCGATTATCTAAGATTACACGATATAATTGCAGTACAGGAAACCTGGAGCACTGATAATATTAGTTTGAATGGCTATCTGGTACTTAACAGCTATGCAGTTCCTAGCAGTGGAAAGGGCCGCCCCAAAGCAGGGATGGCTCTAATGTTCTCTACTGCTATGGAGGCTAGGGTCAAATCGCTTCCACCCTGTGACAAAATTGCTATGGCTGCCTTACTTGTTATCAGGTCAAGCTTTTATCTGATCATCAATGCTTATATTCCTCCATTGTCTTCTAAAAATCAAATAACTCAAATGTGGAACCAATTGGAACTTTATATTACAAACTTAGAATCTATAGTCCCTAATGCATATGTGATACTTATGGGAGACCTGAATGCAAGAACTGGATCGAATAATGACATCTTTTACCCCTCCAATGTCTGGGGCACAGACTCTGTAGAGAACCACACCCTGATGAATTATAGAACATCAAAAGACTTGAAGATCAATTATAGTGGGATATGCCTGGCACGGATGGCAGAACGTCTTACTCTTTATATTGTAAATGGCAATGCATTGTTTGATAATTGTGCAGAATTTACTTTTGTATCAGGGAGGGGCAGTAGTGTGGTAGACTATGTGTTAATTTCTCCATCTTTAACCAGGTTGGTTAAGGAATTCTCCGTTGGACATAGAACAGATAGTGATCATTTACCCCTACTCCTAACCTTGTCACTGCTAAACCCAATACATCTTCCCCCTGAACATCACTTAAGTGACAATGTCTTATCTGTAAGATATAAACGTCTAACTTGGACAGATGAAGTTAATGCAAAAGTCTCCAGTTTCTTAAAATCTCCTACCAGTGAGAAACTAAGAAACTTAATAACAGCACCTACAAAATCTACTTTGACTTCCATCGTAACAAACTACAACTCCCTAGTTTTAACAATACAATCTGTTCTAAGCCCAAAACAATCTCAAACTCATAAACAATCGGGAAGATATACTCCTAAATGGTTTGATAAGGAATGCTCCCATAAAAAAAACCAACTTAGAGAAATATACATGCAGTATAGGAAGAAGAATTTGGCAGTTCTCCCCCGGGAGTACTACATAGTTAAAAACCAATATAAAACCCTGATTGCCCAGAAAAAGAAACAATCAATTCAAAAACAATGGAACATCTTGATTGACTCAGTACTAAACAAAGACTCTAAGCTATTTTGGGCCTTGGTCTCTGGAGCGCTAGGTGCCCAAACAGGATCAGCTTACTGCACTATCCCGGCAAATATATGGGAGCGGTACTTCACTAAAATATTCGAGGAAACTAAACCTGCACAAACTGTTAACATCACATTCTTAGATTTAAACAAATTGCCAAACTGGGACCCAGTAAACGAAAATGAAATAAGGCCGTTAATAGCTTGCCTAAAATCAGGGAAGGCACCGGGACCCGATCTAATACCAGCAGAGTCTTTAAAGGCCAATGTAGACTGGTGGGCTCCCCTTTTATCACATTTATTTACATTTATTAATAACACTGGGCAAATTCCATACTCCTGGTTAGAGGCAATAGTGATACCAATCTATAAGAAGGGGAACAAAGACGAACCCTCAAATTATAGACCAATTAGCCTCCTGTCAATAGTGGGCAAGCTTTATGCTAGATATCTAAACAATAGACTAATCACATGGATTGAGGAGGAGGAGATCTTAGGGAATGAACAGGCTGGTTTCAGGAAGAACCGCTCCACTTTCGACCACTGTATAGTACTGAATCACCTCGCAGAGAAGTATATGGGTTGTCATGGGAATGGCCTGTTTGCAGCATTTATAGATCTAAAATCTGCCTTCGACTCAATACCCAGAGGAAATTTATGGGAAAAACTCTACTCTTCCTCGATTGATAAGAGGCTACTATACCTTATTAGAAGCCTCTACCAACAGACCACAATTAGGGTAAGATGTGGAGTTGATGGGAATCTATCAAACCCCATTCAGGCAGAGAGAGGGGTTCGCCAAGGTTGTATTCTGGCGCCTACATTATTTAATCTGTATTTAAATGACCTTCCTAAAAGCTGCACAGCTCCTGAATTTCACTCCCCGAAATTGGCTAAAATCAGAGTGCCTCTTCTACTATATGCAGATGACGCAGTTATCATGTCACTATCAGAAGTTGGTCTCAAACGTATTTTGCGTGCATTTATGAGTTATTGCAGGAACAACCTATTAACAATTAATTTCCAGAAAACCAAAATAATGGTTTTCTCTAGACATAGTAAAGTTAAAGATTGGGTTATCGAAGGCCAACATATAGAACAAGTTAAAACATTCAAATACTTGGGAATTGTCTTCTCACGTACCCTCTCCTGGGCGTACCATAGACAAGCAGCAGTGCAAGTGGCTAATAATACAACCAAAGTTCTTAGACGATACCACTATGTCCAGGGTGGGCAGTTTATCCCTGCTGCTCTACAGATAGTCAAGTATAAAATTCTTGCACAGCTCCTGTATGGTATTGCGATCTGGATAAATGGTTTCAATTCCTCCATTGAAAGTGTTCTGTCAAACTCACTGCGAATCCTATTCGCTATGCCAAGATGTTGCTCTTTAGCTGCTTTGCGCTTGGAGGCTGGCCTTCAATCGGTGGAATGTCAAGCCTGGTTGCATGCATTCCGATTCTGGTTGAAGGTGGTATATGCTCCCATAACCAGTGGGTATATACACTATTTACAAAAAGATGTCTTTACCAGCTCATGGCACAAGGGATTTACTAATAAATTACATCTCTTAGGCTTCTCTATGGACTTCTTCCTGAGTCAGCCTTACGACAACATCAAGACAATGCTTGTGCAACGCATTAAAGACATAGATCTTCAGTACTCATTAGCAGGTGCAGACAGGACCTGCTCACCAACGTACTTTGGTATAAATTTTAACTTTCCCAAGTTACCAAATTATCTATATCAAATCAATGTACCAAGGTATCGTTTTGCCTTCTCAAGGGCTAGGTTCAATTGCTTTCCCTCAGCCTTGTTAAAAGGGCGGTTTAATAACATTCCTTATGGAGAAAGGATATGCCCCTGTGGGGAAGAAACAGTTGAGTCTCTGGCACACACCATTCTAGAATGTAGTTTATATAAGTCTGAACGTACCCATTACCTCCACCCAATAATGTCTAAATGCATTAGTATACCTCCCGCAGACTACCTTAAGTTTCTGCTGTCCGGAGAGAACCAATTAATATCACAGTCAGTGGCTAAGTTTTTATTCTCAGTTTTAAGAATCCGTAAAGTGTTGTGTTTAGATGTATGATTCAAGTTTTTATTCCTGCTATCTTTTGATATCTAACTTGTTTTGTATATTTTATGTAATGTTTTTATCCTTGTATTTTTGGGTCTTTGACCGTACAATAAATTCAAGTTCAAGTTCACTGTCTCATCCCTCATTTCTATTACCAACGTCAAACCTCTTTTTGCCATTCCACTTGGCTATTGAAGTAATATTCTCTTTAAATCACCACAGGAACAAAAGTGCTTTCCATAACAATTGTCTTATTTCCTCTCTTTGTCTTTTGCTCTCACAGACGTTTAGCTGCCCCAGTGTGTACAGATTTGCCCCTTTATGCAGGCCCTTATACCACTCTTCATACAGCCAACCCTCAGGTATTGAATTCAACACCCCATCAGCTTGAAGAAAATAAAATAAGGTTTTATTAAAATAAGACTGTGAAAAGAATGTTGTTTATTCAATACATGTCTTCATTCTGTCTATCAGCTCTCCCTCTCAAATTCTCACACAGGTTCTCTCTGGGACTCCCCAAGCCACCCTAACCCTTTCCTGCACCTCACTGCATGCAAATCTCATCAATACTCCCCTCCCCTAGTTTCTTTCTCAGCCAATCAGAACTATTCTTACCAACATTCCATGATCCTCACTCACCCCCACATCACACACTTACCAAACCAATTGTAAACAGTACATTTAAACACAACTGGGCATCACATGTATTTGTTTAATTTACTTGACCTCCCTTATACTTATAAAGGCTGGCTGGATAGCTCTGTGATTTAGGTATCTGTCTGCAGTGCCAGAAGTTAGGGGTTTTATTCCCCACTGTGCCTCCTGGGAGATGAGCCTTCTTATGTAGCCTTGGGCAAGCTGCACAGTCCCAGGACTACTAAGACTACTATTACGACGACGACGACGACGACGACGACGACGACGACGACGACGACTACTACTACTACTACTACTACTACTACTACTACTACTACTACTACTTCCTCTTCTTCTTCAGCTGCCTTGGGTTCTTTTTAAGAAGAAAGGCAGGATAAAATATTTTAAATAAACAAATAAGTTAGTGTGGGAAGAAGGTTTAGGAAAAAGAATAAATGATGAAGAATGGATGAAGATATGGAAAATGAGTGTTTTACGATTAATGTCACTGAGAGTAAAAGAAAAAAATTTAAACTAAGTTTAAGATGGTATTTGACACCGATAAAATTGAATAAAATTAACTCTTATCTGAATATCTGTTGGAAATGTGAGAAGGAAATTGGTACATATTTCATATGTGGTGGGAATGTGAAAAAGTGCAAAGATTTTGGAAATTAATCTTTAAGGAATTAACTGATATATGTGAAAGGGATATAGAATTTAATCCTGAGATAGCTTTGTTATCAATATTTGTAAATGTGGAATATGATATGATGACTAGATAGTTGATTACCAATTTATTAACAGCAGCCAAATTAATAATAGCCAGGAATTGGAAATCAAAACTTGAATTTCAAATGGAAGAATGGTATAATGAAATGGAAGAAGAAGACTACTGCAAGAGGTCCTGACTAGGGTGGTGGAGAACACAATTGATTTGTATTTTGGCTTATGTATTTTATGTTGTAGTTTATAATAAATAAAAAATAAAAAATGAATTGATTGATTAATTAATTAATTAATTCTTGGAAAAAAGGGACCCACACACCCAACATTAATGAATTATATATTATGGAGTATTCATTAAAACAACAACATAAAAATGAATAATTTAAAGCATAATTTAAAAACTTAACAATTAAACCATACTTCTTTATTATATATTTGACTTATACCAGTCTTTCTCATAAAACGGGAGCTCAAGGCAGCATAGACAGTATCTAAGCACTTAATGCCACTTCAGCAGCAAATCAGCTCATATGCCAAAGGCCTGCTTGAATGAAAATATCTTCATTAATGCATGAAGGTTACAGCCAGTGGAGCCAAAGGGAATATGAGTACACCACATATTCAGGATAATAAAGATTTAATCAGCCATCACTCCTGAAAGTGTGCAAGGTTTAAATTGTGGTGTGGGATGGGGGGGGGCTGAAAATGAACGTCTATCCTGCCCCACACCTCTCCATCCCAAAGGTCTGAGGAGGAGCTTATAAGCACATTCAATTGTACATACTTACACCACTCCCATGACTGAAAAACCTGATTTAGCAGAGTGTTCTTGGCATCCAAAGTTTGCTACCTAAAGCAGTTGCTCAATTTGCCTAATGACAGGGCCTTTAGATACATATCCATCTAGTAGTGGACTTTCCCAACTGCAGTACCCACGTTTTTAAAGTTTGCTGCTTGTGGACTACAGCATACCCCGGAAACAAATTCGACGCTTATGGTTAAAATGTCAGTGGTGGCTTGTCCTTGAATCCTGTGGCGGTAAGTGATTTTAAAAAAATTAAATAAACTTGTATCTGATGCAGTGTAATATGAAGCAGGGAACATGTAGGATAATTCATAATTTATGTATGACAGCAGCCGGCTGATGACAGACTCTTGCAGATCCCTAGGGTGTTCTTCAGGCTGGAGCCCTGATGCCGAAATGAATGCAAAGAGGGAATGCATCTGCTGCTGAACATTCACAAAAAGGTGGAGGGTGTGCGCGCAAGAGAGCTAAATAATGAAAGTGAAAGTTTTTTCTTTGGTTCATTGATCAGTATTTCTTCCTGCTCCGCCTTCCCCTCCCAGTTCTTATTCACAAGAGATCACTTTTAGACATCCTGAGAAATACATAAATCCTTAACATCCCCCAGGCCAGCTGTTCTTTTTGTTGAGTAAATTGCTACTTCACACAGCGAACGTGCTTCACATCTGTCTCGGAGGCTCTGAAAGCTGCAATCCATGAGCAACTTCAGTTCCCGGATGCACCACCAACTTCTGTAGGATAGGTTGAAAACAAGAGTGAGATTACAAATCATGCAAAAATAGTAAATTTTATTTTATTTATTTATTTTATTTATATGCCGCCCACACTACCCAAAGGTCTCTGGGCGGCTTACGACACTTAAAATACAATTAAAATTTAGAACAATTAAAATGCAATTAATATATATATAAAATTGCCATCGGACTAACAGCTAATATTATTTCAATTAAAAGCCTTCTGGAACAGGAAGGTTTTGACCTGGCGCCGAAATGTCATCAGCGTTGGCGCCAGATGAATTTCAGTCAGGAGGGCATTCCATAGTCTCCTTCATGGATTGCTGCCTTGTCGTGGCGAAGGGGCTTGAGTAACTCAGAGAAACTATGGGCTATGCCGTGCAGGGACACCCAAGACGGACAGGACATAGTGGAGAGTTCCGACTAAACGCAATCCACCTGGAGTAGGAAATGGCAAGCCACTCCAGTATCTTTGCCAAGAACACCCCATGATCAGAAACAAAAGGCTAAAAGATATGACGCTGGAAGATGGGCCCCTCAGGTCGGAAGGCGTCCAACATGCTACTGAGGAAGAGCGGAGGACAAGTACAAGTAGCTCCAGAGCTAATGAAGTGGTTGGGCCAAAGCCGAAAGGACGCTCAGCTGTGGACGTGCCTGGAAGTGAAAGGAAAATCCAATGCTGCAAAGAAAAATACTGCATAGGAACCTGGAATGTAAGATCTATGAACCTTGGGAAGCTGGAGGTGGTCAAACAGGAGATGGCAAGAATAAACATCGACATCCTGGGCATCAGTGAACTAAAATGGACAGGAATGGGCGAATTCAGCTCAGATGATTATCATATCTACTATTGTGGGCAAGAATCCCGTAGAAGGAATGGAGTAGCCCTCATAGTCAACAAAAGAGTGGGAAAAGCTGTACTGGGATATAATCTCAAAAATGATAGAATGATGTCAATACGAATCCAAGGCAGACCATTCAACATCACAATAATCCAAGTTTATGCACCAACCAGCATTGCTGAGGAGACTGAAATTGAACAATTCTATGAAGATTTACAACACCTTCTAGAACTGACACCAAAGAAAGATGTTCTTCTCATTCTAGGGGACTGGAATGCTAAAGTAGGGAGCCAAGAGATAAAAGGAACAACAGGGAAGTTTGGCCTTGGAGTTCAGAACGAAGCAGGACAAAGGCTAATAGAGTTTTGTCAAGAGAATAAGCTGGTCATCACAAACACTCTTTTCCAACAACACAAGAGGCGACTCTATACATGGAAATCACCAGATGGGCAATATCGAAATCAGATTGATTATATTCTCTGCAGCCAAAGATGGAGAAGCTCTATACAGTCAGCAAAAAACAAGACCTGGAGCTGACTGCGGTTCTGATCATCAGCTTCTCATAGCAAAATTCAAGCTTAGACTGAAGAGATTAGGAAAAATCACTGGGCCACTCAGGTATAATCTAAACGAAATCCCTTATGAATACACAGTGGAAGTAAAGAACAGATTTAAGGAACTAGATTTGGTGGACAGAGTGCCTGAAGAACTTTGGATAGAGGCTCGTAACATTGTCCAGGAGGCAGCAACGAAAACCATCCCAAAGAAAAGGAAATGCAAGAAAGCAAAGTGGCTGTCCAACGAGGCCTTAGAAATAGCAGAGAGGAGAAGGGAAGCAAAATGCAAGGGAGATAGGGAAAGTTACAGAAACTTGAATTCAGACTTCCAAAGAATAGCAAGGAGAGACAAGAGGGCCTTCTTAAATGAACAATGCAAAGAAATAGAGGAAGATAACAGAAAAGGAAAGACCAGAGATCTGTTCAGGAAAATTGGACATATTAGAGGAACATTTTGCGCAAAGATGAACATGATAAAAGACAAAAATGGGAGGGACCTAACAGAAGCAGAAGACGTCAAGAAGAGGTGGCAAGAATACACAGAGGAATTATATCAGAAAGATTTGGATATCCTGGACAACCCAGACAATGTAGTTGCTGACCTTGAGCCAGACATCCTGGAGAGCGAAGTCAAGTGGGCCTTAGAAAGCCTGGCTAACAACAAGGCCAGTGGAGGTGATGGCATTCCAGTTGAACTATTTAAAATCTTGAAAGATGATGCTGTTAAGGTGCTACATTCAATATGCCAGCAAGTTTGGAAAACTCAACAGTGGCCAGAGGATTGGAAAAGATCAGTCTACATCCCAATCCCAAAGAAAGGCAGTGCCAAAGAATGCTCCAACTACTGTACAATTACACTCATTTCGCACGCTAGCAAGGTTATGCTCAAAATCCTCCAAGGTAGGCTTCAGCAGTATGTGGACCGAGAACTCCCAGAAGTACAAGCTGGATTCCAAAGAGGCAGAGGAACTCGAGACCAAATTGCTAACTTGCGCTGGATTATGGAGAAAGCCAGAGAGTTCCAGAAAAATATCTACTTCTGCTTCATTGACTATGCGAAAGCCTTTGACTGTGTGGACCACAGCAAACTATGGCAAGTTCTTAAAGAAATGGGAGTGCCTGACCACTTTATCTGTCGCCTGAGAAACCTATATGTGGGACAGGAAGCAACAGTTAGAACTGGTCATGGAACAACTGAGTGATTCAAAATTGGGAAAGGAGTACGGCAAGGCTGTATATTGTCCCCCAGCTTATTTAACTTATATGCAGAATACATCATGCGGAAGGCTGGACTGGAAGAAACCCAAGCCGGAATTAAGATTGCCGGAAGAAATATCAACAACCTCCGATATGCAGATGATACCACTCTGATGGCAGAAAGTGAGGAGGAATTAAAGAACCTTGTAATGAGAGTGAAAGAGGAGAGTGCAAAAAACGGTCTGAAACTCAACATCAAAAAAACTAAGATCATGGCCACTGGTCCCATCACCTCCTGGGAAATAGAAGGGGAAGATATGGAGGCAGTGTCAAATTTTATCTTCCTGGGCTCCATGATTACTTCAGATGGAGACCGCAGCCCTGAAATTAAAAGGCGCCTTCTTCTTGGGAGGAAAGCGATGACAAATCTTGACAGCATCTTGAAAAGCAGAGACATCACCTTGCCAACAAAAGTCCGAATAGTCAAAGCTATGGTTTTTCCTGTCGTGATGTATGGAAGTGAGAGCTGGACCATAAAGAAAGCAGACCGCCGAAGAATTGATGCCTTTGAATTGTGGTGCTGGAGGAGGCTCTTGAGAATCCCCTGGACTGCAAGGAGAACAAACCTATCAGTTCTAAAGGAAATCAACCCTGAATGCTCACTTGAAGGACAGATCCTGAAGCTGAGGCTCCAGTACTTTGGCCATCTTATGAGAAGAAAAGAGTCCTTGGAAAAAAACCTTGATGTTAGGAAGGTGTGATGGCAAGAGGAGAAGGGGACGACCAAGGATGAGATGGCTGGACAGTGTCTGCGAAGCAACCAACATGAACCTGACACAACTCCGGGAGGCAGTAGAAGACAGGAGGGCCTGGCGTGCTCTGGTCCATGGGGTCACGAAGAGTCGGACACGACTAAACGACTAAACACACGCCATCAGACTAACAGCTAATATTATTTCAATTAAAAGCCTTCTGGAACAGGAAGGTTTTGACCTGGCGCCGAAATGTCATCAGCGTCGGCGCCAGATGAATTTCAGTCGGGAGGGCATTCCATAGTCTGGGGGCAGCTGCCGAAAAGGCCCTTTGTCTACAAGCCCTCCCTCTTACCTCCTTAAGGGATGGCTCTTTCAAAAGGGCCCCCTGGCTAGATCTTAACTGCCGGGTAGGTTCATATGGAAGGAGGCAGTCCTTCAGGTATCCAGCTTATATTAATTACAGATAGGCAGTGTCATGAAGAGTGTGGATTGTCAGGCCAGGACTTTATTTATGTATTTTTATTTATTTAAACATTCCTAGTCCACCCTATATCACAGGATCTCAGAGTGGGTTACAAAGGATATGGAAGAACTAGGCTAATTTCTTCTCTTGAACCATGAAACGTATTGAGTAATCTTGGCCCAGCCTCTCTCTCTGAGCCTGGCCGACATCACAGGGTTCTTGCTGTGCACGTTAAAGAGTTTAGTGAGATGAGGCTCATGTATGTTTCCTTAAGGAAAGATAAGACATAAATCTGTGTTGTTGTTGTTGTTGCTGTTGGTGATGATAATGACCTTTCTTCTGAAAATATTCAGCACAACTTACAACAGTATGCTAAGAATGGAAACCTCAAAATGTTTGAAGCTGTTAGATTGTTGATTCAGTTTTGGCTATCCTTTATAAAGAAAAGGCATGGCTGCGAACTGGAATGGCCCAATAGATAACGGTGCTAGGCCCTCTATACAGCATCCTGACAGCCTATAATATAACTTGCATTAAACACCCCCACGGCCAAAACATGTTCTGTCCTTTAATCCACATTTTTGAAATACTGAATGTGCACAGTAAGCCAGCTTTTATTCAAATAAATCATAGCGTTACCCCTACTGCTTTTCTACAACTGCAGTCGCATTCCTTCCTTCCTTTAAACCTGCAGAGTCACGGCTCTTAGCTTGCAGTGCATAGGGTGCCAAAACTGCATGGTTAAAGAATAAGTGCATTGCCCAGTCGTTCAGTTATCTTACTAGTGAGAATTTCAGTGACTCTGTTCCATTAATTGTCTCACTGTCCATGATGAGACAGATTTTAAAAAAGAAAGAAAAAAGCATTGTTGCTACCTCACTGCTCTTAGCCTTTATTTTGATAAACAAAACATCTCTGTGTTTACAATTCCTCTTCTACCTGGATCACTTCTAGCCGGTCAAATGTGACTCCCAAGACGTTGTCAAGAGCCTGAGAGATGACAAAGCCCCCCATCCTCCCAACCAAATTATTGTTCTTACCAAAAATTATTTTTTCCCTGCTCCTAAAGGTGCCCAGGAATGGGGATTTTTTATCGTTCTCCAGTCCAACTCTTCCCAACCTATTTTTCTCTTAAAATGTGGACAGAGTTACCATCAACACCATCCCATTCCCTGAAAATTCAAAATCAAAGTCTAAGATAAGCGGGTGGGTCCTTGTGATGTGACAGGATGAAACGTGAGGGCATCAGAGGAGGAAGGACAGGCAAGGGTTGGAAGGGGAAACCAAAACTAACTCTGGACCAACTGGTTGTGGATATAAACCTAAGGTGCTCCACTTTCTTTGCTCCAAATGATGCACAGTCCCATCATCTCTTCTCCTAGTCTCCTCCTGACTTGATCTTTTACAGGCTTAGCACACATAACACACACTTCTGTTGAGTCAGTGGGCAATGGTGCCAGTTAGAAATGAGTGGAGATGGATGCCCCGTGGATGCCCAGTGGAGATGGATGCTTAAGTCATTTCACAAAGAAAAATCATACTTTGTCTTCTTGCAGCGGCACTCACTCTGTGATTGGCCTGTCCACCTGGAAATCCCATCACAGGGATCATTAGAGACACAAAGAGCACAGCAGTTGAGAGTTCGGAGGACACTCTAAGCCTCATTAACCATTGAAGTGGACATTGGGTTATTTCCTTTTTAAAAAAATTATGTTTGCAAGTTTCACTGTTAGGGGTGGTAGCAAGACCCTCAGTTGGTAGCGACAGCCATGATTTGCTTCTCAAGCTGACCAAAGTCACTCCACGTTGTTCTGCAACATGGGCACCAAAACTAAGAAGGAGCTGCCCCACCTGCTTGCTAGCTTACACTTCTGTTGTACCATCTTAGCTCAGTATTTTAAGTACAATATAGTGGTTGTAGTCTCTATATAGTCTCATATTTGAAAGGCCAAATATGATATGGACTGACTCACTAAAAGAGGCTATGGGCTTGGGTCTGCAAGAGTGGGGCAAGACAGCTAGGAACAGGGCATGTTGGAGAGCACTCCTTCATGGGTTTGCCATGAGTCGAAGGTGATTTGACGGCATATAACAACAAACAATATAGTGCTGCTTGGGAATTTTGATATCTGGACATAGAAGATAAGCAGTGTCAGTAGACTGGCTTTGAATCAAAGGAAAAATGTTTGGGGTAGGATAAAAGCAATATCAAAGGACTGACAACATCAGACCTAAATTTGCAGCCACCCCTTAAGCTTTGATCATGATTGAAATCCCAACTTGTGCATCCAAGTGTCCTCTTTTAGTGGACTTGATACAACAAAGCATCTGAGGTACCTGACAATTTCTCATAATGCCATGAAAGACAGGTGTTCATTCCTAGGAAAGCTTTGAAGCTGAAAATAAAATAAAATAAAATTAAAATTAAAGGATATTTCCAGGTACATAGTAATCATCTTAATACTTACATTTCGGGTGGCTGGTACACAAACGAGCGTGTGAAATGCTGACAAAACTCCTGGCTGAAATGGAATGCAGACAATGAGGTAAAGTAAAGCTTTGTAAGTCATTTGAGATCAGTCAGCGGAGAATGCCTTGTCTCAGCCGTGTCATTATCAGATTAATAGCCGAGTTCCTATTCAAGCTGGAATTATTTGGATAATGAAATCAAAAGGGATGTTTTTCACAAACAATTTGCCCTCGAGCAAAATATAAAAAAAATCCCAGAGATAGAATTCTCTCTCTCTCTTTCCCTTCTTGGCCACCACACCCCTCAAGATTCCTTCACAAACAAACCACAAGGACCTTTAGTTTTAAACGCCTTGTTTTTTTACCCTTGCCTTGCACTTTAATGTAAGGTGAGACATCTGATCTTTAAACACCCAAGGGACATTTGTTTACTTTGCAAACAGACTGGTGAGGAGCTTGGGAGAACTTGGTAGCATCCATTCATTTAATATGAAGAGCGTTTCCCCACTCCTAGCTGGGGGAGGGAGGCTAAAAGTGTATTTTGCAGCCTCATAGGACATACTCACAAGTGACCCTGGGTCCATAATTGTATTTATTTTATTTATTTATTTGATTTCTATACCGCCCATCTGCCAGCCAAGGCCACTCTGGGCGGTTTACAACTAAACAGGAAGAACAATAGAATCACGAAACATAACATCAATAAATTATAGAAGTGCCAGAAAAATACCATAAAATACAATAGGAGACATAATAAAATACAACTTTATTTATTTATTTATTCTATTTATATCCCGTCTATTTGGTCAGTTATGACCACTCTAGGTGGCTTACAGCATAAAATACATGAATAAATTTAAAAAGGATTATTATACAGTAGACACATTAACAAGAATAAATAGCATGAAAACATAATAAAGACTTGGTAACAACTAGAGTAAGCCCAATGGCAGAAATTCTATTACTTAGCATAGTAAGATGAAGCTATAGGTAGGCTTATTGAATCAGTGGAAATTTGGTGAGTCAACTCTTCTATAATTTCCAGTGATCAAGACTGACCTGCTCTAGTTTCAACTCATAGGAAGTTGCATTAGTGCCATGGATTACAGTATCCTTCTGAGCTGTTTGGCTAATATGGGGCATGGGTGCGTGTGCTGTCCTGCCATAGTTCCAGTCCTGTTTGGCTAAATACTTTCAGAAGGCAATTCTGAAGAATTGCCATATTATCCCAACTCAACAGACTTTTGGGGTTCCTCAAGACTTAGTATTGTCCTTTATGGCTTATGGGTTCCCCCAAAGCCCAGGATTATCCCTTGTGCTCTTTATTATTTACATGATACTGTGGGAATATGTCATCTGGAGCCCGGAGCTTGAGTTCCCCTACTTGTGGTGCAGTGGTTAAACCCCGGTACTGCAGCCAAAGCTGTGTTCATGACCCAGGGTTCTATCTCAGGTAGTTGGCTCAAGGTGCACTCAGCTTTCCATTCTTCTGAGGTTGGTAAAAGGAGTATCCAGCTTGCTGGGGGGCGGCGGAAAGCAATGTATAACCTGCATAATTTACTTGTAAACTGCCCAGATACTGCTTTAAGTGCCATGGAATGGTATATAAGCAACGTGCTTTTATGCTGATAATGCTGACCTCCATCTCTTTTTTTCAGCTAATGTCAAGAAGGGTGTGGAAGTCCTGAAGTGGTATCTAGATACATGGAAGAGTTGGATGTGGGTGAAGAAATGGAGGCTGAGTTCAAATAAGACAAGAAATCTGACGGTCAACAAAAAGGCAAAAATGAGATAGGGAATATTTCAAAGTCAAACAGAACCAACAGAGAAGACTTTACCCAGTCCAGCTGTGTTTGGATGTGGTTGCACTTCCCCTGAGGGACTAAGTTTGAAGCTTGTGAGTTGTTTTGAAAAGTCAGGTGGCTGTTGAATTCAGGAGTGACTTCCTTCAACTTTGGCCAAATTTGCTAGGTGCACTCCTTCCTAAAGAAGGTAGATTCTGCCATAGTGATCTATACTTGAATCACATTCTGATTATTTAGCTGTAGTGAACTCTGTGTGGCGACATTTTTGGGAAGGGGTCTGGAAGCTACAGATAGTGAAAAATGTTACAGCTGGACTATTGCCTGAAATTTATTTTAGAGACCACATAATATTAATTAGGAACCAATTACCCAGATTTCCATTTGCTTCCCAGTTTCATTCAAGTGCTGTTTTTTAAATCTATAAAGCTCCTAATGGCTTGGAACCAATATATCAAGAAAATTCCCATTCCTTCTATGCACCTGCTTGGAGAACATAATCAGATATCTTACTGAATCTTGTTCTATTCCAAGAGGTTAAGGTAGTTAGTACACAAGACAGGCCTTTTCCTCTAGTAACACCTCTGTTGTTGAGCTTCCTTTCCAAGGAAAGTTAGGCTAGCTTCATCTCTGTTGAGCTTTTAATGGGCAGCTAAAACTCTATAATTCTTAAGGGCCTTTGGACTCTAAGACTGATTTTAAAAAACAACTTTCAGAGAATGTTTGGAATGCCTTCCAAATATACTTTTGACCTATTTTTTTAAAAAGATTGAATCAGTTTTAAATAATTGTAAAAGGTAAAAGTAAAGATTCCCCTTGACATTTTTAGTCCAGTTGTGTCTGACTTTAGGGGGCGGTGCTCATCCCGTTTTCAAGCCGTAGAGCCAGCGCTTGTCCAAAGACAGTTTCCGTTGCCATATGGCCAGCATGACTAGGGAACGCCGTTTTACATTCCCACCGAGGTGGTACCTATTTATCTACTCGCATTTGCATGCTTTCGAACTGCTAGGTTGGCGAGCAGCTGGGACAAAGCGACGTGAGCTCACTCCCTCATGTGGATTCGATCTTACGACTGCTGGTCTTCTGACCCTGCAGCACACAAAGGCTTCTGCGGTTTAGCCCACAGCGCCACCACGTAATTTATTATAAATCATTCAAGATGCTACTTTTTCCTAAAATTGTTAGACTATACATTGAGGGTTGTCTTATACACGGAAGTAAGTTGAGGAGAGAACAAATCAGCCCATACCTTGCCTCTGGCAAACAGGCTTCCTCCAATCACAAACCTTATGTAACTGATGTCAGCTGATGCTGAACAAACTAATTGCAACAGTGCTCAGATGCAACAGGGACTCCTAATGTCCGAGCGTTCTGAGCCCAGAGGCTGAATAAAGTTAAAGTGTGATGCATAATATGACAGTACTGGTATGTAAATGTTATCTTATTACTAAATAAAAATATGTTCTGTTTTATCTTTAAAATATTGATTTCTTAATTTTGGGTTAGAAAAGTCTTATACATGGGGCCTCTTATACACTGAAAAATATGGTACATACATACATACATACATACATACATACATACATACATACATACATACATACATACATACATACATACATACATACATACATACATACATACATACATACATACAGTCAGGTTGATTAAATCCTTCAACTGTAGTATTTTTTTAAAAATAATATTTTGCTTATCTGGTGTACAGCTCTTTCAAATACTCTCATCCCAGACCATTTACAGATTGAAAATGGTGTGGAAAGATAGTTGCTTTCAGCAAGTGAATATGCACCAAGCTGCAAGTGGAAGTGAAGATATTATCTGTAGTGTATTGGATCTGGTATGGAGATATTTATATTTATATGCAGCCTACCAATATACCTTTTAAAAGTTAATGTACCAAGCCACATTTAAACATTAAATGCAAATAAATAGCAATAGAACAGAGCAATAGGAATAAATGAAAAGAAGTTTGATTAGAACAGTGGTTCCCAACTTTGACACAGAGTTCCTATTTCATTATGTAAACATAGTGGTCCACAGGTGTCTTGGAAATGCAACAATTTAAATAAACACCATTTAAATTGTGAATGTCGTCCCCAACATCAGCACAACACTTAAAAACACTGGATTAAAAGCTACCCCAAGGGAACACATATAGCTATTCAAATACCATGTGACTGCCACGTGATTTTAAATCTTTTTCAGTAACACTGCTGCATATTCCAAGTGATTTTAAATCTTTTTCAGTAACACTGCTGCATATTCCAAGGTATTTCATTAATGTAACTGGGCTCTCAGATAAGTTTACATGTGCTCAAAGAGCAAATCCTGATGCACTTTTAAAAACCACTTCAGTAGAAAATGTGGGTGTGTGGGTGTGTGTGGGCCAGTCACAGAGTAATTGGCAGCCTTTTGGTCTTAAGCGTGAGATGTAAACATTCCAAACCATGCCGCAAGGATGCTTGAGGCCACAGCCTCAAGAGGATTGATATCACCTCTTACAGTCACATACCATCAATTTTTGGACTCTTGTGTACAATTTTTCTGCACTATCCATGAAGAGATTGTGTTCAGCCTGTTAAAGTGGGATTTTCTCCATGAAAGCTTGCAATTTGTTTGATTTTTTAAGTGACCCAATAAAAGGTATCACTCATGCTTACATTTTTGTAATGTTGGGGACCACACCGCCTTTTCCTTGTTCTTCAATACAAAAGTTAGTTTTATACATAAGTTTTTCCTACTGAAGCAAAGTGGACTCAGCTGGATTAAACCCTATGACTTGCAGGTGCAGACTACGTGTATCTTCTCTTCAACCAGCCAAATAATTCAAAATTTACACTCAGAATACTATATTCTTATATTACAGACATTCTTTTTAATTTGAAAGCTAAAAATATTTCACATCAAGTTTCATCCACACACATAATCCCTGCCCCCCAACCCAACTGTCTCGGTCCAACATATATACAAACCTCTTTTCTCTGGAAAATGTGACTGTCATTGCTAAATGTTAGAGAAGGCAACCTCTCATTTAACCTGAAATTATTATGGGTTTTCTTTATGAAAGGCAAGTGTTGGCAGTTCTGAGTAGCTCCCACAGCAATCATCACTAATATGCAGCTGACTGGAGTGAAGACATAAATTTTAAAGACAAAGATAATCATCTCTAGAGCATGCAAGTCCCTTATTAGTATGCAGATAGGGTTACTAAAACTTCAAGCTGTGTATTACGAGCCAGTCTTTTAAGCTGTTTAATTTCATTTTCTCAATATTTAGTAAGTGCAATCTGAGAAGCTGAATGGCTCCTCACCAGCTGGACACAGCTCCTGTTTAGGCAAGGTTTCTAAAATTCTAATATGAAGATGGAACTGGTGGAAACAGGCCAGGATGAAACATATGGAATTCCAGTTCAGACATCAGTTTTGAAAGAAGCCATTCTCCTCATCTTTTCCTCAACCTTTAGTGACTCCTGAAAAAATAGAAACAACACTGAAAAAAGAGAAGAACACAGAACCACTTGGTCTTTCAAATGGGTGGAAAACACAGGAAAGATAATTTTGCAGCACTTCCTTTTAAAGGAGGTTGATTCTGAAGACATGTGTAAGTCAGAAGGTCTGATAGGAGTGCCCAAGTGTCCTCTCCTTTACTACAGAGGTACTTCCACTAACATCCTAGGCATTTTGTCTTTATCTTGCAGAGAAGATCTGTACAGCACCCCATCTTAGCTAAAAAGGGCATATAACAGGGGATGTTCTATCTTTCAAGCCATGCAGGTTCTATGCGTTGTATGTTGGGATGGGTGAAAATTTTCTTCCAATTTCCATGTTTTTTTAAAAAAAATCAGAATATTCAGATTTCTTTACTTTTAGTATGGAAAGAATGCAAGCTTCTTTTTAAAAAAATCCAATCCAGATGTGGGAGAAACCATTCTTCATTTCTCCATTCAAGTTCTGGTCTTTGAATACATTTCTTTTAAAAGTCAGAGTTTGAATCCTTTGTGTAGTCTTCAAAGGGGAAAAAAAGATGCTTCGTATAAAACAAAAAATTATGATTGAAGCTCTACTCAGTTGGGAACAGAGATTTCGACAGTCTAATGGGGGAGCAGACATATCTGGAAGATTTTCCCAGCTCTCCTCTTTCCATTGTGATGTGTGAAAGAAACAAAAGACTGGCAGGGCTTTCTCCCAACCACTTATACAGGTCCAAAATAAAATAAAATAAAATAAAAGCACCTCACCGTAGAATCTGTAGCAACCTGATTTTGACAGGAAGATTTGTCTAGTTCATGCTTTGAGGTATAGTATGTCAATCCTTCACGGATTGCTGCCTTCTTGTGGCAAAGGTGCTTGAGTAATTCAGAGAAGCTTTGGGCTATGCCGTATAGAGATAGCCAAGACGAACAGCTCATAGTGGAGAGTTCTGACTAAACGCGATCCACCTGGAGCAAGAACTGGCAAGCCACTCCAGTATCTTTGCCAAGAATGCCCCATGATCAGAAACAAAAGGCTAAAAGATGTGATGCTGGAAGATGAGCCCCTCAGGTCGGAAGGTGTCCAACATACTACTAGGGAAGAGCGGAGGACAAGTACAAGTAGCTCGAGAGCTAATGAAGTGGTTGGGCCAAAGCCAAAAGGATGCTCAGCTGCGGACATGCCTGGAAATGAAATGAAAGTCCAATGCTGCAATGAAAAATACTGCATAGGAACCTGGAATGTAAGATCTATGAACCTTGGGAAGCTGGAGGTGGTCAAACAGGAGATGGCAAGAATAAACATCGACATCCTGGGCATCAGTGAACTAAAATGGACAGGAATGGGCGAATTCAATTAAGATGATTATCATATCTACTATTGTGGGCAAGAATCCCATAGAAGAAATGGAGTAGCCCTTATAGTCAACAAAAGAGTGGGAAAAGCTGTACTGGGATATAATCTCAAAAATGATAGAATGATTTCAAAACAAATCCAAGGCAGTAATCCATGTTTATGCACCAGCCACCGATGGTGAAGAGGCTGAAATTGACCAATTCTATGAAGACTTACAACACCTTCTAGAACTGACACCAAAGAAAGACGTTCTTATCATTACACATTACGATTTACGATATTAATCCATATCGGAACGGTGGCCGTAACTCAAAATTATTGTAAGTCGAAGCACCATTTCCCATAGGAATGCAATGAAAACCGATTAATCTGTTCCAGCTGAAGAAAAATATACCAAAAAGAAAAAAAGAAAAAAAGAAAAAAAAAAGAATAACAAAAAGAAAGAAAATAAATAGAGCAAGTCCCACGCTGGGACTGCAAAAAGCAAAAACAAAACAAAACAAAAAAACAAACAAATCCAAAAATAAACATTGCAGCAAGTCCCACGCTGGAACTGGCAAAAAAATCACCAAAAAACAAAACAACACAGAAACATAACCCCCCAACCCAAACCTGCCCTCCAAAACCCACCCAGAACAACTTTTTAAAACGGAAAAAGGTGCACCTTAACCGTCGGAAGCCTCCTCTGCCTCCCAGGCTTCCCTGCCACTGGCGGAGGCGTCCTGGGGTTCCCCGCCGTGCCGCCATGCCACCGGCAGGGAAGCAAGGGAGGCCTCTGGTGGCGGCGTTCACGGCGGTGGGGAACCCTGGGAGGCTGATCCCAGCTGGGATGGTCCTGCAGCTTGCCTCCCGGCGGCGGCAGCAGCAGCACTGGAAGCTTGGGAGGCTGAGCGTCCCTTTTCCTAACCATTGGGGCAAAGAAGCAGCCTCTTCGTAACCAACGGTTTGAATTTCCCACCCGTTTTCCCTGACTTTTTCCATTCGTAAGTGGAAGCTCTGGCTGCAAGTCGAAGCAAAATTGTGCGGCCGGAGCTTTTTGTAAGTCATAATTTTCGTAAGTAGGGATGTCCGTAAGTTGAGGCCCCACTGTATAGGGGGCTGGAATGCTAAAGTAGGGAGTCAAGCGATAAAAGAAGCAACAGGTAAGTTTGTTCTTGGAGTTCAAAATGAAGCAGGGCAAAGGCTAATAGAGTTTTCTCAGGAGAACAAGCTGGTCATCACAAACACTCTTTTCCAACAACACAAGAGGCGACTCTATACATGGAAATCACCAGATGGGCAATATCGAAATCAGATTGATTATATTCTCTGCAGCCAAAGATGGAGAAGCTCTATACAGTCAGCAAAAACAAGACCTGGAGCTGATTGTGGCTCTGATCATCAGCTTCTTATAGCAAAATTCAAGCTTGAAATGAAGAAAGTAGGACCACTGGGCTAGTCAGGTATAATCTAAACCAAATCCCTTATGAATACACAGTGGAAGCGAAGAACAGATTTAAGGAACTCGATTTGGTGGACAGAGTGCCTGAAGAACTATGGATGGAGGCTCGTAACATTGTACAGGAGGCAGCAACAAAACCATCCCAAAGAAAAGGAAATGTAAGAAAGCAAAGTGACTGTCCAACGAGGCCTTACGAATAGCAGAGAAGAGAAGTGGAAAAAAAGGCATCTTTTAATTTCATGGATGCTGTCACCATATAATAATTAAATGCAAATCTCTGCCCTCTTTTTTTTATTTGGCGGCGTGTAAGACTTACACTGGAAGCTGATATTCTATATTGTTGATATCCTATATTATCCATCATTGTTTAAACTGCTAATCTCTGGACTTTTGCATTAGATCAAATGCCTAGGCTGAAAGCTGTGCACTGTTCCTTTGGGATTAAGTTCTATTGAACACCGTTGGGTTTATTTCCAAGCAGATATGCATGAGATTATACTGTATATGTAGAAGCAACAAGCAAGAAGGGAAAATTATTCCCCGCAAGAGACCACAGTCAAATGTCACAACTAAGAAGTCAGGAAAAATATTGGAGACTGATTTTGATGCAAGACGACAAAAATTCTACATCCAAAGAGCCATTTGTAGGTCCAAAGATGAGAAATAAAGAACGTCACCCTGTATACAGAGGTGCATTAAGCAGAAGCACAGAGTTCTCAGTATCCTAATTAGAGGCATGTAGATTTGTACTTTTGGTCTATAAGAATTATATTCCAAAAATATCGATATGTACACCTCTAATCCCAACCTATGTTTATGCCTAATCTACATTTTATGAGAAATTCAGATATATTTTTGCTCCCGATTGTGAACCAGTGGAGGTTTTGGAGCACTTTCCAAAGGCAGTCCCAAGAAGATTGTGTTACAGTAGTCCAAATCAGATTACAGGTCTCAAGGAACAGTTGCAGTGTGGTAGCCTCTTTTGTGGAAATGTAAAATGGTGCCTTCAAATCCCCCTCAGGACAGAATGATACCATGATTGATGGTACTGGAAGATCCTGCAGAGCCAAGCAAATGAGAGATTTTTTTCTGTCTAGATCATGCACCAAGGCAAGTAAAGCCATCTCCAATCCATAACAAGTTCTGAAGCTGGAGTGATATGGATCTAGACCAGTGTTTCCCAGTCTTGGGTAACCCAGGTGTTATTGGACTGTGGTTCCCAGAAGCCTTCACCACCAGCTCTACTGGCTGAGGTTTCTGGGAGTTGCATTTGAAGAACACCTGGGTTACCCAAAGTTTGGATCCACTGATCTAGATAAACTGTTTCATTCAGAAACATCTGTATCTTGAAAACCCACACATGCTAGCACTTTGCCCAAGAACAGGAGAATGGAAACTAGCTGAGGAGGGCATTTTCAGCAGAGGTTTCACTGCCATTCCTTTTTATGCTTGTTTGAACTCTCACTTCTCTCAAAGAAATGTCAATTGTGTCCCCATTTAGTCTCTAATTAGAGCCAAGAAGGGCAAGTGTAAAAGCCCATGTAGGGGGCGAGTCTCATGTCACCTCACACTATCCATGTCTTCAGGTTTCACACACTGAAAATGAATGTGCAAGGGAAAATCTATATCCAGTGGACCTTTTCCATCTACATCACTAAAGCCAGAACAAATCTGAGTGATTTCATCTGCAAAGTATTGTGCAAATTTGTCATGGCAGGCTAGAGCAGAGTTCCCAAACCTGGAGCCCCAGATCCCCAGATGTTTTTTTAAGACTACAATTCCCAGAAACCTTTGACCACTGTTTTTGTTAGCTAAGGCTTCTGGGAACTGTAGTTCAATAACATCTGGAGCCTCATTTTTGGGCAGTTTTGGACTAGTGCTTCAAGGTGCAGAGAACATTAGTCATACTGAGCTTTTGCAAAAGGCCTTCCATCCCTCTGTCCAGCTATTGAACCTTGGGTATAAAGTATTTTAGGCCTTAATTTATCTTTTAGTTCATAGGGATCCATTTATTTCCGCAAAGAAGGCAAATGTCCTCAACACTTAAAAGACATATTTCATGGGGAAATACTGTAAGCCTTCTCATATCAAGGAAAACCCAATTTTGCCAATAAGCAGACAAGTGACAAATTTTGATCATCAAATGTATAAGTTCCAACTGCCAAGAAGAATAAAATAGGGGACTAGGTAGCATTTGGAGTTCATAGAAAGCCTGGATGATTTTATATCAGAATGGATTGGAAGGAAGTTGTATTTTAATTCTCTCTTTGGTCAAACCCACAAAAGACTAATGGTAAGATTTCCAGATAATTCTGTACCACATGAAGGGGAATTCCTCAGTACGGTATGTGGTTGCTGAGGTAGGAAAAGAATCGGTAAAGTTTGTGGTTTTCTTTATCATTTTTATTCTTTGGAGAAGTTTTTCTGAAGTAGCTGAAGTAGCCTGAAGGAGGGCAATTTTTAAAAATTAAATAAAATAAATTTGTTACCACTCAGTCCTTTTTATATGAAGTTTGACGTACAGCCATTTCCTTTCTGAATATTTTACTATTTTAATCTTGTCATGTCTTCAGTTACACAGCCAGCCAGGCTCTGAATCATACAAAGTTTTCAGGCAGAAATCCCCTTTGACATAACCACTCTAATTAGGCCAATAATGTAGCAGGGGGAAAGGGAGTTTTAAATTTGCAATAATAATAATGAAAAAAAAAAACCCCACCAAGCCTTGTTTTGAATTGCCCTGGAGGCATGAAACATGGAACATGTATAATGCAATTAGTAATAGAGAAAGAATAAAATGAAAAGCCGATAAATTTTTTTAAAGTTTCTGAATCAGAAGTTGTTCACATCTCCAAGATATGTACAATTTTGTGAGTCTGCCTTGCCTTATCCCATTTGCTAATTTAAGAATACCCTCTTCTTAATTATTATCATAATAAGCTAAAAGCAAATAGTGTCTTCATCAAGCCCAAGTAATACCGTGGAAAGGCAAATTCCCACAGTAAAAGGTAAAGGTAAAGGTTCTCCTTGACATTTAGTCCAGTTGTGTCCAACTCTAGGGGGCGGTGCTCATCCCTGTTTCCAAGCCGTAGAGCCAGTGTTTTGTCTGTAGACAGTTTCCATGGCCGTGTGGCCAGTGCAACTAGACACGGAACGCCGTTACCTTCTCACCGTGGTGATACCTATTTATCTACTCACATTTTTACATGTTTTCGAACTGCTAGGTATGCAGGAGCTGGGACAAGCGACAGGAGCTCACTCTGTCATGTGGATTCGATCTTACAACTGCTGGTCTTTGATTTTGCAGCACAGAGGCTTCTGCAGTTTAACTCGCAGCGCCACCATGTCCCACAGACGTGCTTTCAACTTCCTGTAAAAAGGCGAAGAGATAAGTCTGATAGAAGTTCCATTTGTTCTGGGAATATGTTCTTGTGGGACTTGTTTAGTTCAATTTTCATTAATTCTGAAACAAATTCATTTGACAACAAATAGGTACTAACATACTGAGGAAAAGGGGTAAATATATTTGTTAGCCATCTCAAGAATAGACTATTGAATCTTTGAGGCTTAAATAAGGGTTGACTTAGAAAGTTGCATTTGTTCAATGAATCTATGGTTCAGTGGGCCTACTGTAGTGCAACATACTGTGCTAAGCAACAGGATTTCAGCCAAACAATGACTAAAATGCAGTTAGCTTAATTCTCATGACTAACAAAACAAATGTGATTTTAACTACTGTTTAATGAATGTGATCTTTGATAAGTTAAGGGAATGGAGTAGTGAAATGGGAGAAGAGGTCCCACACTGCTTGCTGATATACACATGTAGATGATTCTTCATTGCAGAAGCATGTAGCTGTGCTTGTGCTGAGGGTGAGGTCAGTTGTGGCTGTTCCTTTAGGCAAGTGGCACATTTCCTCTCCTCAGGTTACTACCAGCCTGCTTACCTGTTCCTATCTGCCTCCTTGTCAGAGGGCTTTGGTCTTTGTGCATGGTTGTGAATGCTTGCCTTCAGTTCTGCTTCTCTATGTATTTGGGTATGGATGTTTGCATGAATACTCATTTTGACTCTTTGCTTGGCCACTCCCACAATACAGGTTATTGCACCTTCCACACCACCTGTCATAATGGGCATCAATTGCCACTGCTTAGAGCTTAATCAAACAATTGGATCCTGAATCAGCTGTGCTCTGAAGGAAGGCTGGTCCTATTGTGCAGCAAAGTGGTACAGGTGACTACAGGTGGCCAAATCTAGTGGCAATTATGAAGGTACCTTAGACACTTTGCTTGGGGCAATAAAAGATCTTGGGCAGATCTGTTCTGGATTCTGCCCCCCTGGTTGTACAAGAACCTGTGTGGGAAGAGAATGAGCAGAACTACAAACAAGATGGACCAAGGTGGTGCTGAAAAGGACCCTTTCACCTCTATTTCTGAAACTTAGGGAATGTGACATTATTGTGACATCACATTATTGCCCTGTAAGCCTTCTACCCCACATAACTGTCACACAATAACTCTCTATGCAGTGACACCACAATGGAGCACATTGTTTGTTGAGAGAGAGAGAGAGAGAGAGAGAGAGAGAGAGAGAGAGAGAGAGGAAAAGAAAAGGAAAGGAAAAAGAAACCATGAGAATATTCAGGCAGATTCTTTTGCTGTTTGGTTTCTTGTGAGTTCTGGCATATCTCTTCGCATTCTTTATGATAATTCATACTCACTTGCAAGCTTTTGCATTTTTAGCAAGACACAGCAATAAATAATTCCATTTTATAGCACGGAAGACATTCTTGGATCCAATGACCTACAGTTTTCTAACTTTTTTTTAAAAAAAATGTGCAGATGAAACATCCCTGTGTGTATGTGTGTTGGAAAATAGCTGTCAAAAGTGGAATGGCTAAGAAGCAGGAATTTTGATATTTCACAAAGTTGCAGATTAGAGATGAAGGACCTTTTCCAATGTTTGCGTCTAGATATTAAATAGAAAAGTTTGTGATTTCTCAGATGCAAGTACATGATTGGTGGGAATGAAGTACACATTTGTAAAGATATCAGATTGTGTCAGATAATTACATTAATCAAATGAAGCAATAGCAAAAGGCTTGGTAAAAATAAAGTTGTGATGAGATGAGGCCACAAATGTTGGGAGTCTGTTAATCTAGCTGCTAGTCCCAACCGGAGTAAACATACTGGATCAACTACTGAATAGATAGTCAACACTTAAGTAAATCTCACTGATTCAGGGGTCTCCCCTTGTTGGGATTAGCAACTGAATTTATGATTTGGTTTTCTGTACAGCTGAGTGAAAGGAAAGTTTTAAATGTGCAATGGCTGCAAGTGTATTTAGGTGTGGGATGCTTAGATGGAGACTCACAACGAAGTATTTAAGTTGGAATTCCTGCTGTGTGTGTGGTATAAATGAGAATGTGCTAGCTAGTTTCCTTGGGTGTTGAAAGAAGCTTGGAAGAGAGCTTGAATTATAAGGAAGAAGATGATAGAATTTTCTTTGGCTTCCCTGGCTTCTCCTTTCCTTTTAAGCATCTTTCGAGGGGGAAAACTCAAGAACATACTCAAAAGCCAAACGTGGAAAGGGTGGGTTTGGAGTTGTACTAGGCACCAACAGTAGAAAGGATACTAGTTGTGGTGGAAGATATGAGCATTTTAATTTTATTTATTTTTACATCTACATTTATTTTTACATCTGAACATTTATGTATCCTACCTATTATACAAAGACTTGTAAGCATCTTGCAACAAAGAAATATTAATTTGTTAAAAACATCCTTCAGTTAAAAAACCCCCCACCAAAATAATGGCAGAAAGACACAAGATTCAACAATAAACATGTTTAAAATAGTAAAAGCAGGGACTAATAAAATTTACTATCTGTTCACTTACTCAAAGTCCTTGTTCACCAATTGTCAGAGAATGAAGTCAATATTGGCTTCTTTTGGAAGAAATTTCTAGAACTCATGTGCAGCCACCAAAAATACATTCTCCCTATACCTAGCTATACAGTATTTTCTTTGGGTATTGTCCAGATAGATGAGATGCCTCTGAAGATAATTCTGCTAGTTGTCATGACCACCTATTAAAGGTCTCAGGAAGACGCAGTTCTTCAGATGGTGTCATTCTGACAAAAATGTTCCTAACTTGACAAAGACCAAAAGTGTTTAATTCACAGCCCATGTTGCCAAGGAGAATGCATCTGACACCCTGTTCAAATTGAGTCTAGACTTCTAGTTCACTTTTTCTATTTATTGTTTCGAGGAGACCTTCAAATACACAGAATTCATCCCTTTCCCCCCTAAGATCTGGCCCTGTTTCATTTCCAGGTTGACTGACTCTCGGGTATCACAGAGAGTACCCGTGTCTTTGAAAGAAATCTGTGTGTCATTGCTTGAGCTTTCTTGCCTCCCTGTCTTGAAAATTATATTATTTGGTCTGCTAGAAGAGGGGATGACATCTAAAGGGTTGATTTTTTTAAGCTTAATTCAAAGCACCCTTTCCCTTCTAGAATTCAATAAATGACATACAGTGCCATGTCCATCATTTCCTGGTTCTTTTGCATATCTTACTTTTCCAATGAACAAGATGGTGGCAAAGAAGTCTTCGAAATGTCACGGAAGCTCCTTCAAGAACACTCTCTAATTGCACCAGAATGCCCTTGCCTCAACATAATGCCTAATCTGCCTAGCCCTGACCAAAAAAACCCCTGGAACCAACTTTGGCTGGGTACTTCATCCAAATATAATAGAAACGTTGCTTTTCTAGGAACATACATAAAAAAAGGCAGGAGCTTCGAAGTGATGAGCTCACAGTCTGAGGCACCTCAGTTATTTTAAGCAGTTGCTGTTAATGAGATGCAATTTCGGTCAGAGACCAAAACAAATATAAAAAATGAAGCCAGATGGTGAATTCATTTTACCTAGCTGTATGTGGTAGTGGTGCTTCTGACTCTCAAATGCCTATGACCACCACTAAAAGACTAGAATAAGACACACCGATTCCTAAAAATGTTCTCGCCCTTGAGAAAAATGGGTGTCTCAGAATATTGGGACAGCCTGTCACAAAAGCGATAAACTTCTGCAAATTTTTCATTTTGGCAAGAGAGTAAAAAGACTAGTATATTTTTCATCACCAGCAGTATTGTAAGAAAGAAGCCATGTGTGTGTACCAAAAAAAAAAAAAGTTTGCTTCAAACCTTATTTAAAATATTGCATTTTGCTCAAAATACTATGGATTTTTTTTTTTTGCACAAATTGTTATGGATTCTTTTTTTGCAGAAAAAAAAAATTTCTTGGAATTTTTCACAAAAACACGACCTGCCTCTGAAAAATGCACAAATGTTCTTGTAACTTTGCCCAATGGGGAGAAAACTTTTTGAAATGTTTTATGCTCATCTACAAGAACGGATTGAACAAAGATTTATATCCTTCGGCTAGAATACTTACTCCAGGTTCTGCTGTCAAATGGCATACTCTAAACAAGGCAGTTGTAGTGTGAGAGACAAAGTTGCTTAAATGGACAAGAACTGATGATTTTATCTGCACCAGCAATCCTCTACAGCTGCAGACTGATCTTCCACTTCGTGCATCACTTATCTGCAGTCACTGATCAGTGATGAAAGCTACTAAATATGTCTTTCCGTGCTCAGCAGTAGCAGTTGTGCATTGCAATATTCATTGTTACATGGAAGATGCTGGTGTTAACTAGTGGGGTTGACAGCTTAATATTAAGTCCCATTTATATTTGATGAAGTGTTCTTTCCAATCAAGGAATCCAATGTCACACCAGGATTTGATGAAGAGATAAAATAAGGATAGACAGCCTCAAATACAAGTCACTGGATCATTGTATCAAAACTCTGCAATTATTTTGCCTGATTTCCAATTAGGGGTGCTCAAGTATTTCACTCAGTTTGTTATTGATTGATTGATTGATTGATTGATTGATTGACTGATTGACTGATTGATTGATTGGATTTTTTACCCCACCCATCTAGACCATGTCTACTATTTTAAGGAGAAATGATACAGTTCACACTTTTCTACACCAGTGCATTGACTGGAATATACTTGAGACTTAGATACATTTAGAATTGATCCATTGAAATCCATGGGCTTGAAGCCCCTTCCAGTCATTAAAGTCCATGCTGAATGCATGTAAAGAACACTGTATTTCCCCCCCCCCATATCCACCCATGGTGTTATCCTTCCCCTACATGGAGGCCTGCAAGTCTGAAGGAGAGTTCTGCTATTCCCAAATCGATCAGGATCCTGGTATCTGACTGTCATGGAGACCCCCCCCCCAAACAGAGTCTCTATATCAGACTCATTGTCCTCCACATGTAGTTTGGTGATGAAAGTGTTGTCATAGAGGCAGGGTTAGAGCACTCCTCTCTATACGTGAGAACTCTACAGGGATTTTAATGCCTGAATAGGGCATAAATTGTACTGAACTTAAAGTTCACTATTTCATCCATTAATTATTACTAAACTTGAATCTGACCCCACAATTTTACACTGAGCCTTCCTGCAGTGGAAAGTGGAGCAAAAGTCTTTTGTGTCACCAGGATGGTTATCAGTAAGGCCCATAAAACAATACACATCGTATTAAATGTGACATTGAAAAAGTCAATGCCACATAAGTGAAAAGGAAAGAAGGAGATATTTTCCTCTGCCACAGAAATGACGAGAAGAAACAAAACAAAAAGCTGCTCTCTGCAATGCAGCCGAAAGAGGCAAAAGCTAGAAAACACATTAATTCCTTGTGTTATACCTCATGGAACAGATGCGTCTTATTCCAGGCTGAAACCTGAGAGCCCTCAGCCTGTGAGACATCAGTGAGTTGGAAGTCAGCGCAAATACTTAGACAGTCTCGGTCCTCAAAAGATTCTCAAAATGGTCAAATCCCTCAAAGATACGTCTTGCAAAGTTCTCTCCCAGAACTGCAGGCAGTGAAGACTTTTTGCTTTCAATTCCACCCCCTCCCCATTTTGAAAACCAGATTTCTTTTGTTTTACTTTGCTTGATGAGCAGCAATGAAAGAACAAAGGCTCTTTTGTACAAAACAAAGGAAGCAAAAGATGCAGACATTTTGTGTGTGTGCTGTAATATCAGTTTGTTTTACATTCTTGAAAGTCAACACTGAAGCTGTAATCTGGTGCATACCAACCTGGCAGTAAGCACCACTGGATTTTTATATCTATAAATTACTACAATTGCACTGTATATCTCCTTTTTGTTGCTGCTCAGGGTTCTTTCTCCTTTCCCATGTATTTAATGCCTGAAGCATATGTGGACAATTTCAACATGCAATATATAGCTGATCATAATACATCTGATTGTTTAATTCGTTTCAAATTTGCTAAGCTGTTTCTTTGACTGTCCCTAGAAAGTTACCAAATGAACATGTTTAGTGAAATTCATTTACTCTAGTGATTAAACTCAGAGTTTAGAGAAACAATTTTTTAATGTGGGAGTAGACCTTTAACTCTTGGCAGCTAGCATTAAGATTACATTTTCAAGTACATCCAGATTCTATTTTATCAGCAAAGTGAAGGTGACTTCACCTAATGGGCAAAATGAGCACACACAGCATGTCCTCCCATGTCCCAGATAAAATGGATTTTTGGAAGTGCTAGCTATGGTCACTAAACAGTAAGAGTGAGCTCTTTTATAGGTGGGTAAGGACTTCTATATTGTCTGTATATAGGCTGTATATTGTCTCCATGCTTATTTAACTTATATGCAGAATGCATCATGCGAAAGGCTAGAGTGGATGAATCCCAAATCGGAATTAAGATTGCCAGGAGAAATATCCAGAACATCAGGGATGCAGATGATACCACTCTGATGGCAGAAAGTGAGGAGGAATTAAAGAACCTCTTATGAGGGTGAAAGAGGAGAGTGCAAAAAATGGTCTGAAGCTCAACATTTAAAAAAAAAACCCCTAAGATCATAGCCACTGGTCCCATCATCTCCTGGCAAACAGAAGGGGAAGATATGGAGACAGTGACAGATTTTACTTTCTTGGGCTCCATGATCACTGCAGATGGGGACAGCAGCCACGAAATTAAAAGACACCTGCTTCTTGGGAGGAAAGCGATGACAAACCTAGACAGCATCTTAAAAAGGAGAGAGTTCACCTTGCTGACAAAGGTCCACATAGTCAAAGCTATGGTTTTTCCAGTAGCGATGTATGGGAGTGAGAGCTGGACCATAAATAGGGCTAACCTCCGAAGAACTGATGCTTTTGAACTGTGGTGCTGGAAGAGCTTCTTTAGAGTCCCCTGGACTGCAAGGAGAACAAACCTATCCATTTTGAAGGAAATCAACCCTGAGTGCTCACTGGAAGGACAGATTCTGAAGCTGAGGCTCCACTACTTTGGCCATCTCATGAGAAGAGAAGACTCCCTGACGTTGGGAAAGTGTGAAGACAAGAGGAGAAGGGGAAGACAGAGGACGAGATGGTTGGACAGAGTCATTAAAGCTACCAACATAAATTTGACACAACTCCGGAGGGCAGTGGAAGGCAGGAGGTCCTGGCATGCTCTGGTCCATGGGGTCACAAAGAATCAGTCATGACTTAATGAGTAAACAGCAACAAAGGCCTTGCACCCAACTGTTTCTCTGTGGAAGCAGATATATAAAACCAAACACAACAACATGTTTGGGCACATAGTATTCTTGGCTTCTATGAAAACAATACACTTGATTGAGTGGTAATATTTTTCTGATCCAGTCCATTTCCTCTCGGTCCATCCCGTAAACCTCATTTACAGTCTTGTATTTTTCCACTGTCCTTCCAGCAAAGGACAAACTCTAGTTATCAATCATCAGATTTTTCTTTCCAGGACTTTCATAAAATTAGATGGCATGCCAAAGGTATTTGTAACTGTTGGTTGGTACAGCATCTCTGGTAAGATGATCATCTTGCTTTTCCATGAAAACGCCTTAGGGCTTCTTTTCAGGGGGTGTTTTATTTTACCGTCATATCATCTTCTGGTTGCTGCATAGGGCTGCACAATGGTGGAGGGTGGGGTTTCACTTAACTGGGGCTCATTTTTTGGGGTAGGGCTTATATTACGAGCATCCTGAAAAGTCATGCTAGGAGTTATTTTCAGGTTAGGTCTTATTTTTGGGAAAACAGGTTACATCAGTGAAGAATTGCATACCATACTCTGTATGTTAGTGGGGAATGAAAATAGGAGAGTTTAATTTTTCTCACATCCTCCTGCCAGGCTTTTATTTGGTCACTATGAGAACAAAATGCTGGAGTTTTGGAGTTTTGGCAGTATCTGGCATGGTTATTGTTACTTCTTGCCTTTTTCCATCAATTTTTTTTCCTTGTGACAAAAGTGCCTCCTTTTCTTCCTTGAGATGTGCTGTGCCTTTCTCCGTTGAATGGCATTCACTTATTCCAGATGTGTAGCTTTTTTTCAGTAGAAAGATTCAATGACAAAATGAACTGCACTTGTTCAGTTTGGGTGTGTCACCTTCTTACAAAACTGTCACCTTCTTACAAAAGAAGGTGACAGTTCTGAAATTGTTGCCTCGATTAGCAACTGCCCATTAACTGTGACATGTTTAGTGGGAAAAAGAATGGTAAACAAAGCCATCTGTTGGCTTTTGTGCGTTGAATTCTTCTACTCATTTCACTGGTCTGTCATCCAAATCCAGTGTCTTTTTTGTTGTTCTTTGCTATAAACATCTGGACTCAGTTTTCTTTTGCCATCTTATCCTCCCACATAGATTTTTAAACACTAGGTCCTGGTTGACTATAGGCTACAAACCTACTATTTGAGGGCCATGTTGTTGCTAGGTATATGCTGTCGAAGATTTCAATCTCCTTTGTGATATTTGAGATTTTGTGGCTTGCATATAAATACCAGCCTCCTTCCTACACATCCAGGAGGTCAATCTTCATTTCAAGATTTGGTCATTGTTTTGTTTTGTTTTGCTATAAGAGACAAGCAGAAAGTCACAGCTGCCCTGTGTACACCGGAGATGTCAGGGAGAAGGAGGAACAAGGTTTAAGGAGCTTTCTGATTTGGAATCAAATCATAATAAATGATTTTAGTACCGCTCAATCTGATCAAACATGGCAGCTCTTTTGGATCTAAGGAAGAAGATTTTGTTCTCTCCAGCACTGGTACTAAAGACCCTTTATCTGCGGATGGCAGGGAAGTACATCTGGGACCTTTTATGTAGCCAACCACTGGGCTAGGAGTAGGACTGGATTATAACTCACAACACCAGAAGGCATCAGATTTGTGATATCTGATTCATGTATACTCAATCAGTCACCTAGGAGAGATGTCTTAGACTCTTAGAACTGCAGAACTGGAAGGAACCCTATGGACTGTGTCCAGTTCAACTTTTTTTTTAAAACATAGAAGCAGAAAATGTCCCCAAATTTAAATAGTGTTTTGCCCATAATGATTAAACCTTATCACTATGGGCAAAGAAATTAAAATCATAGATTTTTTTCTGCTTCCATATTTCAAAAAAGGGAACATCTCTCCTAGCTCACTGACTGAGTATATATATTCCAGATGTTACACAGCTGATGCCCTCTAGCTGTTTGACTAGATTCCATTATTCCCAGACAAGCATGGGCATTGGCATTACAGGCTGGGAATGTGACTTGCACTATATGCTTTTAAAAGCAGAACTTACTGTGTTCATTTCTGAATTGTGTTGTCATTTTTATTTTATTTATTTATTTATTTGATTTTTACCCCACCCCTCTAGACCATGTCTACTCGGGGCGGCTTACAAAATATGATCATGATCATGTATATTCATAGGTTTTCTTGTTTCACATCTGACAAGATAATGCAGCAAATAATAGATGGTAAGAGAGACAGTAGTATTAAATAGAGTAGCCAAAATCCTGTTGGTGATTTAGATGTAAGTTAAATTGTCTAACTCACTGCATTAAATTTCCACTTAATGATGAGATGTCATTTGCTTGGTACATGTCTGTTGTGCAACCAGCTATACATCTTGTAATGTGACTGGCACCTCATTAGTTAGCAGTAATTTGGGACAATGAGTTGTTCAGTTTAACTTGCACACATGTAAATCACCAACAGGATTATGGCTATTAATTGATAAAGATGCAAATGCAAAATCCTATTGGTGTTCACACAAATGCATCTAATTGTGGCCTATTAATGAGGTACAAGAATAGGTTTTAGTTCTATGCCTGATCAATAAGCCCTGGCACAATTAGATGTGGTAAATTATCCAAACCTAAGGTGGACACCGCTATGACCAGGCTAACAACATCTAAGGACTGACTTAGTCACTCTTACTCTACAAATTGAAGTGGACTTTGGTTTCCACCATCTGAAAGTAACACTGATGTTATTGTACAGTAAAGGACAGCATTGCTACCTTGGAGATCCTTTTAACTGGAGATCACAAGCATTGAGTATAGGATCTACACTATTCAAAGGGAAAATATTCTGTGGGATCCACCTCCATTATGGTAGACCCATGCTGTTTGTTTCTTTTCCTTCTGAACAGGACCACTGATGTAATTTGAGAAACTGTTAGCATCTGGGAAAATCTTCCATCTGGGTATGTATTTAGCCAGAAAATGAAACCACTTGTTTCTTAAAAGATTTTTTTTTCAAAGTTAAAAACAGGGGGCAGGATGCTCCAAAGGATGGCTGCATACAGTTCCATATTGTTGCTGCCAGTAAATAGCAAATTAGCCATGAAACTGAGTGACCATGGGCTAAATACTCTTATTCAGCTGAACCAACCTCACAGTCTTGAGAGAATAAAGTTGGGAGAAGGGAAACATTGTGTTCATTGGCAAAAAAGTGGAATAAATATATAAATAATAAAATAATTACGTGAGAGTTTTGGTAATCCCAGAACACAAATGTTACCCAAAAAACAATTTTCTTTTTCTTTATTTTTTTCTTTTATCTCTCTCTCAATCTCTCTCTCTCTCTCCCCCTTTAGTTTTTGCATTATCTGGAAATGGGTGAGGGAAGGCTGCTGCATATTTCTGGATCCATGCCAATATTACTACAATTGAACCTTATTAAAAGGGTTTATATCAACGAAGCATCAAGCAACCAGTAGCTATTTCCAAATCAGCCTCTCTCTGCTCTTCACTGTAAGCACACAGGTTTGATTTGATGGGTAGTGTCAAAGGCTTTTGAAAACATGTATACTTTTTGGTTCATCTCCCATCCTACAAACTGGGAGGCTGAGAATGTCTTTAATATGCTTTTCCTGTTCCACCAAAGAAGTAACAGTCAGCTATCAATGGTGCTTTCCTGGCAGAGAGGGACTGAGAGGGAGAAGAGAGTTGAAACCAGAACTCCCCATTCCCAAATAAGGTGCAGAACCCAACCGAAACAAAATGAACCAAATAAGACAAAGGAATGCAATAATTCTATTGACTTCTGTATTTTGGGTTGTTTAAGTAATATGCCAATAAACCTTGGAGGCAAAGTTTACAAGTTATGATTTCATTAAGTGATTTAGATAAGTAATTCCATGCTGTTTGTTCTTAGCCATTCAATGCATCTTTAAAAACTGCAGAATGGACACTTTAAAATGGATGCATTTAATCAGATTTATCAGATTAAATAGCACATAAACCAATGTAGAATTCTCGAAGGCTTTCACAGCTGGGATCCGATGGTTGTTGTAGGTTTTTTGGGCTGAGAAACACAGCCTGCAGAAAGGTCAATGAACTCTACCCAGCCACAAGGACAGGTGATAACTGCACACAAAAGACTAGCTAGCAACACCCATCAATCACAGTGACAGATCATCTCCCCCCTTATCACAACAATACACCCATAACAAAAAACACCCTGATCACCATAATCACCCAATCTCCTGAAAAGGACAAAAAGATGACCCCACAGCTAGAAATACTCAGCTATCCCACACAGAGTTCGAACTTCTGCCCTCTGAAGATGCCAGCCACAGAGACTGGTGAAATGGTAGGAAGAAAAACCTCCAGAACACAGCAAAACAGCCTGAAAAATCTACAACAACCAATATGAGAAATGTTAGAATGAGATATTCTGAGCTTGCAGAAAAACAGTGCATATTAATATGCACTATGGTGGTCAATATGACCAGATAGGCGGGGTATAAATGGAATAAATAAATAAATAAATAAATAAATAAATAAATAAATAAATAAATAAATAAATAAATAAATAAATAAATAAATAAATAAATAAATAAATAAATAATCATTTTGAATAGGTGAGAAAGCAGAAATCTCTGCAAAAAAGTCTGGATTTGATAATACTGTTCTTCCAGCTTTCAAAAATCTATAGTACATCAGCTTTGAGTAATCAGTGTTCAACACTGACTGCAACTATTCACCAGAGTATATCAAACATTGGTCACCGCTTTTAACTGCCTTAGAATAACCCTTAATGACATACTGCCCATTCTGAGCACCACCCAAACAAGCTAGGTAGGATAAGACATGGCCCATTAATAATTCTGCTACAAACTGATGGTGTAGCCATCATCAGTTTGTAGCAGTTTGTAGCCACTATAAGCAGTTGAGTAACTTGAGTCCACAGAGAAAAAGCCCAGCAAAATGACAGCAATAAAAGGAACTACTGACTCTTGTGTTTCCCTTTACAGCTCTGAATCTGAAACCTCCATTTCTTCTTTAAGTGCACCTCTAGACAACTGTCCCCTGCCACTGGATGCATTCATAATGGGCTGCACCAAACCCTTTTGGTGAAACTAGATGGAAACAGAAAGTCACTTTTGGTGTCTACAAATATTTTTTTGCATAAAAATTAATCTTTGGGGTATGGGTGCCTTGTATAGGAGAATGAGACCACCTAGAGCAGAAGTGGGCAATATCCAGAAGTTTGGGGACCACCTTTGTCCATCTCAGGGCCTTGGAGGGCTATACCAATTCCTGCAATCACTACCCCCTTTTAATTTCCTACAAAAAAGTCTTCTTGCAACCTCCAGTAGCCAAAACTAGTTGTAACCCTCCCCCCCAAATCTAAAACACAGCAAAATGGACCCCATGCCTCCTAGAAAGCACAACAGGACTTTTTGACCTATTCCTCCTCATTTTAAATAATTTTGGATGCATGTGGGTTCTTCGTGGGGGGGGGAAAGGGTGGTAGGGAGAGCATTTGGGCCCCCGGGAGGGGGCTGCATGGAGTCTATGGGCTGTATGTCACCCACCCATGAGCTAGAGGCTTTTGGAGGCATGGATCTCCCATGTTTTTGAAAAACATACAGAGGAGAGGTGTGTGCAGGTTGCAAAAATGGGCTTGGGGCCATAGCTGAGGGGTTGCTAGTGGCACAAGTGTGATGTTTTTAAAAGTCCCCCTGTTAATTGATCGCTAAGCCAGGAAGAGACAGTCTGAAAGCATAAGCCAAGCACGTCCCATTGGAAAGCGGTGTATTATAGCAGAGTCTCACACAACTTCCACTCATTTGAGTGGGATCTGTGCAAGAGAGAATGCATGGAGGTTTTGTTTCTTTGGGACCAGAACTCCCAGAATTCATGAGGAATTCTTCCAGAACAAATCCTAGGAGATCCAGGCCAAAACCAGTAGTTGAAACAGAAGCTTTTATCATGTCCATGTGGGCCTCTGCCACCGCTATATTGGCCTTTCAAGAAGAAAGAAACAGCTCTTTGTGGTGCCTGGGAGTGGAGGAAGGGGTCATGGGGGTTTCAAGGGGGCATGGAACACCAAGAGGATCCTCCTATAGACACTCACAAAACTTTGCTCCACTCCCAGGCAACACTGGGGGAGTTTCCTTCATCTTGAAAGATCAAGAGGGAAGTAAGAAAAGCTCTTTTTGAAACAATTTTTGGGGGCTGCAGTTCCCAGGATTTGGGCTTGGGGGGGTGGGATTCTTGGCAAATTTGGGAAATTGCAGTCCATCCCTAAGAGACAGCACCAGAGTGTCCTGTGGTTTGGGGTAATAAAGAATCATTAACTCCAAATGAGCATCAATTACTCTTGTTGTATCAGGTTTCACTTTGCCTGTTCCTCTTGCTGAAGTGATTGCAAGGACAGTTTTGCGTGTGGGGTGTGTATGCGTGGGTGTTTGCCATATAAATGCAACAGTTAACCTCCTTGTAAGTTCCAGTAAAAGAAATAGTCATTAGATTGTAAGAATGCAGCCTTTTAATCCCCCTCCTCTAGACTGTCTCTTTCCCAAGGTCTGCACGTAGATGCAAAATACATTAGTGCTAATGTCAGAACTCTTACAATCCACCTGGCATTAAAGAGCTGTAAAATGTTGCCATGTGGACTTTCTGGACAATATCATTTTAGAAACAATGTGTGCTATGGAATTAATTAACAGGGGTAACATGTATAAAACATACATTTTTATTGTTTCTTATGTACCATAAAATTTGCAAGAAAGAAGGGCCTGGGAAAGCCATGCAGTCTTGTGAGGCATTGTATCGGGAAGGGCTGGGTGAAAGCAGATGGAAAGTCTGAAGATGAAATGAGAACAGATGGCAAGTCTGATGGTAAAAATTTAAGCAAGGGTGATTTAGAATCTACATTGCTGAGCAAAGACTTAATAAAGTTCTGATAAGAAGGAGTTCAAAGTTTACTGCCATCTCTACAACCCAGAATACCTCCCAGATTCTTAGGGTTTCCTTAGGTTTTCTAGGTTACCATAACTGGAAGATCCTTTACAAATAATTCTGTAGCAATGGGAAGGGTTGTAAGTATAGCTTCCTTTTCCCTGCTTTGTTCAATAGCAAAAGCAAAAAAAAAGCATGCTGCTTACATACTGTCCCATATTGCTTAAAGGCACTCCCTGGACAGTTTACAATTTAATTATGCAGGATACACATCACCCCCTCACCCATCAAGCTGGATACTCAGTTTACCAACTTTGGGAAGATGGAAGGCTGAGTGAACCTTGAATCAGCTACTTGGGATTGAACCTGAGTCATGAGCTGAGTTTACGACTGTGCCACAAGCTGAGCATCTTTTTCTTCCATCGTTGCATTTAAATTAGACCGTACAGTCAGTATGTCATTAGAAGCTGTTAATAGAACTTAGTGCCGAGTATTCTGGGATAAACTGATGACATTACACATGATTCGTCATTAGAACAGGGAGTTCTTTAACTACTGAAAGCACTTGAATATTGCAGAGGAGCTTTTCTCGGCTAATGCAATTTGCAAATTAGCTTGCTTTAGTTTTTGTTTGCTCTCTCTCTATAGGTTCCCTCTGAAGGCTAATTTCTCAAGCACAAAAATTGTCTTAATCTCTCCAGCACAATATACCCTGTTTTCCCGAAAATAAGACCTAACGTAACCTGAAAATTAGCCTTCGTATAATTTTTCAGGATCCTTGTAATATAAGCCCTACCCCCCAAAATAAGCCCCAGTTAAGTGAAACCCCCCTCCACACTTGTGCAGCAACCAGAAGATGATGACATGACTGTATTTGAATAAATGTATGTTATTGTACATGAAACAAATAAAACAGTAAAAATTAATATAAGACCCTGTCTTATTTTGGGGGATAATAACGGTAGCTATAACAACATGCTGTCTATAAAGTCTATTTCTTTCCTCAGACTTATAAATGAAGCCTGGGTTTACCTTCCAGAAAACAGTGAAAAGTTGAATCTAATTTGTAAGATAGGAGGTTGAGAAAGCAAGAGGACACTGAGACATGTTTCAGGGCTTGAGGAATTCCTGCTTCTGATGACGTGCTAGAAAAGAAGAGGTAGAGGATTCTGGAAGGCACAGTGGAGAATCAAGCTCCCAACCTCTTGCCAGATACCTAAACCATGATTCAGCAGTTCATCTAGTTACATCTGGTTTTGTTTTGCATTTTGTCACTTTGAGCCATTTCTGCTTCACCTTGCAGTGGGTGCTGGGGGGGGGGGGACATTTTATCTTGCCCAGTTTTTGTCTAATCAATATTTTTCACTCTTCCCCAAGCCTGTCTTTCTTCTTCTTCTTCTTCTTCTTCTTCTTCTTCTTCTTCTTCTTCTTCTTCTTCTTCTTCTTCTTCTTCTTCTTCTTCTTCTTCTTCTTCTTCTTCTTCTTCTTCTTCTTCTTCTTCTTCTTCTTCTTCTTCTTCAATATTATCACCTTTATGTTCCTTCTATAAATATCTAGGGCCAGTCCCATCAGCACAATATAGAGGTCTTACAGATGAGTTGTTGGCTGAGATGCAAGAGCCTGTAGCAGGCAGAAAGAAAATAAAAATCCCAGGCTAAAATGGAGGCTAAAATCTGCTTGGCACAGCACAGGATTTCATCCATAAATCTATCAATGAATTATAGTTGATGGATAGAGTAGAACCATTTGTACCGGCAGTTTTGATTTCTCCCACATGACGTCTAGTTTGCTGCCCCCTCTCCTGTGTTGTTTTCCTGAATGCAGCTCCACATATCTCAACTTTCCTTTCCCCATTGTTACCAGAAAATGCAGGAGGAAACAGTAGATCAAATTCAGAACTCCAGTTCTTGATGTGATTTTAGCAGAGCTGGAAAAAGTTCCTTTCTTTAGGCAGCAGCTCCCAGAACTGCCCAGCTAGTGCCAGGCAGTCTGAGGAATTATGGCGGTCGTAGTTCCTCATCCAGTTATTCCAATCGAGGCGCCAAAGGCCCCCCACGTTAGGGGAGCAGCCCATTCTTGTGGCTTACGGTACTTTCAATCTTCTCTCTCCCAGCAGCTGCAAGCTTAGACTTTAAATCCAAGGTAATTCAGTAAGTTTATTTCATTACAGATTAAATTGTTTATGATGCTTTATGAAACACCCATTTTGGTGTCCACAAGAATGGAATGCTGTATTTATGAGGCGCAACACATATGAGAGGCAATATAATTTTAGTATTACAGAGTTATGGTATGCCAGAAACACACTATTTTGCCATGAGGGAACTGTTACGGTAAGAAAAAGAAAGATCGGAAACACGCAAAACTAGAAGGTCCTAATAACAAGGTAAATTTTAACAGCTCATTGTTCTCTGGTGGTCCAGCAGAAATCATCATTATCATCTTAGAACTGCAGAGGTGGAAGTGACCCTATGGATCATTGAATCCAGTCTCTGTCAAGGAGGCTCAGTGGAAAATCTAACTTCCAACCTCTAGCTCCACAGTCAGAGACCTGGTAGAGACCTAACCCAGTGAGCTATCCAGCAACTCTGTGCATACAACTGTCCATTCACCATAGAACTCCCATTTGTTGAGCTCATGTCTTGCTCAAATTTTGTCACCTGCTCTGCTCTGATTATGGATGCTAAGCAGGGTTGGAACTATCTAGCATCCAGATGGGAGACCATCAGAAAATCCTAGGGATGTCCAGGCAGGGCTAGGAAAGAATCTTGACTGAAACTTTGGAGAACTATTGCCAGTCAGAACAGACAAAACTGGGCAAGGTAGATCAATGGTGTCACTTCTATATCATTAACCTACAAGGACATGCTTTCTAAACTACGATACATACAAACACTTGTTTTGTTCTTGGGCCATCCCACAACAGTTAGTGCCTGAGACAAAATAGCAGATGCTGCCTCCCCACCAAGTCAAAGGGCATAGACCCAAATATCTATTCAAGCTACCGTATTTTTCGCACCATAAGATGCACTTTTTCCCCACTTTTTCTGTGCGTCTGATGGAGCGAAGAAAACAGATTATATTTTCCTGTTTTCTTCTCCTAAAATATTGGTGCGTCTTATGGAAAGGTGCGTCTTATGGAGCGAAAAATACGGGTATTTTGGTATCAGACAATTTGTAGCCTTGGGGAAAGAAGATCCCATGAGCATCTCTGTAAGACGAACAACAAATAATGAAAAATTTTCTATCCTTTTAAGTCACCCAAAATCAGCTGCCCAAGGGAGTCGCCACACTCTGCCTCGGGATATTAAAAACCTGCCCGTTTTATTTTTGTTGTGTTGCTCAGGATCCTACCACTGTTTTCTTGTTGTCTACATTTTCTATGGGGTAGCTCCCCCTGTTTAAAAATTAATGTGCATTTTGGTGCACAGTTTCTAAAAGGTATGCATTTAAAGGATTTTCTTAGTATACCTACAGTATGTTTCCTTATTTCCCCCTGGTCAAAGCATATTTGTGCACCAGATTTGTGCACAATTAAAAAAGAAAAAAAAGAGGCACCCCTCCCAATCTGACAGTCCTAGTTTCCTCACTGATATGGGAAACCAAAAGATGCGTGCGTCTTCACAGATCACAATTTGAATAATTTTATTTTAATAATTAATCCATGCACATTTCTTTTCCACCCCAGACTCTTGTCAAATAGTATGGCCGGCCCCATTTGTCTTCACGCTCATTCTGTTGTGATGAACTGTTGGTGGAAGAGAGACTGAGCTTCCCCCACCTCATTTGATGAGAGAGATGTTTTCTGCCTCTGGAGAGTCAATCCGAACTTACTTCATATTTTGTGTGAGTCCACATCTACAAATAAGGGGCTGATAAGGATCTAACAACACGTGGAAGTTCACAAGCTTCCTATGTAGGAGTAATGGGGCTATGCCATTGAGAATAAAATGTAAATCATTAGGGAAGAAGCCATAGAAGTCCTTCTCATCTTCTTCTGCACAAATCGGCAGGAGAAGGAAACACAGCAAGCCACCATTGTTCCTGTTGCTTGTCAGCTAGCCCAGTTCTTTTGCATTTTGCTCCTATAGCAGCATGCATGATGAGGCAGTTTGTTCCTTTTTATGAAACACTTCACTAAAATCCTTCAATTTCTTTAGACTGAAGAGAATTGGAAAATTATTATTATTATTATTATTATTATTATTATTATTATTATTATTATTATTATTATTATTATTATTATTATTATTATTAACAACAACAACAACAACAACAACAACAACAACAACAACAACAACAACAACAACAACACTAGATTAATGAATTTATTAATTAATCAATGTATTGTTAATTAATATAGCAATATAAGTTATATATTTTCATTATACTGGAGAGATGGGAAGAAGCAGAGATTTTAAAAATTCAAATCTGGACTATAATGAAAATGATAGGCTTCCCTATCAGCTCTAAAGAAGCATGAAGTCAGAGAGCTCAAGCGATTGCGTGCCAGCAATGTCTGTCATTCCTGCTAGAAATAGATTCACTTCCATACTCCTGGAATCAACAGCCACCAAACGCCAGGAAGTCCCAGTGCAGCCTCATGATTACTCTCGGCGCTGGTAGAATGCCACATATACACGTATGCATCTGTATACATTTACCCCTTTTCTGATACTGTGAAAAACTCATGGCGACATATAAAATGCAAAGGTAACTCTATTACTCACTGTGTACCATGGCGGGCAAATACCCTCAAAGAATGTGACCCACTTCAGTGACAACCTTGCCCTTAGCAGACATGAATAGTCCTTTTCTTTCATTTTGGAGAAACATAATAATGCTGAGATTTGGACGAAAGGAAAAGAAAAGCTAGGTTAATAGGATTGTGGTGATGACAGATGGCAGCTGGTAGGGTTCCCTGAAAGAGAAGTAATGCACCCTGACACAGCTCTGATGCAGCCCCAGAAGAATTTATCCCAGAAATATGGGGACCACACATGTGCTGTGATTACACTTAAGTTAAATTCCTTTCTCCGTCTGCCTTTTTCAAATGCTCCAGTGTTTCCATTTCATTCCCTTTGAGATATTCTCTCTCTCTTTCTTTTTTTCTCCTTCCCTCTTCAGTATGTATCCTGATTTATGGATTCTGCTGTTTTATAGAAGTTTCAGGTCTTTCCAGATAATGAAGACAAATCTGTAGTTTCAAGAGGACTGACCCCAACATTACATAAGGCAAGTCAATAGTATGTGTGTGCAAGCGTACCTTTAAAGCAAAGTTGCAGAAGCTTGGTCTTTGGGCACTCCTTACTTGGCCTCTAAAACACTTGGTCTCCACCCCATCCCATCCAAGATAATCATGAAGTTGGGAATGGGAATATCTTTTTTCTATATTCTGAGTATGCTGTCTTCCTACTGTTAGTACTGTTGAGAAGAAAGCACTGGTCTTAATGGGGATTTCATCTCCACATACATGCTCCCCAAATCCCAATATTTAAGCAGGCAAGGATGAGAGGTATTATGAGGTAGGACAGTCTTGATTATTCTCTCTCTCTCTCTCTCTCTCTCTCTCTGTGTGTGTGTGTGTATGAGAGAGAGAGAGAGAATCAGAGTGCCTGTTTAGTCTTCAAGACCTCATGGCTAACTAAAAGCAAATGCTGTTGGATCCAAAAAGGTTGTTTATCTCAAGCAGCATCCAAGAGTCCAGGGGCCATGGGAAGCTCCATTCCCCATCCGATACAGCAACCTTCAAAAATATTTTTTATATATAATTAAAAATAACAGCCTATAGAGTCCTTGACGGTGCTGATGCAGCTTGTCCTTTAAATCAGCCATTCTCAACCTTCTTTTGGCCACGTCCATAAACACAATATGGAATATAAGCCAGATCAGGATTAACAAACCTTATAAAGTAGTGTATGAAGAATCGTTGCGGATTGAAGGGCAAAATCTATAATCAGAGTCCTCTAGGAGCATAATTTACAATTTTGGAGCTCCTTTTTGGGTGGTTTTGAGGATTTGGGGATGAGGTGCCTGGGGGAGGCAAGATCTAAAGTAGACATTTTTGCAAAGCACACATTATTCTCTTACTCCTTAGGGCAGTAAATGGTGTTCCCAGACATGTCCAGTGGGTGCCTTAGCTCAATCAGAGATCATAGAATCTGAACAACAACAATTAAAAATAAAACAGAATCAAAAGAATATTTCCCCAGAAGTAGCATTTTGCAGTGTTTTTAACACAAAAATGTGATTTTGCTGTAACAAAAGTGCTACTTTGGCAAAGGACATTTTTGTCTTCAATAGCTTAATGTCAAAGGAATGACTTGTCTCCTACCCATATCAAAGACTCATCAATGGCTTAACCAGGGCTAGGCTGAGGTTGACAAGATGTTGATGTCCTCATTCTATACACCATATACTAGTGTTTCCAAACCCACTGCCTGATGTACTGAACAACATCCAGATACAGCAGGTTGCTGATGATGTTGGGCTGGGCAGCGCTGTAGTCCTAAATATTCCAAAAGGTTCCAATTAAGGACAGCTACCATACACAGAAAGCCACTGGACTGAATTGTCTTTCAGCACTAGTGACAGAATGCTCTGCTGTGCCTAATGGCAGGATAACCTTTGAATTGCAGAGCTGGAAGGGACCCTGAAGATCATCAAGTCCAGCCCCTGTCAAGGAGCCACAGTGGGGATCAGAACTCCCAACCTCTGACTCTACAGCTAGAGATCTAAGCCACTGAGCTTAGGAAAAAGGCAGCATGTCTATTCCTTGCATCTTGGCATTCGTCACTTAAGGTAACTGCTTCTCTATGTCTACCCTAATGGTAGGGTCATCTTTGGGTTTCAGTTAATGTTTGTCCAAAAAGAACAGTATGTAAAGTGTGTTTGTGGTCCCTTATACAAATACAGGAAACTGTTTTTGACTATTCATCTACATAGTTTAGCACTGTCTGCTTCATAAGGCAAGCAATCATTGTCTTTCTAGTGCTTCTACACATTTCCTTGGCTCAGCCAACATGGCCAATGGTCTGGAGTGATGAGATTAGGAAGAATTTTGGTTACCATCCCCAGCTTGTTTTTATTATTATTAATATTATTAGCAACAATACTCCAATGTTCCCTGGAAAAGTTTGTGGTTTTCAGTGTAATCCTCACCTTGTCCGTTGAACATGATTGTAAAAGTCCTGTTAAACACACAGACAAGCTGGTAGTCTGAGTAGGTAAACAGCCCCCATCCCATACTCGTAAAAGTATGCTTGGTTGACAGTTGAATTTACATGCACTGTTGTTTTAGTTCATCATATTTTGAACTGAAAAGAGAAAGAGAAAACAACATCGATACACAATGTGATGATTAATAAGCCAGACACAAATATTTGGATGGCTTTTAGCATGAGCATCTGTTTTGCTTCACAAAAACACTATATTAGAGTTGACAGAGGAGGAAAACACATTCTTTAATAATTTGTATGTATCATGCACTATCTAGCTTTAATACAACCTTCAAACACATCTCTGACTCAAATGTCAGAATGGTGCCAGCAAATTCTCCCTATAATGGAACAGGTGTGAACAGCTTTCGGTTCCCGTCATAGCTGAGGCCCTGCTGAATTGACTGAACTGTGGTACTGGGAGGGGGAACCCCTGAAAATTTGCCAGTTCTGATCTTCTGTCCACAGATTCTGGATCCAACCCACAGCCATCTTCTGGTGCTCCGAAACTGTGCAAAGGAAGTGCATATCAGGCCCACCCACAGACAGAAACTGTCTCTAGAAACTGCCTTTCTTGTACAGAGGATGATAGAACTGGAGATGGTGGGGTATGGGGTATGTGTTCCCCCTCATTTTTTACTTCATGAATAAAGTTATCTGCCTGTCTCTCTGTCTATCACCTGACATCACTGACCTTCTCTATATATTTTGTATTTTTATCAATAGTGGGTTGGCTGTACAACTCATTGAGTTGGATACCTACCTGCAGATCCAGGTGCTAAGTATTTGATTCCCCATTATGCTTCTCAGGAGAAGAGCCAGCCTGCATACCCTCTGGAAGCTTGTACAGTGGTGCCCCGCATAGCGAGGTTAATCCGTTCCGGATTAACCCTCGCTATGCGGAATCGTCGCTAAACGGGTAGGGAAAATGTATTGAAACGCATTAAACTTAGTTTAATGTGTTCCAATACCTTGCTTACTTACCTGTTCAGCGAGGATTCCCCTTGCCGGCAGCCATTTTCGCGCCCTCGCTAAGCGAGGGCAGGGCATGAAAACGGCTGCCGGCAGCCATTTCCGGGCTTCCGGCAGCCATTTTGGAGCCGCCGAACAGCTGTTCGGCGGCTCCAAAATGGCCTCCGCAATACCCGATCTTCGCAATGCGGGTTTTCCCCATTGCGAAGATCGGGTATGTTTCCGTATAGCGATCCCGAAAAAGGGATCGCTATACGGAAACATCGCTATACGGTGCACTCGCTAAGCGAGGCACCACTGTACTGTCTTAGAGCACTCTCACATGAAAGGGATGGCAAACCATTTCTGAGTACTTTATACCTAGCAAACTCTGGGAAATCATAGGTTGTGATTGACTTAATAGCACATTATTGCTATTTTTATTGTTACACTGCACTTCCTATTTCTTGACATTACTGCCTCATGGGAGGGTAGAACAAAAGACCAAAGGGCAGGCCTGAAATTAGGAGCCAAGTCCTAAGAATCTGCAAGTGAGATGGCATATTGGGAAAATCACAAATTTTTTGACTTTCACAAAAAATATATCCTGGGAGGCACCGTGGGGAACTGAACTCCTGACCTTTCGCTCCATACCTGGTTCATTGAGCTATCTAGCCACTTTTGTTATATTTTTACTTTTGTTGCTGTTTTATTTTAAACTTCAAGAACAGCCCGAATAGAAAGAGGAAGGGGAAAAATGTAGAATTTTAGAACTCCCTTTTTCTTCATCTTAGATTTCAAGAAGCTTTCTGTTTTTTGGTTACAGAAGCACACACAGGCCATAAATCACAAAGCATAAGTACAGTATATGTTGGCACACTTAGTATAATTATAGATTCTAAGGCATAAGTAATGAGGCAAATCATAAAATAAGTTTAAGTATAATCTACAGGCTTAGAATATAGGCTCATGGGCCAGGGTGTGGACTCATCTCCCTCTAATACCATCTCTACACAAGAATTGGAGGTTGTTCATGATTTTTTGTACCTTGGCTCAACGATCTCTGACACCCTCTCTCTAGATGTTGAGCTGGATAAACACATTGGCAAAGCAGCTACCATGTTCTCTAGACTCACGAAGAAAGTATGGCTGAATAAGAAGCTGATGGCACATACCAAGATACAGGTCTATAGCGCCTGTGTCCTGAGTACACGCCTGTACTGCAGTGAGTCCTGGATCCTTTGTGCATGGCAGGAGAGCAAGTTGAACACATTCCATATGCGTTGTCTCTGAAATATTTTTGGTATCACCTGGCAGGACAAAGTTCTAAATAGAATAGTCCTAGAACGAGCTGGAATTGTTAGCATGTATACATTACTGACAAGATGGTAGGACAGTGTCATCAAAGCTACCAACATGAATTTGACCAAACTCCGGGAGGCAGTGGAAGACAGGAGGGCTTGGCGTGCTCTGGTCCATAGGGTCACAAAGAGTCGGACACGACTTAATGACTAAACAACAACAATACATTACTAAAACAGTGACAGTAATGACAGTCAGATTCCAAAAGATCTCCTGTATGGAGAATTAGTGCAGGGAAGCCGCCCCCGAGGGAGACCACAGCTGCTATACAAGGAGATCTGCAAGTGGGATCTAAAGGCTTTAGGAATGGACCTCAACAGATAGGAAACTGTGACATCTGAGCGTTCTGCCTGGAGGCAGGCGGTGCAGCATGGCCTCTCCCAATTTGAAGAGACACTTGTTCAGCAGGCCAAGGTGAAGAGGCAGTCCCGAAACCAGCAAAATCAGGGAGCTGGACAGGGGACAGATTGTATTTGTCTTCAGTGTGGAAGGGATTGTGACTCTTGAACTGACCTTCTCAGTCACACTAGACGCTGTTCCAAGACCTCTATTCAGAGCATGTTACCATAGTCTCCTGAGACTAAAGGATGCCTACATACTATATAGGATGCAAGTCATAGATAATACTTCAGTCATCAGTAAGGTATATTTGACAAGTTATTTAGTGAATCAGTATTAATTGCAATGTTTATTGTATATAAACTGGTTAGGAGGTATAGTACCTTGAAGAGCAACTTGGATCAAGTCAAAAAACAAAAGGAGAATCAGAAGGAGGAATTGAGATATGAGGAATTTGAAAAACTGAGTGCAGAACTGAGGAGTTCTAAGACTTCAAAACATAGTCTGGTAAAAACAGGTGTAAAAAAGTTGACCACACATAGGAGAATCACTGTTGCCAGAAGGGATAGACTAGAATTTCCCACTACTACTACAAAAAAAATTGGGCTAAAATTGAGATGCGCTGGTTTTAGTTTTAAATGTTATTTATTTTATTTATTTATCATTCGATTTATACCCCACCCCTCTAGACAGAGTCTACTCTGGTCTTAGAATAATTAGGCTTGATTAGGACATTTTGTTTTCACCAAGGAACAAGGGGGTTAAAATTGCGGATGATTCAGCATATCACATTCATCTTGGGGCATTTTACTGTGACTGTTCATCACCCATTTACTTTTCTTGGTAAGTGCTCTATCCGTTCTGTTTGTTAATGGTCAATCTTTAATTCGTTTCAGTGCCTAAACTCATCTATGCTGAAACGTTTCCCTTTAAATAAACCTCAATAACTGAACTAGAATCCTGAAAATTCTCAGAGGGTGGACTGACAATCCAGGCATATAATACAGGCAGTGATGTCTTGTGAGTCGGGCCGGGAAGCACCCTTCTGATCATTGTGGTCCCCCTTTCCCAGTCCATAAGCTATCCACATATAAGAGAAAGGAATATCTCAAGACTTCCTTTCACTGGGTGGTGATTTAGGAAACACCAAGAGTGGTTTGGATTCTGGTTCGAAAATATTTCCTTAAAACTTACAATATTCCCAGTTACTTAAAAATACTACATACGTCCATCAGCTTTCAAGTACTTCATTGCTCATGATAAGGCTGACAATAAAGCTTGGAAGTAACTCATACATTACAACTAAATAAGTTACATGTATTTAATTCCTTTTGCAGTAACTCATCCAAACAAAGTTGCATTATGATTGCAAAGTAATGAGACACAACTTCATTGTAGTGCATCTCGACCTGCTTTTAGTTAATTTCACACACACACACACACACACACACACACACACACACACACACACACACAGAGAGAGAGAGAGAGAGAGAGAAAGAGAGAGAGAGAGAGAGAGAAAGAGAGAAAGAGAGAGAGTGTGTGCTCTTTCTACAGTAGTTTGCTGTGCTATACAAAAATGTCCTGTGTCTGAATGAGAACTCAAAAGCTCACACATGTTATGATTTTTAATTAGTTTTAATATAGACATTGTTTTACTCTGCTTTTGTTTTTTCCCTTTCTATTCTAGCCATGTAAATAGAAAGGGTAGGGTATAATTAAACAAACAAACATATCTGCTATGAGACACAGCTTATGACAAGCTGATGGCGGGTAGTGTCCCAGGTTTCAGGTAAAGATGGCTGAAATGGAGCAGGAGAGTGCCTACTTTCTGTATTTAATCCTCTAAAAATAACACCACTATAATAGGATTCAGTGTTCCATTAATGGTTTCACTGATAACGATGATTCATTCAAGAATGGTGGTATCCTTCTTTTCCGTTTCCATCGAAGTATTCTCTTAAAACAGTGATTTACTTCACCATTTGGGGATGGGAGAAGTGGGACGATAGTTTCCAGTAGAAACGTACTGGGATATGTGTTCACTGGACCTTTCCACTAACAGTGTAATTTATGCATCTATAGCAATAGGTAAGTGCTATTGAGCATCATGGGACTTTTGTGTAAATGTGCATAGAACTGTGTACTATGCCTTTTTTTCCCCTTTTCTTTGGGCTTGATTTTGACTCACGTCTTGCTTTCCAAGATTCAGTAGCCCTGCTTCTAAGTGTGACCTAAATCATCATTATATAATGGGACAAAATTAAGGGTAATTGAGGCTGGTCATCAGTGCAAAAATGTCTAACAATGAGCTCTATTCGAATTATGGAATAATCTCTTTGGGGATAGCAATTCAAAACTTATCCCTTGAACATTTTAAGTTGTCTTGCACCAATTATGGTAAGTAGAAAATGTCTTGCTCTGGCTAGGGAAAAGGTAACTGACTTTTTTAGTTTCTAATTTTTTGTTTTTGCATTAAAATGATACAGTCTCTTAAAAACCTCCCCATTTCCCCCCCCCCTCCGATTCTAAGTGTTGAAGAACTTTCTGGGAAAAAATTCCTGGTCTTTGCTAAGCTGATGAGATGCTGTAATTAAATATTGTTAAGTGCTGGCGATCATTAGCATTCCTGGGGCTCTCCTGCATGCTTTGTTTATGCAACATGGAATTGAGAAATGTTTCTTTCGGCTTTTATGAAATATTGGCAGTGTCACCTCTCATAACCATCAGACTGTCAATTATTTGACAAAATGTGCTGATGATTGTAGCTGTGCTGCAATTGGTCTCCATGCCAGGATACTATTAGCATTTTTTTTCTTTGAGGACAAAGGTGCTCAAGGACTGAAGCCTCTCTGAATTGTTGCTACAAATCATAAAAGTTTCTAGACTTCTTGTCGCATTAAGAATCTGCTTAATGTTGAGAAATGTGGCTGTTGTTTCGATCCCCCAAAGATAGGCTGCAGAACAGACACAGAGCCGTGCAATTTTATTGGGCCAACTTCTGTGGGTTGCTGAAATATGTGCATTGCTGTTAACTTATTCAGCACGCACGTCTTAGTTTTTTTTTTAAAATCAACTTTCCATTGCTGCAACTGCTGTTTGTGCTTCTCATCCCAGCATTGAGAAAGGCTTTGTGAGATTCTTGCAATTTCATACTATTACACTTACAGAGTTATCTCCTCACAGAGAAAGACTTAAAAGATTTGTTCTTTGTTCTTCAGCAAAATACTTAATAGAGAACATGAGAGAGGTTTTTTAACAGTATGAGTGGCTGGATAAGAATGAAAAGGGAGGAGAAATAATAAACTAAAAAAATTCGTGGAATGGGTAGATACCATAGCAATGTGCCATTCTGATTCTTTGGACTAGAACATTCCTCTGACAGAATTCTAGGTCTTCCAGCCCAAAGACCTACACCTACCGACACCTTCAGACACACCTACATTTTGTGTGGAGAAAAGTCTAGCTCAAAGGCTCCATGGCCAAGCTCCACCCTAGCTTCCTGTTAAAATAGAAGCTGCCCCTGGAAGTCCTAGAGCCTCCTGGGAGGTATAGTTTTGCTGCCCATTAGGTTCTATATTGCCTTCTTATAGAGCCCACTGGGCAATGAGAATACACCACCCAATAAAGTCCTAAGACTCCCAAGTAGCACCGCAGCAGCATTCAAGCTAGGCCCTTCTCTGGGTGCATGAAATCTAGGTTTGTCTGAAGGTGTCTGTAGGTATGGGTCTATGGGATGCAACTCTTAGAATTTTGCCTGAAGAGTCCAAAAACTCTGAATGGCACATCCCTAGTAGATAAAATAGTTCACAGACTATTTAAACAATGACTATTTCACCTAATGCATCACTAAAGTACAGAATGCTGCACTCCCTAATAGGATGAATGGACTAGGTATCCATTAGTGTCAACTAACACTCAAGGGCCAGAATCCTGTTGCCTTACATTATTGCAATGAATTGTATTTTGAAGGCAAGTGTTTTCCATATCCATCCATCCGTCCGTCTGTCTGTCTGTCTGTCTGTCCACTTTCATCATATGTTACAATAATGCCAGTGCTGGCCGAAGCTCATCTTGCTTTCTGCAGTAATCACAGGATTGATCCAAGCAAAGATCACACTGTGAAAGGGATCGATCAAATAGAAAGGCATCTGCCCATACCATTGTCAGCAAACACATTTTAAGAGTAGCCCATGACATTTTTAAGCTTTGGGAGGAGAGCAAATGGCATTCTTCACATGTCAACGTGCACACTATCCAGAGCCAGGTTGGCTTTTTGGCATAGGAGGCAGAATATGCCACAAGTGCCTTTTCCCTTTCCAAGCAGTAAAATTGCAACAAGAATAAATTAGTGAGCCACTTGTTATATGATACCCCAAATCAGGCACCCAGGGCAGCTGTGTCACTCTTCTGAATAGAGGCGTCAGTCCTGATCCTGTGGGTGGACATGAGAAGTCATAGTTGGGTTACACAATGACATCACTTGTGTGCATCAAAGATAAAACGGTGAGACTGATATATAGAAGTCTGCTCAGTTTATTTATTTACTTTTTATCCCACCTTCTCCCCAATGAAGGGGCACAAGGTGGTGAATCACGTGACAAATCACACTATTGAGACAAGGCAAGACAAAACATAGGGGTTAACTATACTTTACAGTACTTAACACACCGTTAGAATCTGAAATGTGTTTCTGGACAACCTTTTTTTACATCCAAATAACCAGTCACAGAATGAAACAGGCTAATTTGCAAGCTACAGCAGGTATAAAAGCTCTTACTGTGATAGTCAGACATATTCAACACTTCAGGAGTTGCTTTTTCCATCTAACATTTAGCATGGCCTACAGCCAGCCTTGGAAGAACCAGAAGCAAGGAGAGCAATATCAGCCGTCTGGGCATGTGACAAAAACTCCCAACAGGTCTCTGTTTCTACATAACATAGCTTAACATTATATGGCTTGATGGTTATCTGTTCTATTATTTTGGCAAAAAGGGTAGTGTGTTACACAGTATAATCCAGAATAATATGGCATTTAATACAGCAAGGCCAAGATTTCAGAGCCAGAGAGATTGCGATCCTTAATTCCTATTAGTTTAATGAATACATTAATCCATTGTCTTAAATCCTCTCATCCTAATTACTTCTCTGTCTTTATGCCAGAGCCGTTCAATTACATACCTGCTATTCATTTGCAAATACAATTTACGTCCATATTCCTGTGATGGGCTATGCATCTCTTTAACCCTGCTTGTCATTTATTTGCTGTCTCAAGGGGTTCCTGTGGTTGATTCTTCCACAGTGCTAGCCAATTGATCATTGTTATCAAGGGTAGGGTGTATCTGAAGATAAACTTGTATATTTACATATAGGAAAGTACAGAAACTCACCTTCTCCCAGTTAAACCCACATAGTGGGCATCAATGTCAAATAATGTGGCACTCATCCATATAGATAAGAAAGCATCAAAACCCACTTCAGCCATTTGGGTAGGCTTCTGATCTGCATCAAGAATGGGGCCAGATCCCATCCTGGGCTTTATGTCTTCATCCCATATGCAGCAGCCAAGACAGGCATAGATAGGTAGACAGATGCCCTATTCAGGCATTTTAAGTTGGTCCAAGGAAACACTTGTGGAGGTTCTCCTTGTGATTCTGAATGAAGGATCTCCCCTGTGTAAGGAAGGTCTCCTTGTAATCTGGATTAGAGATGAGCATGAACTGGAATAAAGTTAAACCGGGCTGGTTTGTGGTTTTGTAGCTAACGATGGTGCACTGTTTTTTCAGTTTGTGTGGGGTGTGTGTAAGCTACCTCCCCCTTATCTGTGCTCCCTGCTCACCCCTTTCCACTGCCCCTGTTGCCTCCCTACCTGCTATTGGCTTCTTCTCCACCACCATCCTGAGAGGCAGTGGCTCCTTGCATGGAAGCTCGGCTCACTGCTTCTGCGCATGCACCCACTGCCCAGCTGATAGGCTCTTTGAAGCCAGACCCAACACTTCAGTGCCTGCATCCACCTGTCAACTGAGTGGTGGGCGCATGCACAGAACCAATAGGCCCAACTTCCATGCAAGGAGTCGGGCTTGCTGCCTCTCAGGAACACGATGGTGGTGTCGGAGGAGGAGAAGGTGGTAGAGGTGATGACAGTGTCAGAACCAGGTAGGGAAATGGTGGGGGCAGAGGGGAGGGGGAGGTGGGCATCCCGTTTTGCCAAAGCAAAACAAAACACTGAGGGGAAAAAAACATTCAGTGCTCATTTCATTTTGGCAAAACAGGATTCTCGAACTGGGTTGCAAACTGAACCACAAACCAGCCCAGTGCATGCGTTTTTCTGGTTCGTAGCTCGATTCGTGCCCATCCCTGTTTTTCCAGCACAAATAGTGGAGGCTTTTCATTTCAGCCAGTCCCTTTTCACATGGGGAGAGTGATCCTGGAGAAAGGCAAGGCAGCTTACAGTCCAGGAAAAAGATGATTCTTTGTGTTCTGAAATCTGTCACAGTTCTCTTAAAATGTCCATTATCTTCAGGGGATGGAATTCCAAGGATATTTTTCCAAACAATGATAATAATAAAGCAAAACAAACAAACAAACAAACAAACAAAACACAACTTTTTCCTGATCCAGTGGTCTCCTGGGCCCCAGAGGGCAATATTTTTCCAATATGGAAGGAAGAAAAATGAAAAGAAGCATCAGCATTTATTACTGCATGGTTGAATAGAACCTGATACAGTACTCTGTTCTCCTGGGCATTTAACCTTTTACTTCTGATTAACTTTATCGCTGCAAAGGAACAAACCATGCTACAATGAAAGCAGCCTGTCATAATAGTCAAACCAATTAAGTAAATGGATTGCTGCCCTATGGACTTCCTTTGAAGAAAGCAAATTGCACATTAGGAAGAATAGCAGATATTTTTGAACTGGATGGGAAGAAGTCATTATTATTCCAATGCACATTAATTGCAAAAAGCAGAGGACGGCTTTTTAGATTGCCTCCCACAGTATATGTGAGTGGTTTTAGTTGATTATTGGAGCCGGCTAAGGAAGAGACAGCCAGGTTAATCAGTACAAATAGGAGTAGCTTGGCTAAATCTTATGCTAAATTTAGCAACAAATTCTGTTAGCAGCCATTGGTGGCAAGAGGTGTAGCTGTCATCCAGCAGGATCTATCAGCCTGGTGACTTTATGGGACTCCAAGGACAATTGATATGTTGCTGATGCTGCAGTGGTGTAGAGCCATCAAATACCTTGCTCCCTTTTTCCTGTTCTCTCAGCAAATATATATGCAGAGAATACACAGGAATGGATTTGGGAGAATGGCGGTTAGGGAGGGAGAAATGATGGAGAACTATATTTAGAATTGGATCACAAATATTGTCACACCAAGAGATTTTTCTGCTTGTTCTGACTGATCAGCGGAGGCCACAAGAGAACTGGGCTGTGGGCCAGCTAGTGGCTGTGAAGTATTACTGGGGTAAAAAAATTGTTAGCTGATTTATAGCCTGGCTTCCTCCGAGAATTGGGAGATTAAAGCAGTCACAGATTAGAAATATGCAAAAGCTTATCCTGCTAAAACGCCACTGAACGAAATTTAACATTAAAACAATACTGAATTAAAAACAATTAAAACAATGAGTCAATCACATTTTAAATTCAAAAGCGCAGCAGCTTTCTCCTTGCTCCCACTCTGGTTAAAAATCCTTTCCTCAACTGTCAGTCAGTGGCTGAAAGCCAGCTAAACACAGAGGTCTTTGCCCACTGGTAGGAGGAAAATAGGAAGGGATCCAGCATAGCCCACCTTGGGTACCAAGATGGAGCAACTGAGAAGGCCCTTGCCTTCTACCTGGCCTGGCTGGATATTTGGGGCCTGTCCGATGTCCTAGTTCTGCCTCCGGATCAGAGCCTCTTAATCTGTATTGAAGCTGATTGATAAAGGTCTTTGGGAAGCATTTAGAGATATTCACTTTGAGTGCCGACTGTTTTGCCCCAAACAATTTTCTTAGTTTCAAGACAAAAATGAAGGTATAGTTATACATTTCAGTTAGAGGTTCAACCCCAACCCCACTCCCTGTGGATGACCCACAAATGATTTGTTTATTAACTCAGCCAGGAAAGGTTTGTGTAATGTTTAATGCAAGAATCATTCAGCTTGGGTCTTCCTTTTGCAAAGTGCCTGCATAAATTAGAAAAAGCTGCCAGATCTCCATCTGTTAGCAATACAGCTCTAGCCACAAAGACAACTGTCGTGACAACCACGTAGAGTTAGTCTTTCAAATAAAACCTGTGAAAAGCTACTGCCCTCCAGCCTCCGCCCACTGTAGTTAACGGCATTAAATAGCACTCTAACTAGTATTTATTTTCTTAGGCGTTCCTCACTTGTGCAGCTGCTGGCATGTTGGCCTTTGATTTAAAATAAGCCCAACAGGATGAGAATTTAAAATCCCTGAAGGTCACGAAGTATGCAGTGTGTGTGACTTTGGAAGAGCTGCTTTTGTAGACTATATCTTCTAAGTGGCTATGCTATTTTGGGGTGTCTGGGAGTTGTAGTCCAAAAAGTTTTTTTTTTCTAGCTAGTGTGTCTGTATGTGAGTGTGTGGGAGAAGAACAGATGGACATCCTCACTAGTCTTGTCCTTGCACACATGGACAAAATACTGCAAAATTAGTCTCCATCCCACAAGAGGGTGCAGCATTTTGAGAACAAGGAGAAGAATTATTATTATTTATTCTGGACAAATAAAGCAATTTGCACAAATAACGTTATCATGCAAATTGCATAAATTGGGCAAAGTGATGTTGGCTGTTGCTTTCTTCAATGGACTTTTAAAGAACAGATTAACTGAAGGGATGGTTAGCACCTTTTAAAACTATCAGTTATGAGATTACATTCGCATACATTCTTGTTTGTGATTTTCAATACAAAGCTAGACTGTTTTTTATCTTCCTCTTGCTGGAGGCAAAGAATCTCATGGCCAAGGTGCCTTGTTCAAATTGACACAGACAAAGTGGAGAAGAGTTTAGAGAGTATTCTGCACATCCCTAATATGGCATACTTCACTCAAAGGTCCATCCAACAGCCAATCAATCAACCAACATTAACCCCAATTAGTCTGATCGTCTTAGATGATACAAGGTTGTGCAAGGGTTCCCCGTTGGTTCAGAGGTCAATTTGAGGCTTCGCAATGGATTCCAATTTGGTCTGGAATGGTTTGTGTTCGTCTGATTTGAGTTGTGCTCCAGATCAGAACAGATTTGTAAATTCAGATCATTAGCCTTTAATGGACATGAACTTTTAACATTTTTGTTTCTGAATTGGTGTAAATGAAATTTAAAGACATGATTAACAGGGGAGTAAACCTGTGAAAGTTCAGATAGCAAGTGGTTTGAGAACTAGATGCCTTAAAAAGTCTGGAATTTTTTAAAATGTGTGTGTGTGTTTTAAAAGCCCAAAGCATCTGTGTCCTATCTAATTTGATCTGTATTCTCATTGGCTTAATTTTGTGCTCAACATCCAAATTGCTTTGTAAATTTGGTTCATTTCATCCTTGAACCAAATTTGGCCATTTCATTCCAGACCCAACACAAATAGGTGCAAATCAGGCTGATTCAGTTAGTAATCTGGATTTTGGCCAAAGCTGGTGCACAGTCCTATGTTATATATACAGTACTCGGCTCTATTTTACTTATGTATGTTTCTGTCGGAACAGTATTGGCACACACTGTTTGTTTTCCAGATGAAAACTAACCACAAAGATACCACTGGGATTGTTCTGGACAACTGGCCATCATTTCAAAAGTAGGAGTAACCTCTATGGCCTCCCTCTCTTTCCCAAACTCCCGCAACTTCATCTCATCCTGTTTTTTTTAATGAGTTCGTGTGGCAAAACCTACCCTGTTTCCCTGAAAATACAACCTAACATAAAAATAAGCCCTAGTATGATTTTTCAGGATGCTCATAATATAAGCCCTATCCCAAAAATAAGCCCCAGTTAAGTGGAACCCCGTCCTCCACCATTGTGCAGCAACCAGAAGAAGATGACATGAATGTATTTGAATAAATGTAGATAGTTGTACATGAAAAAAAAAACACACATCTCCCACAAATAAGCCCTTATGAGCTTTTGGAGCAAAAAATTAATATAAGACCCTGTCTTATTTTTCAGGGAAATATGGTATCAGGCTTGTTCCATCTGTTGTGCCAGAAGAAGGCAGTTGATTTTTATTTGTTCATTCCCAGAGCTGCTTATCTACTGTACAAACAGGATAGGCAGCTACCTAGGGCAGGACAATAGATGAAGAAACAGGTAAAATCAGCCAGCATATTGTTGAACCCCAGGGTTCCTCTTTAAAGATATTATATGTATGGCACAGGTTCAAATGGATTGACCTATTTCTGTTTCTAGTCAGTTTTGCATACGGTATATTCATGACCATAGGTCTATTCTATCTTGTTTTCTACGTATGATTCATACTTCAGTTGTACACATTTTCCGACAAAACATGCATTTTTGTACACATCTTTGGGACTAGAACTGTATTGCAAAACTTGGAGAACTGTACAACCTGAATGTCAGATGTATTCCAACCATGTATTATTCTAGTTCTGCAAATCAGGACAGTTAACTGAATAATACAGACTGCAGGAAAATCTTCCTCATCACTCGTGTGTTGAACTGAAAATGGCCAATATGGAGGGGATACAATGATGCACTGAAAAAAGCAGGCCTTTGGAGTGCAGTTGTTTAGTGACTCTAAGCATGCTCACTTTTCTCTTCAATGAAATAGGAGCATGCTAGCCTACCTAACTGGATGGTTGTGAAGGTGAAGGAGACAAGGACTGTAAAACAGTGAGTACAGAATACAACAGAGAGAACAAATCTGGGCTGAGGAACTTGTGCTCTTTCAGAAGATGTTGTTACATTCCATTTCCCATAAGCCCCACCAGCATGGCTAATAGTGAGGGATGATGGGAATAGTAGTTTATCAAGTATCTGAACAGACATAGGATTCCCAACCACTGTCTTGGTATACAAATAGATAGCTTCTGTTGCAGGAGAGAAGTCAGTAAAGACTACTTGGAGTGTGTGTGTGGCTAATGGAGTTAAATACCCTGCCATATGTGCAGCCTTTCTAAATCCCAGCGTGCAGCCAGAAAGAAGGAATGGTAAACAACTTCTGAATGTTTTACATCTAGAAAACCCTGGAAAGATTACCGTTACTTGGAACTGACTTAATGGCACATAGTAAGTATTAACTAATAATTGTCAAAAGACAAATGCAATAATGAAAGGAACAGAGCAAAGGCAGAAACTAAACTGTCTATCAAATTAATTGTTAATAGCCAGAATCTTGTCGCTTATACACACCAGCATAAGTGCAATTATGTAGATCACAGCAGTTTATGTGTACAGCCTGACTGGCTATGAAGCAATAGAGTATTCATAGTCATATGTATGCGAGAGGAGAGATAATAATAACTTGAAAAAGTTACTTGACTGCACTGACTGGGGGATTCTGGGAGATGTAGTATAAAAAGTAATGTATCTAAGCTTGGGAAATGCTTTATTAAAGACAATGCTTACGACTTGGGGATTTTGTGAGGGCTTGTAAACTTTTCATTCAGTCTGGTAGCTGAAGAAAAGCTTTTTAATTTATCAAAAAGCTTTAGTCCATTAATTTAATAGAGTCAGCATGGCATTGATTTAGTATAGCAAACCTTGCTTTAAGGCTAGAAAAGTATTTCTAACTGGCAGTATCTCTTTAAGTTTAAAATAAACTAACAGCAGAATGCTATAAGTTTATTAAGTCACACAAATTGTACAGGTTAGTGGTGACCAATGGAGGGAGAGGAGAACAGCGTGCTTACTAAGTTGTATGGCTCCTAGGAAGAATGCAAGTTGACACATATTTGGGGTGGCTCTTGATGTACTAATAGTCTCATGTGTAACCACTGGGCCACATCTGGTTTACGTATCATGTGTGTGTTATGTGTTGTCACGTCACATTGACTTATAGCAACTATTTGTATTTGTATTCTTGGGGTTACAAATACAAATAGCAGCACCACAGGTGCCATGGAGGTCCATTCCTTTCCCCCCAAAACCAGATGGTCCACTCACCATTCAGTGCTCGGCTCCATTGGTAGCCATGTTGTGCCAATCATGGAAGGAGCCCGGCTGGCTCTTCCCTCTCCTCCCCAGGCAGCCAATGGGAGTCCTCCCACTTACCTGATGAGTGGTCAGCTGTGCAGGGAGGTGGAGAAGAGGTAGCTGTAATCCTTCTGCAATTGGTGCACCAATGCTGATGATGGATCCATGTGCTGAAGAGTTCTAAGGGAAGGAAATGGACCTGGGGTGTTGCTATTCATATTTGTATCCCCATCGAATACGAATAACCCATCTCTAATAGCAACCCTATAGGGCTTTCAAGATAGGTGAGATAGTTAAAAAGTAATTTTATCAATCTCTTTCCACACACCATGTTTCTATGTCTGTGTTGGAATTTGAACCCAGATTTCCTGAGTCCTAGTCCATCACTCTATCCACTGTACCACGCTCGTGACCCAGAGCCACCTACTACAGGATCTAGAGCAGGCAACATTAGTGTCTATTAGTTCTGGGCAGCTGAAGCACGTGATGAGGTTTTCCATTTCAAATGGGACAAATTGTTATAAAGTTGATATTTACTCTTAGGTGCATCAGTGTACAATCAGTTAGTTCTTGTGTGTGTGTGTGTGTGTGTGTGTGTGTGTGTGTGTGTGTGTGTGTGTGTGTGTGTGTGTGTGTGTGTGTGTGTGTGTGTGTGTGTGTGTGTGTGTGTGTGTGTGTGTATGCAGTATTGCTTACCTTGTCCCTTTATTCTTGCTATTAAATATCTTTACTGCTGGAGAGAAAAAGAGAGGAGGGGGGAGAGGAAATCCTGAGGACACAGGAGAAGCATGGTAATGAGATTGCAGAATGCTTAAAAAATGTAGTCCATAGGATTCATTCTGTTGGATGGCTGGAACTGGGATGGAAGGAGATGGCTGTGTAGAAAAGCTAGTGCTGTAATATCTGGAGCTCTATGGAGGTGTTTATGTAGTACAGCTCAATATGACTTGGGGGCCTCCACGGAATTAATTTCCTCACCTCAACAAACAGTTATCATGTACCTTGTATTGGAAGTATGTCTCTAGTGGTCACACAGTGAATCCCACAAGACAAGGTGTCCGGGGATGAGAAAGACAGTACGCTCGGAGATGGCCATACCAGATGGCCATGCTAGCTTGACTACACTGGGAGTTCTAGTCCACAAAACCTTACCCAAGCTTTGATTCAGTTTGTTGGGTCAACGTTGTACAAGTCTGCCAGCAAACATTTTCCTCATTGTGGTTGATCTCTACCATGCCCTACTACTGAAACACATTATATTCTATTACTCTGGCTTACAGTTTTCATTCTTTGCCCTGTCACTGTCTACCTGCTGTCATCAGATAGTTTAGGATTACAATGTGAGAAATCTAAACAATAGCCAATAGCCAGAGCACACAAAAGAGCTTTCTGGTGCAGTTATCTTCAGTTTCAGCAGTCTCCATATAGATTCAAAAGGGAATTTTGCTTTTCCAAGTGCATTCAGTGTCACCAGCTTCAGAGCTACAGTATCGGAGTTCAGTGAAACATCTGCTTCAGAGATTAGAATTACATCGTTGCTGGTGGCATTGTCGAAGGAAAGGTTTGAAAGTCACTTTGAAGATTAAAATGTGCTGGTCAAATGTTAGTTTGGTAGAGAAATTATTGAGCCTACCACAGACCTTTTATCCTCCCTGTCTGCCCACTCAAGGCCATCCAGTCATCAGGAAATTATACAACCATGACACTCCAGCTAGGATATATGCAAATTTAATGGCAAATTCTGTATATTTGGGAACAGGCAAGGAATAATTCCTAGTGTTCCAACGGCTCCCCATCCCCATTTATAGCTTTCAGCTGAGTTAAAAGTAATGATTATGTAAATAGTTACGTAACTAGAAGCTGCACATTAGATGCACAAATGTAACTATAATGAAGTTGGAACTGTTACAATGGTTCACTCCTCTGGCGAAGAATGTACAGTATTATTGTGAAGCAGCCCAGAATCTTTTCAAGAATGTTTGGTCTTGGTTTCCATTTTGACAGGTTAGGTATGCATTTGGTCTCTCTGACCAATGGCTAGAGGAATCCAAAACAGAATAAAGAGAGCAATGCTGGATCAGATCAAAAGGCTATGTAGTCCAACATTCATTCTGTTTTCACAACAGTCAACAAGTTTCTTAAGGAAAGCTCACAATTAGGACAGGGGCACAATAGCATCCTAGTCCGTGTCTTCCATGTAGGTGCCTAGCAGAACAAGCTGCAGACTGATGGGTTATTTTGATTTTTCAAATACCTGTATATGTACCTCAGTGGGTTCTAAGCTCCACACAGGCATGCTTGGTGAGGACAAGAGAGAGGGCGTTTTCTGTGGCTGTTTCCTCCCTCTAGAGGAAGGCTAGGTTGGTTCCTCCTTCAATTCCCTTTCAATAGTAGGACAACACTTTTTATGATTTTGATGATGATTTAAACAGAGGCCTTTGATTAGGACTTTTTAATGGCATGTACTTTGCTGTTGTTGCTATTTTTTGACAGTGCAAAATGGTTTTCGGTGGTTTCAAATGTGACATACATACAGTATGAATTGGTCTTAATTTAATAATTTGTTTCTTACTGTTTCAATATTGTAATTTATTGTGTTTTTTTAGTTGCACCAGTTTTGAAACAATTGTTTGGCCTTGGGTCTTGCAAGGGAGAATATCAGAAATGAAATGAAATGAAATGAATGAATACACTCAAATGGCTCTCCTGGAGCATGTCAGTCTCATGAAAAGACAGGACAAACAGCTTACAGCATTTTTTGCCCTTCCTGTAAAAAGACATAAAAAAGAGAGACAACAGAATGAAAGGGTCTGTTGTTAGCTTACTCGGGTACTCGCCATGTCGAAACACCACCACTGCTCCCTGGCTTCTGATGCCCCTCTTTCTTGTTCTGGCTCCTGACTGTTCACTTGTCCATGCAACAAAATTTTCCACCATCAAAATACCTAGCTCTCGCACAGGCCAGGAGAATAATTTTATGGATTTGATTTGATTTATCGCAGGTTTACATCCCTAATCACCACTTCCTTTAATCACAAACTCAGATGGTAAGTGCGCAGGCAAGATTTCCAGGAGAAACGAAACAAAACCTAAAGAAGGCAAAAGTGGAGGAAAGCTCCATGTATTTGGAACCATGGGATGTTGAATGTCACTTGAAAAAGAAAACTGGAAAAGCAGACAAACACTATGAAATAGTGTAGGGAAGGAGAGCTGCAACTCTGGAGGCCTTCTATTGGGTTGTAATAATTAGGGGGTAGGGATAACAGATGTAAGATCTTGCTAGGTGTAGGTAGTGTCCACAGACATAGAGAAGGTTTGCAGTCCAATGGTAAAAATAATTTGAGTGTGAATATTGTCAGTATTTGCACATCAGAGCGTTAAACATGACTCACATATACACAGTGACTAATTTCTTTCTTATCACAGTTAATCTATGTGAATAATGCCAAACAGAGTGATGTTTCTCTTTAAAGTCCTGTCTGTTTTCACTATGAGTTTTAATAAAATAGAATAAAATAAAGTAAAATAAAATAAAACCAAACAAAATACTGGAACTAGAAAGGCCTGTTGACTAACAATGGGATTGATTGATTGACTTTGAAGGGTAGGTAAGACATTCAGGCTGGTGCAAGGGTGCCTATGGGAATATTTTGACATAAGGCTCTTAAGGAAAGGAGGAAGATGACTCGGTGTTGTGTGTATTCTCATTCCCTCACCCGCCCACCCCAGTAAATGATCTCTGTGTCGGAGGTCAGAAGCCAGCTGTCTTGCTTGCTGTTTCTGCTTAGCGTTCACATGAATTATATTCCCTTTCAGTTCCTCTACTTTGGGTGGCTGGGCCTGGTTAAATGCTTTCGTTTCTTAAATTAGCATCTTACAAAGATTTGGAATTAAAAACGCAATGTTGGTGGATAAGATTTCTTGCTGGAAAACCACATGGTTCACTAGAGTAGGTTACCCTACCAGCAGAAGTCATTAGATGTCATATTTTGGGTAACTTCCTAATTGCCATTGACACAAAGGAGCCTTTTGATCTTGACCATGTTCTGCTAATTATTTAATCCTTAACAACATAATAACATGTTTCGGCACATACCTTTAAGTATGGATAGAGCATTTGCCCGAGGCCTAGTTTATACATGCTACCCTGAGCCCTGTACATTAAGACTTCATAACAAAATCCTTTCGTTCAGCAAGCAATACAAATGGTGCACGGTGGCTGAAAATCTTTCAAAATCATAATTTTAAAAGGTGCTATGTAACAAGCTATCATTGGATAGGAATTACCCTCACTGCTTTTCCATGCTTTTCTGCAATATACCAATGTGTCAATTTTTGTGTTCCCTGCCTTTCACTTTTTTCAGTGGCTATAATGAATGTTTTCCCTCCGTCATACAGTAAAAAAGAGATAGAAATAATGAAAGTGATTCCTGCCCTCTTTCAATTTTTGAAAAACCAAATAGGAAAGTTTGGGCAAAGGATTGTGGGAGTTCTATATAATTACAAATACATAGATTTTAAAGTATATGGATAAAGCTAGTGATGTCTCCTGTTTCAGCATGTATCACATAGCCACTTATTTTCACATACTAATGCAAAGACTTTTACTTCTACATGAGAGAGAAAAGACCAGTAGTTCCTTGCTCAGCAACAGCCTTTCAGCCTCCCCAAATTTTGCATTAAAAACTTTCTCTGTACATGTAGAAAAGTCTTGTTTGTACTGAACACACTGGTGCAGAAAGAAGCCCTTTCTTGAGTTGCACTGAACATGCTTACAAATGTGGTGGGGACAGGAGAATGCACTCATGGGGCCTTAGACAAGTCTTTCAGTTCCTCTTCTACTGGACAATATGTCTTAAGGAGAAGGAAGAAAGTTCCTGTTGTCGTTGTGTTGTTGGTCTTTTGCTTTGTGAATAAAAGTAAGCCTGTGATAGAAAGTTAAAAAACAGAACAATAGTGAATAGGTACTGAGAGGGTACATAAAGGAAGCTCTTTGGTACCCAGTGTCATTTCACATACAAAGAAAACACAATTCCAGAATTCAAACAGAAGCCTTCCTTTCTTGGCTATTGAGAGGGAGATTTTTTTGATCACTGTAAATTGAAAGAGGGAACCCCACACATGGAGTAGCACTCCCTGATGCATATGTAAATGTAGCAAGTGAGGAAGGAAAGTGGATCATATATACTCTCTTTCCTTGTGTGGGTAATGTGAAGTCCTGAACAGGGTTCTTGATGTGCATGGGTCTAACAGATTTATTTTGATGCAGTGGCTTGCGAAGGTGCAGGAACACACATTGGTAATAGTAGCTTTCAAGACCAAAGCCTCATTTGGAAAATCTCAGATGGGATAGCCACTTGCACATCACCAAAAAGGAGGATGTGCATAATTAAAAGCAAACAAAGGAGGACACTGGTTGGCATAACATTGCATAGGGTAATTAATTTGTATGGATGCAAAAAAATGAAAACAAATGATGTTTATGATTTAAGAAGTATCACAGCCCATCTTTCCTGAATGAGAAAGGCTGTGACCAAGTGTCCTGAGTTTCATGAACTTTTAAAAATTTGAACCATCAGATGGATTTTCTACATCTTTCAAATGATTAGCTAGTCTTTCTGTACTTGTGTGCATGTGCATGTGTGTGCATGCGTGTTTTTCTTCTTTAAGGGTAGGGCCCTAATTTTCTGTTGACTGCCTCAGAGGCAACGAAAAAGAAGCACTCCTTGTCTCATTCTCGCACTGAAGATGAGGCTTGAATCTACCTTGGCTATATGTTCTGTTCAATCAAAATAGCCTAAACTGACAAGAAGAAGGAAATCAGGTTTCTAAAATGATGCCAGGGAATCAGTTGAAATATAAATAGATTCCCAGTACAGATGCTTGAGGGCATGGAAAGAGTGCAAACCAGAGTCCAACAAAATTCTCACCTATTTCTTAACTTGACGCAGTAAAGTTAGCTGGGAATCAGGATCCTATTAGAGCATTATGCTTGCACAACACTTGATTGCATCAGTGGCAGTACTTATAAAGCTTGCATTAAGATGCTATCCAATACCTCTTTAAGCAAGAGGTCCCTTCTTTCCAGAAACAATGTGGCCTGATTTACCTTTCGGTCTGTTCGTGTACAGCTCTGCACCTTCCATAAGCCAATCATGGCCCTCCTGGGGCAGCAGGAATCTATGTACCAGATGTGAATTGGCAGCTGCCTCCTTCCTCACCAGAAAGTTACTGCACCTCAGAAAAAGAAACCAATTGCACAGTTACAAGATCTGGGATACCCGACTCAACAAAACTATGAGTGAGAAGGATCTTGGAATTGTCACTTTTCTATGATTTCTATTATGTTAAGAAGCAGAAAATTACAGGCAGGAGAGCTGGAGTGAGGATGCAATGCTAGGCAGGAAGAAAGAGCAATGAGGAGAAATCAAATGCCTCCTTCTGCTTTTGCTTCAGCCCACAAGTGTAGAAAGCCCCCTTTGCCTTCTTTAGTCCTGCCTGCTGCCACAACCTCTCCACTGGCAACCATCCTATATGAGTGCTTGGAATAGGATCTTGGATCACTGACATGGCAGGATTGCTGTTACAGATAGTGTGCCTGCAATGTACACTTGCATGTCCATAGTACAGAAGAGGGAGACACTTAACTGGTCAGAAGGTAACCCTCCTTCAAACTAATGGCTCTTCCCCTTCCCTCTACTAACTTTAGCTCTTCATCTCCAAGACCAGCAAGCATGGATGGTATATCTTGGGAACATTTGCCAGTATACTGGCAGTGTGCCTTCTCAAATGCCTTTCAGGGAGGCCACTCCCAAGGTGGTGAGAGAGTAGTTCACTTTCCAAAGCCCTTCTGTGTTTGTCCTTTGTATGGAGACAGTCAGCCAGGGCACTAATTAGTGCCTGGCCCGAGTATTCTAAACAAATAAAGGAAAGGACAACAGAATAAAGAGGATATGTGTTCACTACTGGAATTGTGTTTTGACATTTATTTTGAACTTCATCAAGGCTACAGTCTTTTGCATTAATTGAAGAAGAAGGGGAAAAAACAGTCTCATTACCATCAGATCTAGTGATGAGGGGAAATGGGCTGGAAAAAAATCCTGGGTCTTTGCTGAGCACTGCTCTACATTTAACAAAAGGGGAGAAGAAGCACATTTTTATGGCTGTGTTGTTTGGCTATAATGTTTAACAATCTAATTAAAAGGGCTGCAGTAGTATTCCCCCCCCCCAATAAAAGCAAAGACAGCTCACACAAGCAAAACCAATTAGACAGTTTTAGTTTACAGTGCTGGACTGCCCTCCTTCTACAAACTTTCTAAGGATAGTTCCTTCACATTCATTGGACAGGAGTGTGATGGTTCTAATGGTAGGGAATTCCTTATCAGTAATCAAGTGCAAATTAAATTGTTTGCTAGTGGTGTTCAGATTCAGAATTTGATGGCTTCTCCCAGTCCTATATACTGTATGTGCAAAGAAAGGCTTTCATGTCATTTCATTTTGTTATTCACAAAGATTTGTTTCCTTAATCTTTGGAAGGGAAAGAACCTAGAATTTGGCAAAGTCACCATCTTGGACTATAGCTTCCAGAATCCTCTAATGTGGTTTTGGGAGGGTTGTGATCCAAAAAAGTAATCTTTTTTTCAGACCTAGAAAGAACATGAGATTTAAAACACCTGACTGCAAGAGAAACGGAAAGTGACCCAAGGTTTGGTTGTGTAACTCTCACTGGATGTGAATCTCACCACCATGGAACTTAGGTGAATTGTATTTGACTCCACTGGCTCAAGAAGTGGACTCTGATCCATAACAGCTCAAATGGAAATAAAACAGTTTTTAGACTGCTACTCTTTCTTTCTTTCTTTCTTTCTTTCTTTCTTTCTTTCTTTCTTTCTTTCTTTCTTTCTTTCTTTCTTTCTTTCTTTCTTTCTTTCTTTCTTTCTTTCTTTCTTTCTTTCTTTCTTTCTTTCTTTCTTTCTTTCTTTCTTTCTTTCTTTCTTTCTGCCATCTTACAAGTTTGGAACTCCTGTCTATTCAACCATGTTTGTGCAGAATTAGCCAACTTTCTTTCCCAAGACATTCTACATCTTTACCGACTATACGGCAAGTAGATTTACCAAGGTCCGCTCCATGCTGGTAACAGCTGCATGTATTAAACTTGGCTTATCTATATCGAACAGAATTTGATTTAGATTATTTTTCAGGAATTTATCCAACCACAAACTTCTCCTTTAGGATGAGAAGGACTTGAGTTCTTAAAAAAAGTACAAAAGCTGAAGGCATAGTTTCTGAAACTAAAGGAATTTCTTATTTATATCCACTATAATTAACATCTATATTCTTTACAACTTCATCAATATAAATAAACATGGTTGCACAATCAGCAATTTTTGCCTTTTCAGGTTTTTTATTATTAGATTATTCTATGATAGTCAGCAACACAAATTTTCCGAGGACCATTCGTAACTGGGAAACCAAATTCAAGTTTGACTTCAGATTTTCAAATCCTTTCTGATGCACCCAATGGATTCTTGTCAGATTGGTGCTATTCTTTTAGCTCATCCATTCCAGAATGTCCCAGAGGCCAGTCTCACCTAAGGGCAAATCCACTGAATCAGTTGCTGAATGGTAATTCAACAGGCATTGAGTTGGCAGATCTAGTCAAGTCACAACTGACAATAGAATATAGAGTGTTACTGGCACACTTATGGCCTCTTCACCGCAAACTCTACATCACACCACTTGCAGTAGCCTTATAAAATAAAATATAGGAGCGGGGGAGAAGAAGAGATGTTGGAGTTTCTGTTAGAATCTACACACTGGGCAGGAAGGAGGCACCACTGCAGAATTCTTTTACAATGAAGGGCTTTTTCATGATATATTTGTCATTTTGATACAAAGGTATCCAAGTACTCAGGACAGTGAGAATTAGATGTACTGTACTTATGGAATGTAGCTGGTGCTAAAGGGGATGAACTTCATTTTCACTTCTGAAGAAGTGACCTAAGTCTGCCAAATTTTTCATACTGGGTCAGATTCCCTCCCCACCCACCTGCTTGAAAGTGAAAACAAACCTTGTGGATATCTCCATCTCTATCTTTTGGCCAGTGCTGAAAAACAAGCATGATTGTATCAATACCACCAAGTGGTGACTCATAGTTTGAAGGGGGGGAACGTCTTACACCAAAATTTGGGGGTCAGGTACTGTCCTGAACCATAGGCATTCATGATTCAATTGCTAACCATACTAATGTCAACAAAAGATGTCACAGTAGCAATATAAGCCCTGAGGAGAGTTACTTCTTTAGACCATATCCCCAGAATGCTCCAACCAACATCGTTGTAATCCTGGAGATTCCATTTTCTCAGTAGAGGCAAACCATGATTGGGGTCCTTCCTTGGCCATACTGAGAAAAGAACAAGAAGAGTTGACCTGAGATATATTCTAATGTCTGTTTCTACTCAAGGTCAGTATCATGCAAACAACAGATGACAATAAATCAAACACTTTCACTTTCGCTTTTATGAACATTGTTTTATACACACCAGGGATTTTCTTTAATTTAAAGCAGGACTAGAGCCATACATTCTGCCATCGTTGCCATGCGCCTCTTTCTTTCTTTCGTTCCCTCTCCCTCTTTCTCTCTGTTGCCTTCCATCGCGTATGGATTATATTAAGGCAGGCAATCCAGAGTGGATGTTTTTCCTGTGAACTTAGTCATCTGCTTAGCATTTTGTATTTCCCACAAGGCAACTGTGGTTATTCACAAGTCTATTAATTAAAAAGAAAACTTGGTGCAACTTGGTGGGTAAATGAACCCTTCAACCACTTCAAAATGAAGAAAACTTTAAAACATGTCAGGGGGGAAAAAGCGGCAGAGGAGAAGGGAGCTCCTGCATTCCACTGATTGAATAATCTGATAGCGCCAATTGTTTGAACTTAAGTTTTATGAGTCTTGTGGAAAGCCAACACTTGTCATCACTACATTTACATGAGGGGTTTTTATCTGAGAATAACAGCAAGCAATGTAATATATGATAAAACACAGGAGATGATGTTAACATCAGCCCTAAAAACAGAAAACTTGTTTTGTGAATATTATTCATTCATTCATGCTAAGAATTAGATACTGCAAAGTATTAAAAACATAATACTTTTATATACAAAGTATTATGTGCTCAGTATTATTTATTTATTTGACTTATATGCCGCCCACACTACCCAAAGGTCTCTGGGCGGCTCACAACAATTAAAATACAATAAAAAGATAAAACAATTAAAATACAATTGAAATAGGTACTCTAAAAATTGCCATCAGGACCCAAACTCGATATTATTTCAATTAAAAGCCTTCTGGAACAGGAAGGTTTTGACCTGGCACCGAAATGTTCGCCAGACGAATCTCAGTTGGGAGGGCATTCCATAGTCTGGGGGCAGCTGCCGAAAAGGCCGTTTGTCTACAAGCTGTCCCTCTTACCTCCTTAAGGGACAGCTTTTTCAAAAGGGCCCCCTGGCTAGATCTTAGCTGCTGGGTAGGCTTATATGGAGGGAGGCGGCCCTTGAATATAATAATACTCTCAAATGCAACAACAACGAGAACACTTATTTCAAAGCAGGATGGGTCTAAGTTTAAATTGATGGATTAGTTGCATTTATTTGTACTTTTTTCAATGTTGTATTAATATCTTATTACATAATTATCTACTGATGTAATGTTTATTTGTAATCATTTCTATTGTTTTTATTTATTGTTATTTGATATCTGGTGAACTGCTTTGGACAATATTAGTGAAGGAGCAGAAAAGGAACAGATGGATGGGTGAATTAATTAATTAATTTATATGCAGAAGTTGGAAATGTTCTTCCAATAACTCTGCATGCTGATTATGAGATTTGGGGAGCTGTACAAAACAGTAATTTTCCCAAGCTGTCCTACACGCACAGATGAATCAAGGCTGGGAAAATGTCATTGCTACCTCAATGACGCTAAAAGTGTAATTAACTGGAGATTTGACTGTTTGCTGCCCTCTAATATTATTTCATAATTTGCTGCCCCAGGCACACTGCCCCACCCTGCCTAAAAGTAGGGCTGGCCATGTCTTCATTAATGTAATTGTTTGTTTCATTTTATATATTAATTGTGTGTGTTGATGAGATATTGATGATGAAGAAGTGTCAAACTGAATCAAGGCGAGATCCTGCTGGTCTTTCATATACTGATGATGAAGGTAAAGGTACACACCTTAAACTAATATTCTATATAATGCTATATACTGACAAGTATGTTTCTTGAGTTTCCATGCCTAAACCTTTAAAATAATAAACAAGATCTGTGTGGAATTCCTAGGAGGATTAGGAGGAAAGCCAAATATACTATATGATGGAATTGTTCCTCTTGGTAAAAAGAAAGGTGGGGGAGGGAGAGAAAGGTTCAGGTTACCAAGACCAGAATGTATCAGATATCTTTTGTACTGGATGCAAAGAATGAGATGAAGAAACCGGATAGGCAAGACAGCAAAATTACTGCAAAAGCTTCCTCCCTTTTTCCTGTCATGGTCCCACACTTAACAATTAATTATGAAGTTGGTTACAGAGAAAGACTGGCTATGAGTATGTCCTTAACATTTATGGTGCTGCCAAATTGCCCGTTATTATCCCAGAGCTTCAGTATGTGTGTTTTGCTCAAAGTAAATGGTGGGCCATCCCAGTCATAGCCTTCTGTTCCTTCCTTCCTGTTTCTACAGAACAAGCCCTGCCATGATTCAGTGAGACAGCTACCTCAGACAGCAGATTTTTGAGTGTCATTCAAAGAACATCAAGTGGGTTATGAAATATATTGCATTTTAATGTTTACTCATAGGAATGGGGTTTTCTTTCTCCCAGGTATCTATCACGATTGGTTAGGAAGTTACGCGCTTGGACACTAGAGGAATAGCACAATTTACTGCTCTGCCTGAAGCATTCGATGGAAACAATATTGAGCAAGATGAGTGTGGGACTAGGGAAGACTCTGCTCCCAAGGTTGCTTCAATCCAGAGAAGGCCCTCAACATCTGAGCTACCACCCAAGAACTTCCCCAGATGCTGCTCTCCGGTGGACTTGGGCTAAACTGAAGAAGTGGAAGGAAACAGAAGAGAGTGTGAACCAACTGTTGGGAGGGGCAAGTAGTACAAGAGATGGGGCCTCTATAGTAGTGGTCCCCAACCTTGGGCCTCCAGATGTTCTTGGACTTCAACTCCCAGAAATCCTGGCCAGCAGAGCTGGTGGTGAAGGCTTCTGGGAGTTGTAGTCCAAAAACATCTGGAGGCCCAAGGTTGGGTACCACTGCTCTATAGGGAGAGAATAAAAGGGAGGAACAGGAAAGGGGGAGGGGAATGCTGGGAGGAAGCATCACAGAGTGGGAGGCCTGCCAAGCAGAGATAAACAAGGAGGTGGAAATTACCAAGAAAGTGATACAGTAGTGGGATCCTTAGATGGACAAGTAAGTCGATGCAGACTGCGGCACCACAGGAAGTGGACTGAGTATGCCAGGCACAACAGCGACAGTGGCCATCCTATTAGGGTGAACACCTTCCAGTCACTTTTGAAACTTAGAGGACATTTAAAAGCAATGGGGGCGCATGGGGTAAAAGGCACTGCATTCAGAGTGAAAAATGCCTATAATCCCACTGTTGTTATGTGTCATCAAGTTGCATATGGCTTATAGCAACCTTCATAGAGCTTTCAAGGTAAGTGAGATATTTAAGGAGTAGCGGAGTTCGAAAGCATGTAAATGCAATAAATAGGTACCACCTCGGTGGGAAGGTAACAACGTTCCATGTCTTGTCACGCTGGCCACGTGACCATGGAAACTGTCTATGGACAAACGCTAGCTCTATGGCTTGGAAATCGGGATGAGCACCACACCCTAGAGTTGGACATGACTGGACTAAATGTCAAGTGCAACCTTTACCTTTACCTTTGCCATTTCTACCCTTCCCTCTTCAGTGTCCATGGCTGAGTAAGGTCTACTAAGTCCTAGTCTGTCGCTGTCTGGCATGCCTAAAGTTCTTAGCACACTTAAAGTACCTGCTCTTTACATCCCAGCCAACATCAGGCAAAATGTCCATTTAGTATCTTTCATTACTAAAATGAAAAGCAAATGGATTGTTTAAAGCTTCAGGGGAAAACGATGTAATATAATCATCGTGCAAAACTTTCTGCTTATAATTTTTATTTTTTAATATATTTTTTTGAAAACACAAATAATAATGGTTCTTTTAGAATGCTGCATGCACAGTAATGGTCTTCAGGATGATAGAAAAATATAATAATACTATAAAAAGTTTTGTGGAGGAGAAAATATCTAACCTTAGCTGGCTAAATGTAGATATTTTCAGATAATTTAGTTGCTGACAAAGAATTTGCATTTTAAACATTTAAGATGTGGTCACATTTAATTTAACAAATGTGACCCCAGACTTTCCTAGGTGTTTGAGTCTGGGAACATTTACAGAACATCTGTTATTCTTTTGGTTGAGCAACATCTTGTTTTACATTTTCATTTGTTGATGGCCTGCACAAACTCCTGAGAATGTAAGCCTGTGTAAGCCTGTGTTACTACAATTATTATATTGTTTCCAGTATTGTTTCTTTAAAACATCATGGGGGACAAGGGATTGGCCTTTTTTTTGCCTCATAGTCCAGAATCTCTCAGCAAACATGGTTCTTTCAACAGAGCTATACAGAAGGCCAGTGACTTTGACAGCCTACTTTACATTTCTTGAAATTCTATTCTTTCATTTTCCTGGGGATGTATGAAGGTTCAGCTCAAAGAAATTTTATTGTGTTTAGTGAAACTCTTCCTGTTAAAATTCCTCAGATGTTTTGCCTGAGGACAAAGCTCCACATTCTCCTCCCCCTCCCCTCCCTTTCTTCCTCCTTTGTCTCTTTCTCACCTTCTTCCCCCATTCCTAATCAATTTCCATACTGCTTCTCATATCCAACAATATCTCAAAATGATGTACAACAGCCACAGTAACAATAAGAAAAAAACAAATATGGGGTTGCCCTTAAAACTTGCTAAAATACAAACATTAATATACAAAACATTAAATAACCAAGTCAAATAACCAATCAAATATCTAGTTCAAAAGTTTAAAATCAGATATTCAAAACACTGTTCTAAAACTGGCCATCAGATTCCATCTGGCCTCTGAATGAAGAGGTTGGTCTTTAAAAGACAACACAACAAGGTACAACATGGCACTGGTGATGCATATATACCAGGGAGAGAGCATTCTGAATAGTGAGGGCCAGCATGGAAAAGGCCCACTTCTAGGTTGCATTTTCCTGATGCCAAATCTATTGGCAATCTTTTTAAAAGGTTAAAGGTTCCCCTTGACATTTTAGTCAGTCGTGTTCGACTCTAGGGGGCAGTGCTCATCCCCATTTCCAAGCTGTAGAGCCAGCGTTTGTCTGGAGACAGTTTCTGTTGTTACGTGGCCAGCGCAGCTATACACGGAATGCTGTTTACCTTCCCGCCAAGGTGGTGCCTATTTATCTACTCGCATTTACATGCTTTTGAACTGCTAGGTTGGCGAGGAGCTGGGACAAGCGACGGGAGCTCACTCCGCTGTGTGGATTCGATCTTACAACTGCTGGTCTTCTGACCCTGCAGCACACAAAGGCTTCTGCGGTTTAGCCCGTAGCACCACCATGTCCCTTGGCAAACTAGAGACACATAATTCTCCAGAGCCAAAAAATTAACTAGTTGTACCATAAACATTTTTGCTTCCCCTAAAATTCAGCAGAAGCTTTACTGAAAGAACCCACATCTAACTTAATGCAAGATGAAATATGGTAGCTTCAACATTCAGCTTGGTGACAGTGGATGGGTGGACCTTCTCTGAGTAATTTATCTAATGGTAAAGAAACTTTTTCCTTCCCTTGATACTTATTTATTTATTTATTTATTTATTTATTTATTTATTTATTTATTTATTTATTTATTTATTGGACTTGTATACCGCCCCATAGCGCTACAAGCACTCTCCGGGCGGTTTACAATTTTAATTATACAGGCTACACATTGCCCCCCCAGCAAGCTGGGTACTCATTTTACCGGCCTCGGAAGGATGGTAGGCTGAGTCAACCTTGAGCCGGCTACCTGGGATTTGAACCCCAGGTCGTGAGCACAGTTTTAGCTGCAGTACAGCGTGCAGTACAGCACTGCGCCACGAGGCTCTTGAATATTTTGCTCCAATGGGCATAGTCATATTTGACTTGCAACTTTGCTTTAGGTGAATTTTGATGGTAACTCTATTTGAGAGCTAGAATGAGTGTCAAACTCACTCTTCTTTTAGTGATGGCATTTCTTCATAGCTGCATGTCTGGGATATAAGACATGCACATGAAGCCCATGCTTACCTCCTGATGACCAACCATGAAGCAAAGTAAGCTAATTTGTAAGATACAGAGTTGAGAAATGTTTGTGCTGTTACAAAGAAATATCTGTAAATATTTAAGAGTGCTCTGGATGGACAGACAGGCAGATTAATATCCTATCTTCTCGGAATTGGGATTCAAGGCTTCTAGGGTTGTATAGATACAGAAAGAAACAATTATAGTTAAAAACATTAAAAAATCATTTTTAAAGCTGAAGTATCATAGTAAATTATGCTACCAATAACATTCAAACATTGCTCAGAGGCTGGCAGAATTTTAAAAACCTGCCTTTCCCTGTTATCAGAAGGATAACAGGGAGGGGCCAACCTAGCTTACTTTGGTAGGGAGTTCCAAAACCTGAGAGGAATCACCAAATACCAAAGACGTGCCTCTGAGGGTGGTGAGTCTGAAAAATGGGCTTCTCCTAAAGATCTCAGAGCCAGGCCATCTTGATAATATGGTTCTTCAGATGACCTGGTTCCCAGCCGTGGAGACATTAGTTTCTCCCTCACCTCAGACGTAAAAAATGTATTGGGCTAACCGTGCAGAAGGGAGACAAGACTGACAGTCTCTAGAATTTTGTGGGATGGTTTGTTTCACTTGAAATAGCAGGATGAGCTGCCCTGCTTGCCATGGCCTGCAGGTCACCAGCGCAGGATTTCTATATCTCTGGTATTGTAGAGAGCAGCTGTGACTGTAGAAAACACAGAAACAGTGCATTTATGGGACTGTTTGACAGAAACAGGGCTGGTCCAGCCATTAGCTAAGCTGAGGTAATCACTTACCCTCTGCTGCCTAAGCTGACATCTCTTGTCACCACTGGCTGCTCTCTGCACCCCACTGTCTACTGTGTACATCCTAGCCAGGGAGCAACCCTTGGCCCTTCCACCCTCATTAGGAAAGGAAGAAATGGAAGATGGTGGCAATTTTCTTCCTGCCACCGCTTGTCTCCATACCTGAGTTGCTCTTTAACAGGCTCTGGAAAAACAGTTTTGTCCTCAGGATGGGGTATTATGGAGAGGGCGGCCTAAAAATCACTTGTGGAGAAAGCTTTTCCTCCTGATGAGCACTGTGGGGCCAAGGGGGAGCATGATGTGGGCAGCTTTTCCCTTCCTCCCTCAGGGGACGGGAGCGCTTGCAACAGGACTGCACTGAAAATTTGGATGAATTCATTTCTGGCAGATCATGGTATCACTATGTAAAAGCTGGATATTATCCAGCAATATTCAATAGAGGAAACATTTTCAAGCATATTTGTTCCATTGGGCACTTTAAATAACCCTTTCCCTTTCTTCACTATTCATGCTGCAAATACTTCTCCAATTTTATGTTTGTTCCAGGAACTCAGCTGAGCTTGCCACCCACATTTAGCTCTTTAAATCTTTACTCACACATTTCAGTACCAGCCCATCCACCCCACTCATTAGGCAAGTATATCTCTCATGAGACATCCCTTACGCAGCTGCTCTGTTACTTTTTCTGCCTTGCATGCGCACAAAAGCAAAGGGACTCAAGCTCAGAAATTCTTTTCATGACTATTCTATTGATTCTTTGGGCCTTCATCACTTTGTAGCCAAGTGATGAAATTGCTAATCCAAATAATTTAGCCTCATTTGTTTGGCTGGATCATTGTCTAGCTGATTATAAAAATGACAGTATTATTCGACATGTGCTTTGAGATGGTATGTGCGTGCGTGCGTGCGTATGGTATGTGCATACTCACACATAGCCAGGGTGGGCAGCGTGCACCAAAAATAAATAATAAATCCAACAACAAATGACAAACAGTCCCTCCTAAAAGCCTTGGGATAAACATTTTGCTATTTAAAAGCTAACCAAAGTCTATTTTATGCCTGAAATAGCCTGTTTCTTAAAAAAGGAAAGAAAAATATTCAAGCCATCATTAAGGATATCTTCTTCTTCTTCTTCTTCTTCTTCTTCTTCTTCTTCTTCTTCTACTACTACTACTACTACTACTACTACTACTACTACTACTACTACTACTTCCTATAAATCTCAAAGTTCTGGGAGTCTCACCTAACACAGTGGTCTCCAAACTTGGGCCTCCAGATGTTCTTGGACTTCAACTCCCAGAAATCCTGGCCAGAAGAGGTGGTGGTGAAGGCTTCTGGGAGTTGAAGTCCAAGAAGATCTGGAGGCCCGAGGTTGGGGACCATTGACCTAACAGATAGACATTCTCAGACACCTAAATGTGGCCCCACCTCCTTGGGATAACAAGGAATCATTGTTTTCTCTAGCACCCTCTGGTATCATACCTGACAAGGAACCTCTGTGGTGGAATATTTTCCAGTGTATCCTCCGGAACATGGCTAAACAGCCCAAAAAACCTATAAAAACCATTGGATCCTGGCCATGAAAGCCTTCAAGAATACATATCCATGAAAAGTTCAGCAACAACATTAGCCCTCCTCCAGTCATCAGGAACTTCACCCACCCTACACGTTTCAAGAAAATAATAGATAGTGGTTGAAAGTCTTTTAGTTAGTGTCCCTCAATACTCTTGGATGCAGTTCATCCAGCCATGGAGGCCTGAACTCATTCGAAGGAATAAGCTATTCCTTGACTGGTTGTTGTAGTTTTTCAGGCTGTTTGGCCATGTTCTGGAGGTTTTTTCTTCCTAACGTTTTGCCAGTCTCTGTAGCCGGCATCTTCAGAGAACAGGAGTCAGAACTCCGCAACAACCATCAGATCCCAGTTGTGAAAGCCTTTGAGAATACACTATTCCTTGACTATATGTTTATCAACCTCAAGCTGCAATCATGTCCCCTCCATTTGTAACTCACATTTGTGTGGAGGGTGATAGACTATCTTTTGAAAGAAGTAGGAATTGAGACTTCTGCCTTGTCTTTGTCATCTGTTATCATTTTATATATGCCTTTAGACAGCTTTAGTCATAATGGATAGGGTCCCAAATCCTGGAAGGCATTAATCATGCATCTCATGGGAATCCACCTGAGACTTTGCAGGTGGAAATCTTGCAATGCCTGGGAACATCAGCCAACATAACAGACAATTGATTTATGCCAGAGTACAAATTCAGGCACAGGCTTAGGTGCTGGGAGTTCCAGAGTTAACCTGGTACAACCTCCTCTCCCACTTAGAAATGCAGTTGAAGTTGTGGTTGTATGGCTATTCTTCAACTTAGGAATCATATAATAATGGAGTTGGAATACGGCCATCAAGTCCAAACCCCTGCTTAATGCAGGAATCAAACTAAAAGTATATCTGACAGATGGCTGTCTACCTTCCTCTAAATGCCTCCAATGTTAGAAAGCTCAGCACCCCTCCTCAGGTAATTAGTTCCATTGTCATACTGCTCTAACAGCTTCCTGTAACTTGAGGTCATTATTATAAGTCCTGCATTCTGAAATAATTGAGAACAGATCCTGCCCCTCCTCTGTATGGCAATCTTTCAAGTCTTTGAAGAGTCTGATCATATCTCAGCCTCCTTTTCTCAAGGCTAAACAGGCCTAGTTCGTTCAATCTTTCCTCATAGGGCTTGGCTTCCTGTCCCTTCGTAACCTGGTCCCGTTCTTTGACATCCTTCTTAGACTGCTGTGTCCAGAACTGGATACAGTACTCAAGATGAGGCCTAAGTAGCAGTAGAGGAAAGTAACTATTGACGTAAAGTGAGCACATGGGTATTACACTTTTAACCATGTTTAAGAGGTTATTATTAACACTGTCATACTTTTGCTGACAGCTGTTTTGTACAAGTGGCTTTCTGTGGGTGAGGATGCACGTGCAACTAATGACAGCTTCTGTATAGGACAGGAAGACTTCAAAATTTGGGTTGGTTTTTTTTTTGCGGGGGGAGCTGACTTCCTGCTCTGAGAATAAGTTGCTTATGGGTGCAATTGTTTTTTGTCAACTGCCAAGCTCTAAATATAGTATCTGAAATTACATCTTAGGTATATGCTAAGCATTTCGAATGTGATGCACAGAGTTGGTGATACATAGAATCAGCCTTAACATTAAGGAACGTGAGGCAGTTTCCTTGAGAAACAGACACTAGAGTTTGGGGGGGGGGGAGTCGGAAATGAGCAGCGACAATGTAATTTCCTGGTTAGTCCCTGTTGCAGTTTTGAATTTGGGGTTAAATTCCTCCAGCTGCACAGCAAAAGTCCAGGAATCCACAGAGCAGAACAGTTTCAAATTCCCTAGATTAGTCTACTCCTTTTTCTCATTAACTGGCACTTACAGTCTCAATAACCTACTTAGAGACATTAGCAGTAGAAAGAATAAAGTATGTTTCATTTACTTGCAGATCAACAGCAAACTGACAAATATGAGTATCTTCAACAACAGACCTCAACAGACTCTTGGTAGAGGGAACTAATAGAGTGGGAAAGGCACAGAGCAGAGAATTAGGGTTCTATTTGAATTCAGAGGCAGATAGATAGAAAGTCACCCCAGCCCAGAATGATCCCTCCCAGCCAAATCTACTAAATGCAGCATATGAAGTTGGAGAAAATTCCAACTTTTATAAGTCACTTCCTTCTTTGTCACTTGGTCTGTCTTATGCTATCTAAAATAATCTGCTGCCTCAGGTGCAAATGTTCTCCCTTTGCAATGTGGACATGGACAATGGTTGGTGCTGTTAGCTTCTGTATGTAGAAGGGCAAGCATCTGGTCCTTCACCTTGGGAAGCAAAATGTTTTCAGTCAGTCTTGGGGATGTTGGTCCTTTGTTGTAACATGATAAGAGAAAACCCAATAAAAATGGCTGAAAGAGTGTTCTTTCACTACAAACATCATTATTATAAGATTCCGTTTAGTCCAGTTTGAGTACAGTCAGCTATTTTTGCTTTGCTGTGTGTGGAGAGTGGATTTACACATTTTACCAGACATCCATTTAGGAGAACTTTAGGGTCTTATTTGGTAAGTTTGACTTTGACACCTCTAACATGCTGAAGAAACTACCGTAATATGTTAAAGCTTGCCAAGTCTACTGTTTGCCCCCTGAGACGTTGGCCTTTTGGCTCTCTCTGCTGGGAAATCTTAGCCATTCTGCAGTTTTTCACTAGCACTAGTTTTAAAGCTTAGTGCAGAAAATGAGAGAACAATTTGCTTCTGCTAAATAATAGACCTGGCGCTGAAACGCATTACAGTAATCTTTTGCTCCCTTGTGTTTTCTGAAAATTTAAACGATCCAGAAACACATTATCTAATTTTTTCTCACAGGACCTAATTCTTTTCACCAAATATTTTCGTTCTGCTTCTGTTTTTTACATCAGGATGCACCTTCTCCTCTCGTTATTCCTCACACAGTTTTCAAGACTGCCATAGAATCCTCTTGGGGCCAATTGGTAAAAGTCCTCTCCCAGTTGTACCCTCTGAGGCTGATGAATGAAAAGGAGGCTCTAATCAAAGTTAAGAACAGTTGAAGTCCTAATGTCAACAGCAGAAGAAAGCATACATAATCAGAATCATGCATTTGTCCAACTCAGACAAATGGCTCGGATGGCTTCTTATGTATCTCTCTCTCTCTCAGTCTCTCCAAAAAATGCAATAAAAAGGTTCCACAGACTGAACATTGCACGACTGGCAGGGAAGGAGGAAGAAAAGACAAAAAATCACATTTGTTGGATGTTGAAGCATTAGGTGGTTAAACTAAAGTTCTATGTTCACTGTAAGTCATTTCCAACTTGACGGTATAAGCGATTCTGATCTTGGTTTTGTGACAGAAAAGTAGAATACACTTGAGGATGGTAGCGATGTCTGAAGATGATAACAGCAATGATAGTGGTGGTGAAAGAGACAATGATGAGCAACTTCAAGGCTCCTGTAGTCTTTTCTTCCAGTTCTTCACCAGATTTGGACCAGACGGCCTTCCAAACAGACCATACATTCTACCAGTGCTTAATAATATCAATCAGCTGTTCTGTTGTATGCTACAGAAGCTTCAGCCCTGCCTTTTGCCTTAATAACATATATCTTGCTTTTCATGCATTTACTTTCCACCCTCTTTTCCTCTGACCCCTGATTTGAGTTTGTAGGCCTCAGTGTTTCAAGAGTCATGGTGGTCAGTTAATTTCCCATATTTACCTGGCCACCAGCAACACAGTTCCTATATCTGTTGTAAAAGTAAAGGAAAAGCCCAGGGATGTTAAACACAGACATTCTCCAATTACCTTTCCTCATTGTGGCAGCCACCAAAACATTATTAAGCCACAGTAACATCATTACTAGTTCAATTTCCTGTACATAAACAATCTTCCCTAGACTTTGAAGGGTTTAACTGAAGGTACAAATAGGTTCAAATTGCAATAATTCAGCTGAAAGCATAAGACTAATCCATCTTCCTAATAAATCAGTGACACAGAAGTTAATTAAAATGTAAACAATGAAATGCATTGTTTCTAAAAGCTCTGGAGAAGAAACCTTTGAAATTCTTTCTTCTACCTGATTATTCTCACCATTGGGCAAGGCTAATTACAAGATTGCATTAAAGCCAGTCTTTCCTTCCTCTTTAAATAAAATAGAATGTTTTGTTTGCCTGACATCACTATAGACAGTCACAATCAGAGAACTGAAATGTCTTGGGTGAAGTCCCCCCCCCCCCAATCTGAATCTTCTATTTCAGATTTACTTTCAAAAATTACTATTTTTGATTTTTTTAAAAAAAAATTTGAATGTTGTGGAATGACTAATTATAAGTGATGTTGTAGTCAGAAAGAACTCATAGGCCCTTACAAAGTGGATGTTTATTTCTGCACAAGCATTAGAATCCAGCTCATCACCCACGTGAAGTCAGTTTATAATCGCTCTGTCTGCACCAGAGATGTGAATCATGTGAGTCCCCTCCCCAATTATATGTTGCCCTCCTCTGTTTCCATGGCCCCTAAATTCCCCTCTGATTACCCTTCCACTCCCAATAATGGGGAGTGCAAAGAACCACAGACTTAATGTGCATTTCCACGGACATCCCAACCTCTCCTAAGAACTGTAATGAAGCTGGAAGTAGATTTCCATTCACTTCTGATTCTGTTTTTGAAGACACAGATGGTCTGAGAAGCAAAAATTTGCCCTAGGGAATGGTCTTTATAAGTACCAGCATCAGGACCAATATAATCTGTGGGGTCAAGAAGCCACACAATGCTGAGCTATCAAAATTTCATAGAAGAAAGAAAAGCCAGGTACTGTATGTATTGTCAAAGGCTTTCACGGCCTTTTTGAGCTGTCTAGCCATGGTCTTGAGGTTTTTCTTCCTAATGTTTCACCACTCTCTGTGGCTGGCATCTTCAGAGGACAGGAGTTAGAACTCTGTGCTGAGATTCATCCAGTCCTGCCTTCCGCATGATGTATTCTGCATATAAGTTAAATAAGCCGGGGGACAATATACAGCCTTGCCGTACTCCTTTCCCAATTTTGAACCAATCAGGTGTTCCATATCCAGTTCTAACTGTTGCTTCCTGTCCCACATACAGGTTTCTCAGTAGATAGATAAGGTGGTCAGGCACTCCCATTTCTTTAAGAACTTGCCATAGTTTGTTGTGGTCCACACAGTCAAAGGCTTTTGCATAGTCAATGAAGCAGAAGTAGATATTTTTCTGGAACTCTCTGGCTTTCTCCATAATCCAGCGCAAGTTAGCAATTTGGTCTCGAGTGCCTCTGCCTCTTCGGAATCCAGCTTGTACTTCTGGGAGTTCTCGGTCCACATACTGCTGAAGCCTACCTTGGAGGATTTTGAGCATAACCTTGCTAGCGTGTGAAATGAGTGCAATTGTGCGGTAGTTGGAGCATTCTTTGGCACTGCCTTTCTTTGGGATTGGGATGTAGACTGATCTTTTCCAATCCTCCGGCCACTGTTGGGTTTTCCAAACTTGCTGGCATATTGAATGTAGCACCTTAACAGCATCATCTTTCAAGATTTTAAATAGTTCAACTGGAATGCCATCACCTCCACTGGCCTTGTTGTTAGCCAGGCTTTCTAAGGCCCACTTGACTTCACTCTCCAGGATGTCTGGCTCAAGGTCAGCAACTACATTGTCTGGGTTGTCCGGGATATCCACATCTTTCTGATATAATTCCTCTGTGTATTCTTGCCACCTCTTCTTGATGTCTTCTGCTTCTGTTAGGTCCCTCCCATTTTTGTCCTTTATCATGTCCATCCTTGCACAAAATGTTCCTCTAATATCTCCAATTTTCCTGAACAGATCTCTGGTTTTTCCTTTTCTGTTATTTTTCTCTATTTCTTTGCATTGTTCATTTAAGAAGGCCCTCTTGTCTCTCCTTGCTATTCTTTGGAAGTCTGCATTCAATTTTCTGTAGCTTTCCCTATCTCCCTGGCATTTTGTTTCCCTTCTCCTCTCTGCTATTTCTAAGGCCTCGTTGGACAGCCACTTTGCTTTCTTGCATTGCCTCTTCTTTGGGATGTTTTTTGTTGCTGCCTCCTGGACAATCCAAAGTTCTTCAGGCACTCTGTCCACCAAATCGAGTTCCTTAAATCTGTTCTTTACTTCCACTGTGTATTCATAAGGGATTTGGTTTAGATTATACCTGACTAGACCAGTGGTCCTACTTTCTTCAGTTTAAGCTTGAATTTAGCTATGAGAAGCTGATGATCAGAGCCGCAGTCAGCTCCAGGTCTTGTTTTTGCTGACTGTATAGAGCTTCTCCATCTTTGGCTGCAGAGAATATAATCACTCTGATTTCGATATTGCCCATCTGGTGATTTCCATGTATAGAGTCGCCTCTTGTGTTGTTGGAAAAGAGTGTTTGTGATGACCAGCTTGTTCTCTTGACAAAACTCTATTAGCCTTTGCCCTGCTTCATTCTGAACTCTAAGCCCAAACTTACCTGTTGATCCTTTTATCTCTTGACTCCCTACTTTAGCAATCCAGTCCCCTATAATGACAAGAACATCTTTCTTTAGTGTCAGTTCTAGAAGGTGTTGTAGGTCTTCATAGAATTGGTCAATTTCAGCCTCTTCAGTGTTGGTGGTTGGTGCATAAACTTGTATGACTGTGATGTTGAAAGGTCTGCTTTGGATTCATATTGACATCATTCCATCATTTTTGAGATTGTATCCCATTACAGCTTTTCCCACTCTTTTGTTGACTATGAGGGTTACTCCATTCCTTCTACGGGATTCTTGCCCACAATAGTAGATATGATAATCATCTGAGTTGAATTCGCCCATTCCTGTCCATTTTAGATCACTGATTCCCAGGATGTCGATGTTTATTCTTGCCATTTCCTGTTTGACCACCTCCAGCTTCCCAAGGTTCATAGATCTTACATTCCAGGTTCCTATGCAGTATTTTTCTTTGCAACATTGGACTTTCCTTTCACTTCCAGGCACGTCCACAGCTGAGCGTCCTTTCGGTTTTGGCCCAACCACTTCATTAGCTCTGGAGCCTCTTGTTCTTGTGCTCTGCTCTTCCTCAGTAGCATGTTGGATGCCTTCTAACCTGAGGAGGCTCATCTTCCAGCGTCATATCTTTTAGCCTTTCCCCCCCCCTGTCCATGGAGTTTTCCTGGCAAAGATACTGGAGTGGTTTGCCAGTTCCTGGTCCAGGTGGATCGTGTTTAGTCAGAACTCTCCACTATGACCTATCCGTCCTGGGTGTCCCTGCACGGCATAGCCCATAGCTTCTCTGAGTTACTCAAGCCCCTTTGCTACGACAAGGCAGCAATCCGTGAAGGATTGCAGTCTCCCTCAAATCCTCTATGTTTACCATACTTGGGGATGTAGAAAACATGAAGGAGAATAGAAATTTAAAAATATTGAAGAAGAGTCAAGGAAGAAAAATATGTTCAGAATTCTTTTCTCTCCCCCCCCCCCCACTCCTCCCATTGCTGTCTTGAGGAAGAAACCTCTTTGGATTTAATTCAATGTCGGTACAGAACGTGTTACCTTACGGCACACGGAAAGGACAATTTAGCCAACAGTATGCTATCTGCTAATCCTGAGCACCGACAGGAACTCTTGCAGGAACCCTAGACTTGGTCCGGGCAATTTATGTTATTGAGTTCCCACTTTGAGATTATCTCTAAGACAAAGTACTTTTTTCTCTAAGAAAAACTCCTGCCATCTAGGAGATGTCATATACACAAGATAGTAAGAGCTGAATACCTGTTGTGCTTTAATTTGAACACCTGGAGAGGCCCCCAGATTACGTGAAGCAGTGCATCTGTGTGGAGAGACAGGGACTTGTCATGTAGATGTCCACCAATGGATCCTTCAGGGATCAGTTTAGACATTCAGCAGACTCAGGGGATAAAATGTTTTCTTAGATTTTACTACTTCAAGTCAGAGGATGAAGCTTGGGTTGCATGCTTAAATGGTTTTCCACAAAAGAAAAGAAAAGGAAACAAAAAGCTTTCCATGAAAAAGACAAGGATATCAGAGAAAATCCCTTTCTCTAAAAACTAACTTCAAGGTGGTTGATTAGTTTTAACTGTTTTAATACAATATATATTTAATGTAATGATTTATTATATTTTTAACTGATTTCTCTTTTAGTAATTTGTGTGTTGCCTTGCACCCTGAAACTGAGAGAACAGTGGCATAGAAATATAAATAAACAAACAAACAAACAAACAAACAAACAAACAAATAAATTTGAACATGCTTTGTTGTTGTTTATTCTTTAAGTCATGTCCGACCCCGTGGACCAGAGCACATCAGGCCCTTCTGTCTTCCACTGTCTCCCAGAGTTTGGTCAAATTCATGATGGTAGCTTCGGTGATACTGATATTGTCCTCTGTCATCCCCTTCTCCTGTTGCCGTCACACTTTCCTAACATCAAGGTTTTTTCCAAGGACTCTTTTCTTCTCATGAGATGGCCAAAGTACTGGAGCCTCAGCTTCAGGATCTGTCCTTCCAGTGAGTACTCAGGGTTGATTTCCTTTAGAACTGATAGGTTTGTTCTCCTTGCAGTCCAGGGGACTCTCAAGAATCTCCTCCAGCACCAGAATTCAAAGGCATCAATTCTTTGGCAGTCTGCTTTCTTTATGGTCCAGCTCTCACTTCCATACATCATGACAGGAAAAACCATAGCTTTGACTATTTGGACTTTTGTTGGCAAGGTGATGTCTCTGCGTTTTAAGATGCTGTCTAGGTTTGTCATCACTTTCCTCCCAAGAAACATGTAGGTAGCTTTTAAGATAGTGAAAGCATTCAAGAATGTGATTCTTTTGTCTGTGGCATCACCAGGGAGGCATCTCTTCTCACTAATATTCTCTAGTGAGTTACATGCTCCCCAGGTAGTCATAGGTGCCTTTCTGGCACCTTCACCTTAAAACCTAGCCGCATTTTATTAGAGCTGCAAACTTAGGCATTAGCCTGGACAACTGCACCCAAATATAGTATTCCCCGATACTTCCACACAAACTACTGTCCTATACTCAGACTTTTAAATTTAACTACAGACTTGAGAAACACACTCTCTAAGACAGCAAGCTCAGCCACATATCATACAGAACTGTTAGTATATGTATATGTATATGTATATGTATATGTATATGTATATGTATGTATATGTACATGTATATGTATATGTATATATAACATATATATAGATAGATAACAGTATATATATATATATATCTTCCTCACACATCCAGTTATTGGAACCAATCCACTCCAATAATTTTATGGAGCAACTCCTGCTGGGTTTTAAAAACTGAACTTTGTAAGAAAGGTCTACAAAACAGTTTCGAAGACTGCTTAGAGAAGAGAGAGAGAGTGTGTGGGTTTCACAGCTAACCCTATTATTCCCGCTTTAAGAGAAAACAAAGGCATTTCAAGCTTGGCGAGGAAAAATAGCTGCAAACCAGAGGTGTTCATATTTTTGGTTCTTGGACTACAGTGCCATGAATTCTCTGGATAACATGCTCACTGGGAAATGAAGAACATAAGAACATAAGAAGAGCCCTGCTGGATCAGGCAAAGGGTCCAGTTTCCTGTAATCTCACAGTGGCCCCACCAGATGCCTCTGGGAGCACACAAGACAGTACCTGTCTCCTGATACCCCTCCGCTGCATCTGGCATTTGGAGGTACCTTCCTTCTAAGCCTGGAGATTATACATCCCCATCATGATTTGTAATCTGCAATGGACTTTTCCTCCAGAAATCTGTCCAATCCCCTTTTAGGTCAGATGCCATCACCATATCCTGTGGCAAGGAGTTCCACAGGCTAGCAACATGCTGGGTAAATAAATATTTCTTTTGTCTGTTCTCACTCTCCCAACAGTCTATTGGAGTGGATGTCCCCTGGTTCTAGTATTGTGTGTGTGAGAAAAGAGCTTCCCTCTATCCACTTTATCCATCCCCTACATAATTTTAAACATCTCAATCATGTCCCCCCTCAGGTGTCTTTTCTAGACTAAAGAGCCTGAAATGCTATAGCCTTTTCTCAAAAGGGAGGTGCCCCAGCCCAGTCATCATTTTAGTCGCTCTCTTCTGCACCTTTTCCAGTTCCGCTATGACTTTTTTGAGCTGCAGTGATGAGAACTGTATGCAATACTCCAGGTGCGGTCTTACCAGCGTCTTGTACAATGGCATTATAATGTTGGCCGTTTTATTTTCAATCCCCTTTTTAATGATACCTAGCATGGAATTGTCCTTCTTCACTGTCACCGCACACTGGGTTGACACTTCCGTTGAGCTGTCCACCAGCACACAAAACTCTCTTTCCTGATCCATCACGGACACCTCAGAACCCATTAACTGATAACTAAAGTTTTGATTTTTTGCCTCAATGTGCATTGTACTTTCCTTTTTCCTATATTGAAATGTGTTTGCCGTTTTGCCACCCATTCTCCTAGTTTGGATAGATCTTTCTGAAGCTCTTCACAATCCCTTGTGGTCTTCACCACCTGGGGATTCTGGGAATTATCTTCCAAACATGCAAATCTGTATACTTGTATTTCAAATTATCATTTTGTATTTTGTACAGATTCAGTAAATAACAACTTTGTTAGTGAACCCCTCCACCCGAAATATTTGTGAGAGTTGCATAAGCTGAAAAGAAAACAATAAACCACAGACGTAAAAGCTGTACACTGCCAAACACCAGGGCACACGAGCGACAGGGCTTATCTGTGGCTTCTCTCCTCAGGGCCAGGCAGCTTCCTGAATTATGTACATCACCTCACATAACCTGCCACACTGCTCTAAAAAGCCATTAAAACTAAAACTGTATGACTATTGTTGTTATGTGTCCTAAAAAGGGAAAGTTGTGAGAGGAGTGCGGGAGGGGGATTGGTTCAAGGCAGAATTTTCTTCCCTGTTCTTTTGCTGCTTTGGTACTTACATTTACCTCCCCCCCCCTTTTTTTTTTTTGCAGTTATAGGTGAAAAAGCCAGACTTACGGTATTTTTCTTCTTCCTTTTTTCAACAGCAAAACATGTCATTATATCCAGGAAAAGGAAGGTTTTTGCAAATGAACTTTCTCTTTCTCAAACCATCTGACCTCATTGTTTATTTACTGAGGCTCCAAGTCATTGCAGTCACTTTGTGGTGAAGTGCATGCTGTATGGCCAATGCAGGAAAAAACCTTCTTAAAAGAGTTTTAAACAATTTAAAAATATTACTACAAAAGTTATTATTGTTACTCTTAAATGAACTATGAATTCTGTGTTTTAGGTTGGTGTTTTTTTTTTAAAAAGTTTGACCAGATACTGACACCTTCTCTTTGCGATGGGATTCTAGGTCAAATAAACAAAAGAGACACCTTGGCTTTAATATTGCCTCTTTCGGTCAACACCATGTGATGAATAATATTCCCAATATAGTGCTTGCTGATTGAAAGCAAATGAGCATACAGTCTCTGTTCAAGCCCAGCTATGTTTTTAGAGGTGACTAACACCTCTAATTGATGCCTTTGAACTGTGGTGCTGGAGGAGGCTCTTGAGAGTCCCCTGGACTGCAAGGAGAACAAACCTATCAATTCTAAATGAAATCAACCCTGAGTGCTCACTGGAAGGACAGATCCTGAAGCTGAGGCTCCAGTACTTTGGCCATCTCATGAGAAGAGAAGACTCCTTGGAAAAGACCTTGATGTTAGGAAAGTGTGACGGCAAGAGGAGAAGGGGACGACCGAGGATGAGATGGCTGGACAGTGTCTGCGAAGCAACCAACATGAAATTGACAGAACTCCGGGAGGCAGTGGAAGATAGGAGGGCCTGGCGTGCTCTGGTCCATACGGTCAGGAAGTGTCGGACATGACTAAACGACTAAACGACGACGACGATGAACACCTCTGCTAAGGTTGTTGCAAGAAGAACTAATCTAAAATAGTTATGCATAGAATCAGACAACACACAATGGGCCCCTGAAGGTCACAGCTGCCCCCGGGGTCATATTTCCCCCCCGGCCTAAACAATGGAATGTTCTTCCAAGGGACACCCTATGTGTTCATTTGTGGCATCTCCCTAGTGAACAAAAGCATCTCTTTTTAAACCTAGCTTTGTTGTTGTTATGTGCTGTCCACTCGCCTCTGACCCATTAGTGACTCTATGAATGAGTGATCCCCAAAATGTCCTGTCCTCAATACCCACATTCAGCTGATGTAAACTCAAGGCTGTGAGTTTTTTAGGGAGTTGATCCTATTACATTTAGTCTTCCTCTTTTCTTGCTGTCTTTGGTCTTTCCCACCATTATTGTCTTTTTCAGCGAATCTTTGCTTCTCATGAGGTGCCCAAAATAGGACAGCTTTAGTTTCATTATTTTTGCCTCTAGAGATAGTTCAGGTTTGGTTTGCTCGAGGACCCACTTGTTCATATTTCTGGCAGTCCAGGGTATTCACAAAGTTCTCCCCAAGCATCACATTTCAAACAAATCAGTTTTTTTTCCCCTGTCAGCTTTTTTTACTGTCTAGCTTTCACACCTGGCTATAGTGACTGAAAATACAAGATTATAGAAGATCATGGTCTTGGTCTCCAGTGACACATTCTTACACTTGAGGATTTTTTCTAATTCCTTCATTGTTGCCCTTCTGAGTCTCAGTCTCAGTCTCAGTTATATAAAATTTTTAAGAATTTCAATTTCTTCATTGTCAGACTTAATGTTGTGTTGTTTTTATCACACGACTACATTGTAGCATTTTCTTTTTTCACTTTGACTAAAAGTTGTTTCAAGTCATTGTTGCTTTCTTCCAGTAGAATGGTACCACCTGCATATCTTCAATTACTGGTGTTTCTTCCACTAATTTTCACCTATCCTCCTTCTGAATCTAGTCGGGTTTTTCATACAATATGTTCTGTGAACAGGTCAGGGGATAAAATCCACCCTTGTCTGACACCTTTGCCCATAGAAAACCATTCTGTCTTTCCATATTTTGTTTTAGGAGTATCATTTTGTCCACAGTACATCAGGACAATCAAATGCAGAAGCGCACCCATATCTTTCAGAATAACCCTTTGTTTATCATGATCCACACAATCAAAGGCTTTCCATTACTCTATAAAGGCATAGACTGATCTTCTTCTAAAACTCTTTGGCACACTTCTGTAGCCAGCAGATATTTTCAATATGATCTCAAGTGCCTCTGCTTTTTCAGAATCCAGCTTGAACACCAGGCATTTCTTGTTCCATATAAGGTAAATGTGCAAGGTATAAAAAAATCTCTTAATTATTTCGGTTTCTTCATTGTTAGCCCTAAAGTTGTGTATTTCTTCTGTAGTCATGATTTTTGTCTTCATAATGTTCAGTTGCAGTCCTGCTTTGGCACTGTCTTCTTTCACATGCACTAAAATTCATTTTAAATCATTGCTTTGTTCTGCCTGTAATATGGTGTCACCTGCATATCTTGGATTACTAATTTTTTTCTCCCAATTTTCATCCCTTCTTCATCTGAATCTATATCCATATCCATATGATATGTTAAGCATACAGACTGGGGATAACATGCACTCTTGTCCAACATCTTTGCCTACAGAAAACCATCCTGTCTCTCCATATTCTCTCCTAACCAAAGCTTCTTATCCGTGATCAAGTCCTGAAGCACACTTTCTTTCAGAACAAACCTTTGCTTCTCATGATCCACCCAGGCATTGTTGTAGTCTATAAACCATAGACTGATCTGTTTCTGAAATTCTTTGATGTGCTCCAGTACACTGTGGCTACTGTAGTATGATCATAAGTACCTTTTACTTTTCCGAATGCAGCTTGAATGCCAGCCATTTCTTGCTCCATATAAGGTAAAAGCCTTTGTTGCAACACCTTGAAGATCAGTTTGCGTGCACGGGAAATTAGAGTGATGGTACAGTAGCTCCTGCACTCCTGCAATGTAAGACCTCATTCTCTGTCTTTTTTTCATTTTCACTTGTTCTGCACAGTAAGCTACCAAATTCTACATGGAACTAACCCCTTTCCTGTTCAGGAAAGATGCTACTCTGTGCAGTAACTCTAATAATCCCACATACCTTTGTATTTTTCCAGGAAAGAAAAAGACCACATCATTCTAGAAATCTCACAAGTTTTCCTATGAGATTTCTCTAGAGAAGCATGGGAGAGTGGGGAGTAGGAATATGTATACAAAAAAGATCCATGAAAAGGAGTACTAGTATAGTCATGGGTTCCTCAGATGGATGCAGAGAAACACCTTAACTCCTAGTCCCTACACAAACTGCCCTATTGGCGGAGAAGACAAAAGGGGGGAAAGAGACACAGAGATTGAGGAGAACTATCTAAGGAAGAACCTGGGGAAGAGAATAAAACCTGGCAAAAGAGGGAAGGAGAACCCAATCACCAAAAAAGACTGCTCAAGGTGAACAGGATTCAGGGATTGGTGAGTGTATATGGCCTGCAGGGTTACAAGTCACCATTGTGACACCCCTTGTGTCAAACCTTGAAGGCAGGCTCAACCTGTTCTGGACAAGGAGTCAAAAGAGAGCTGGATCTAAGTCAGGTGAAATGACAGTAATTTATCCATGTTGTTGTTGATGTTAATTCATGATACAGGAGTTTAATAAACCCTAGTTCATCAAGAAGTCTTTGTGCCTCTTCATTAGAGTCGAGATTGGAGGATCTCTTCAACAGGTCCAGAACATGGAAGCTTGAGGGGAACTAATAGATACCAACATATGAGTATCCCCCTGATACTGGCCACCTTACACTGGTTACCTGTCTATTTCCGTCCCAGCTTCAAGGTGATGATTTTAGTCTTAAAAGCCCTACACAGTTTGGGATCCTGACAGAACGCCTACTTCCAACTGGGACTGCCCATCCTACTCACACATCCCAGGCAGGATGGCTGAGGGTGCTGATCCCAAGAGAGTATAGAAAGAGAAAACAAGTAATCAGGCCTTCTTGGCGGTGGCTTCTTGGCTATAGACTCAATTGTCATCTACTATTCACCTGGTCCCTTCACTGGGGACTTTTAAGAAACAAGTAAAAACTTGGTTAGTCTGCCAGGCATTTCAAATTATGTCACCTATGGACCCCTTGGGCCAACAGCCGGCAATGTCATTAATTATCACCACTTTAAATATTTAGAATGTATTTTATATTGTTTGATATTCTTATATTTTATTTTATTCTTGAGTTTATTTTATGATTTTGTTTGTATTTTTTTCTCTGTTGTGAAGTGCCCAGGGTGGCTGTTGGTCAGATGGGCAGTATATAAATTGAACAAGCAAGCAAGCAAGCAAACAAACAAATCTCATCTGACCTTAAGAGATCAGGGGGCAGGGGTGAGGAAATCATAATATTCATAATACGATTTTCCGCAACCAAGTAAAAAGTATCGTGCAACATTGTTGAAACAAATTGTAAATACTCACTGTGTGAAACATTTAAATATTGGGACACAAGGTCTACACAAAAACTCCAACCACCACCCACGACAAAAAAAGAGGTATAATCAAAACACTGGTAGACCGTGTGAATCGGAACTGTGAAGCTCAATTTCTCAGCACCAGACTCAACCATCTGAACTGGGCCCTATAGGCCCAGAAGCCACTGGCAATGGTGCGGCGAAAAAATATTGTAAATAAATAAATAAATAAATAAATGGCTATTCCAAGAATGAAATCACAAGAGCCATCAAACTGAGAAAAGAACACCGCATGGGAATACTTTTGAAAAAACACAACCTACAAACAGTATTCAGGCCCACCACAAAAATACAACAAATGCTATGGTTAGCAAAGGACAAAAGGGACCCCTTCACCACTGCAGGGGTATACCGGATATCTTGAAGTTGTGGCCAGGTATATATTGGGACCACAAAATGCAGCATCCACACCAGAATTAAAGAACCTGAAAGACACTGCAGACTAAAACAGCTGCAAAAATCGGCAGTAGCTGAACATGCCCTGAAACAAGCTGGACATGAAATCTTATTTCAGAACACAGAGGTACTGGACAACACCAGTGATCATTATGTTAGACTACACAGGGAAGACATTGAAATCCACAAACGTCAGCACAGCTTCAAAAAAAAGGAAGAAAGTCTAAAACTCAACAAAGCCTGGCTCCTAGCACTGAAAAATACAGCCTGAAAAAAGGTCAATGAACTCTACCCAGTTACAAGGACCAGTGATCACTGCACACAAAAGACTAGCTAACGACACTCATCAATCACAGTGACAGAACATCTCCCCCCATCACAACAATACACCCATAACAAAAAAACACCCTGATCACCATAATCACCCAATCTCCTGAAAATGACAAAAAGCTGATCCCACAGCTATAAATACTCAACTGTCCCACACATTACACCAGAACACAGAGTTCTAACTCCTGTCCTCTGAAGATGCCAGCCACAGAGACTGGTGAAACGTTAGGAAGAAAAAAAAAACCCAGAACATGGCCAAACAGCCCGAAAAAAACCTACAACAACCATTTAAAAAAAAAAAATCATAGCACAGTAATAGCATCTCACTGTTTATATGATACTTCTGTCTAGCTTGGGTAGGTGTAAATCCACCAAAATATCCAAAAGGAAATGGCTTTCTTTGGGTGGAGAGTTCAACACTGCAAGGACAATCACTGAAAAACTCTACAGAAAACTCTGCTTTGTTTCCAGAAATTACCAGAACCCCACTTATAGGCTGCTCATCCTTCTGAGTGAGTGAGGGAAGAGCAATGCATAGAGGTCAATATTCCTTCTGGCATACCAGAAGGCTCTAAAGTTTGAAATGAAATTGAGTCTGGAAGCTAACTGGCAGCCAGCACTAATGAGCAAGTAAAGAAGTAATCAGACTTCAGTAGCCTGCCCTCCACTGCAGAATTTTAAACCAGCTGCAGCTTTGGAACAACCTTCAGTGGCTGTCCTAGACTACACTATAGTCATCCAAATGGAAATTACAACAACAAACATTACAACGTGAAAGAAAAATAATAAATGATGGTAACAGTAACAAGAAACAATTGATTAAATGTGTTCCTAGCCACAGAAGCCACTGAGCATTAGATTGCACAGCCACATGTAGATGTACAAACTTGGTCTTTCAGAAGAACTAAGTGATTATCCAGTATAAGAAACTCTACTGGGTGCAGGTTATTAAGAATTAAAACCAATTGCTTATCTCAGCTAGAGAGTCTGTGTAAGTGACAACAGATAATTTGGGTCCCCTGATAGGAGATTCGAATTAATGTAAGAATTTGGTGCATGTCTTTGGATGGGAATTATTTGTCTTCCATGGAATTTCAACCCAGATATTGTAGTCAATTTTCCCTATATACATAAAACCTATCACATGCAAATAGAGTTGCCAGGTCTCAGGCTTTGACACTGAGAATCCAGTCTTAGAGTTCATTTTCCATACTTCAGTTTTGGAATCTGGGGATGGAATGCTACCAACCTAGCAGACCTATATTTTAAAGTTCATTCTCATGGCTTCATAGCATATTGAGATGCCCATTTAGATATGCTTGGAACCCCCCCTTCTGGAGCTGCTGCAGCTGGAATTTACACATTGGCCTTTCCGTTCCTCATAGATTCCCTGCATTGTTTGTTTGTTCTACATAGATAATTTTACAATTGTTTCTGAAGCGTGTGCCCTCTGTGACACCACAAGGACCTACCCTTAAGTCTTATGCTTTAGCCTTGAAAATTCAGGTCATGGGATTTTGCAACCCTGGCAAGGATATATGCAAATGTTATGCAAATCTGTGCCCTCTCTATTCCTCTTATTTGATGGTGCATGCACTATTTTTGGCCATTTAAAATCAGCTAACCTCCTGGAACAAGAAGAAACTCTTGTACGTGAAGAGTTGAATGGACTCACACTGTCAAAGCAGCTGCGCTTAAAGCATTTTGTCAAAATTCAGCGTGCATTTGGAAGCCTTGCAACATTCTTCTGTAATGCCGAAAGTAAAAGATCACATGCCAGTCAGAATGCGAACACTATGCCAGTTTCCATAATAAATCACTTGATCTTCTCAAATAATTTTTAAAAAAATCCCAGTTATGTCTTAAGTTCTCTATAGGAATAAACTGGCAAGGAATGACAAATGCTATATTAAAAGAAAGAATTGTTTTCTCCTTTAGTCTAGACAAGAGAAGGTGTGATGACCTTTGCTTTGACTGCCAACACCAACAGTTTACTTCACAGTTGGAAGGACAGTCATAGCTAATGGGTAGTCCAGTGGCTGATTATTCCAGCAATTCATTTGGGCCACAATTTGAAACTCTTTTTCTTTAAGCTTCCAAAGAGAAGAAGGCCTTCTGTGCTGGCCTTCTGGGTTCATTTGTTGTGTTCAAATGAGAAAGGCTGGCATATTGAGAAGATTTATATAAATGAGGGCATTGTGTGTTCAAAGAAGAGAGCTATGTTTGATCTTAGCTGTTACTGATTTACCTTTAGCTTACGATAACATTCATTAGGCAGGATAAGGTAATGCTGCTGGGTTCCCTTTATATTGTCAACAGTTAAAATATAGACATCATATAGGGTGTAACTTCAGTTGTGTTTCAAGGTAACATTTTTTTACCCTACCTAATCATAATTTGTACCACATCGGTCTTTTTAGTTAAAAAAAAACCCAGTGCCTCCTCCCTATTTTTAAATATTTGTGGTTTGGGTCAAAAGTACAATAAGAAATTCTTACGTGTGTGTGTGTGTTGTATTCTGGAGCATGACCTGATGAACTCAAAAGTCTGGAACTAGCTTTCTCTATTAGGGAATGCAAATGTTATAGATTTGAAGTACTTCTCCAAGCCCAGGAGAGGAGGTATAGAGTATTATCCCTGCAATTGGCAGCCAATGAGAAGCTTTTGGATTGGCCAAATCTAGTATAATTACCAGGTTCTGTGTCCACCTAGTCCTGTCAATACTGTAATTTCAGTTGCAATTCAGTCCCTCCTTCCTAGTTCTTTTTCTTCTCCATATTGTCTAAATCCAGATTTTAGAAAGGACGCCTCAAACCCCCATCTGGAATTCGTATATCAATGGGTTATCTGTGTTAAACACTGAATGCCTTCTTAGCTTGCCTAAAGGCTTAAGGTACATATAAGTGTAGTGATAACTATGAGTGGATCAACTTGTTGATAGAAATGGAAATGGGGAGAAAGAATTTTGGGGATACTACTCCTCAAGCCTCCCCAGATTAAAACTTGGTAGAGATTTCAAATTCTCCAAAAACATTTTTTTTTAACAGTGGCTGAGACGGGAGGAATTTGTACTGCATGAGGTGTTGAGATAATTCACATTTCAAAAGCCAGTCAGACACATGGGAGGTGTTTGTTCTGGGAGATAATTAAACAGTGATGTAATTAGAAGCAGTAGTCGGTGCTAGGAAGTGCAGTGTTCTGGACAGATAGGCATTTATGTTACTGCTCTGTTGTTGAACCTATTCAGATGGGAGCAGCTATTTAGGATAAGACAGTTCAGGCTCAAGCATCAAAGGAAACCCACAGAAAAGCAAGCAATCTGGATGACTCTTGCTTGCATTTGTCCACTGCTACTCCTCTGTGTTACAGGCCTCAGAAAGACAAAGAGAGAGAGAGAGAGAGAGAGGAAAGAACAGATAGATTCTAGGGTTTAAAGTGAACTGATAAAACCATGGGGACTCCTCATGAGACAAGTGGACTCATGCCCCTATAACCTCAGCTCTCTTTTAATCAGAACTTGGGAAAGTTACTTTTTTGGAATACGGATTCTGAAATCCCCCACCCAATGCTGTTTTGTCATGGCCCAACATTATCTTTTCAATGGAACTTATAGAGGAACTGACTCTATAATGGACCTACTCTGGTGCAACTTCCTATGTTAACATACTTTCAGCCAGTGCACAGTTAGTAATTTCAAACTAGAAATAGTTTTATGATTCCTTAAAGACAATCAGGTTCTATTCAGCATAGGTTTTCATACACCAGTCAGATGCCCCTGGGGCAGGGCTACTGGGGCAAGTTGGAATGTTAGACTGGGACAGGTAGGCCTAGATCAATGACTTGAGCCTACTAACCAGGTAGAGTTGGTCCTGTATAGAGATTATTGCTGTCTGTAGCATCCAGGGCAGCAGCCAGATAAAAGAAAATAATACTATTCAGCTCTGCTCAGATCTCAGCTAGAGTAATATGTCCAGTACTGGGCACCACAGTTTAAGAAGGATGTTGACCAGCTGGAACCTGCCTTGGGAGATGGCAGCTAAGATGGTAAAATGTCTGGAAACCAAGCCCTATGAGGATGGTTGACAGAGTTTATTTAGTCTAGAGAAGAAAAGAATGATAAATGATATGATAAGCATCTTCAAATATTTGAAAAACCATCAGATGGAAGATGTAGCGTTTGTTTTCTTCAGTTCCAGAGGGCTGGAACTAAAGCAATGGATTCAGATTACAAGAAAGGACATTTTGACTAAACATTAGGTAGATCTTTTTAGAAACAAGAGCAGATTACTGCAGAAGGTAGTGGGCTTCCTTTTATCAGATATTTTGAAGTACTGTATAGATTGGAGGGCCATCTTTCAAATATATTTTAGGTATAGATCTCCTGCATTGGCAGTGTGGTGGACCATGCACAACAGTGTATGAATATTCATCACCCTCTAGTGGAGTGATTCACAAACCTGGACCACAAAATGTTGCTGGATAATGTATTGAAGAATTCCTAATCATTGGCCATCTTTACTAGAGTTTTTGGAAGCTGGTCCAACAACATATAGGCACTCAAATTTGGATAACCCCTGTTCTAATAGAACTTCAAGACAAAGTTAACTCTGCCCCATATTCAATCTAGATAAAAGCACTCAGTAGCATTAAAGTTTCTAACCACCCCTTTTGCCTGTTAATTGTATCCCTTACTTTGATAACCTGTTATTCATTTTCATTTGATGTCTGATGTTCTTGATAAACAGAAGTCAAATCAATATGTTGATCTAGTTGACCTCAGCCTAACTTTTATACTAAAAGAAGTCAACCCTTTATTTCTCCCCCCCCCCCCAAAACCATAAACTAAGGAGTCATCTTTGACTTAACATTTTTCCTCCATCCCCATTCTTCTCTCTCTTGTCATTTCCCTGAGCTGTAATTCCACCTGTCACCACTCCAGTAAAATTGCTGGAATTTTTCTTTGCCTTCTTTTTGTCTTTCATGAATACCCCATTCATGGCACGTTGCTTCCAATTTCTACTGTTTCAATCACATGGCAAATATGATCTTTCTTTTAAAAGCCTTTCCTAGGCTCTCTTATTCTAGGCCCAAACAAGGTGAAGGGCCTGTGACCCACTAAGCGAAAGGCAGTCCGCCAACTTGGGGTGGTCCAGCCCATTTTCACAATAATAAAAACAGGAGTTATCTGTTGGGCTGCATCTGGCTTTTGTAGGTTACAGACCTGTAATCAGCTGGATAGCTCAGTGGTTTAGGTATCTGGTTGGGAGTTTAATTCCCCACCAGTGCTCCCTTGACAGGGGATGGACTCAATAGTCTATGAGGTCACATCCAGCTCTGCAGTTCTAAGATTATTGTAGATAGCATATGAACAAGTTCCACTCAACAGTTGTTTAGCTGTTGTCAGACTCTGAAGTAGGTTGCTGTCCCAATCTGACCATAGTTTGTTTACGTTTAGAGCAGGGATGGGCAAAATGCAACCTGCAGGCTGCATGTCCATTCCTCAGGACTCCAAGTGTAAAAGTGACAGACAGTCCAAGTGTGAATTAGGCCACTTTTTGAAATGGGACCAGTTTGCCACTTCTGGTTTTCAAACAGCCAAACCAAAAACAAAAAACAACAGGGCAAGTATTCCCCCTTATATGCAGATTATGAGACACAGGTCACCATTTTTGGGCCACACAATTATAATTTTCAGGGGAGATTGAGATTCAGCCTCATTTTAACTCCAGCTGCCTATTCAGTTTGATGGTTGATAATACTAATCCTCAAAGTGTACTTACTATCAAATAACATGATACCTGGAGAGATCTCTCCTGATGGTGCCAAAACTTTGAGGCAAACAGGCTACAGTTAATGCAACCATCAGTGGTTCTTGACTGGAGCAGGGGGCCCAACCCCCTATTCTCAGACAAGCACTTGCCATGATCAATAGCAAAAAAAAGTCCCATATACAGAGAAAGAAAAGGAGAGAGAAAATACAAGTCATGAATCTTATTTTTTTTTCACATTGCTTAGAAAATCTGGAAAGAACCTTAAAGCACTTTACACTACAGGCTCCATTAGAATGTATTAAAAGTGACAACAAAACATAGTTTTTGGCAACCACTTAAAACAAAAGAACATTTACATTATCTGAATTTTGGCTATGCTGGCATTTGCTTGGAAGTCGGTTAGCCAGACTGGTGTCTCCTTCCCTTGTTCTCCCTTTCCTCTTCTTTTCACAAGCGTAGAAGCAAAGGATCAACATTTTAATGGGCGTAACCATTGACAGGATTAAGGTAAGGCTCTTAGCAGCCATCCAAGTTCTCACCAAATGTTCACATTTGCATTGTTCCTCCATGTCCTCACCTCATTTAATAGGAAAGGAGGGATTTTGCTCCCCAACCCTTACTATAATCCCGCCATTTCCCACAGACTGTCTGACTGCAACAGTGACTGACAGCTTGGGGCAGCTGCCTATGAAGAATGGCGGTATTTAAAGAGGCCATTAGGAAGGGAGGCTGATCCAGTTGTTTCTTTATCCATGTGCTGTAGGAGTGACTTTCCCTTCTTTTGGACTAGAACTCCCATAATCCCCAGCCAATATAGTTGCCATGCTGGTTGGAAATTATGGAATTGTAGTCAAACATGGTAGTTCTCAACCTTGACTAACCCAGGTCTTTTTGGACTGCAATCCTCAGAAGCCTTCCATGCCAGCTATGCTGGGCAGGGTTTCTGGGACTTGCAGTCAAAGAACATCTGGGTTACCCAAGGTTTGGAACCGCTGGTCTAACACATAGGGAGGGAATCATTTTACCGCCTAGAAGGACACTGATATGAAGAAAGATGAACTGCACTCTTCAGTATACATCCTGATTCTGCCTAAAAGGAGTTTTGAAAATGGGTTGCCAGTATTGTTTTGTTTTTTAGAACTTTGGTGGTCTTGAGATTACAGATGTAAATCCTGATTTAGTCAGGATTTACATCTGTATGCATTAAAGGATGTGCTGTCTTGACATGCCAAGAAGGAATATCTTGAGTCAAATCTTGGCAATGGTGATAATTTTTTCACCTCCTTAATTGAGGCATTTGATATTTGTAAATGGCAAAACAAACTGATCTGAATTCCACACTGCCCAGATTAATATGCAGGTCAAAACTTTGTTGTCAACTAGCATTTACTCTTCCTGCATCTGAATGGGTGAGAAATTGATTTCCATTTGTTTTTGAGGGGAAAAAATATGCATATTCCCACAAAGGATGGAAATATCAATTTACATAAAAAGATTGGGGGAGAAATCCAAGCATTTCCCATCACTTGACTTTTATAGATTCTCGTGTCCTTTTCATGTGTTTTATCTCTTAAAAGTTTCAGCTTGAATTCCCATGTGCTACTGTTGAATATTTTTGTCACATCTTATAACCCAGGTGTCCCCATAGTGGGAAAATATGTACCTTTCCATGTACTACAAACCTTATGTGCATTGAATATGGCAGAACACTTTATTTCAACTCATTTTTGTAGGATTTAACTATCTATGCAAATTTCTTCCTATTGGGAATGGAAAAAATTCAAGGTGTATAAAATTTGAATATGAAACTGATGAATTTTCTCATCTCTGTTCCTCAATATTCCAAGAAGATCCAAGCAGAAGAAAAAGTGTATCCAAATGCATTGGAACATGAGTATTTTAAATGCAATTTCATGCAGTTTTTTTCTGTAGATTCGAGATTTAGAAGGGGATGAGATGGAACGGATTAATGAGTGAACACAAAACTTATCAAACTATCAATAGCCTGCTTTGTCCATCCCTTGCCATGTTTTTTAATAGCTTCATACGGTGAATAGACTATGCATGTGAAGCATTTCTAACATTGCTATACTAGGAGGAACAGGCAGGGGTGCTGAAAGGGCATTGTGATAGAGTAGCTGTGATAGGGATACCTCAGAGAAGGAGTCCCTGTTCACAAGTTTAAACAACAAACCCAATTAATACAATAGCTTGAGGGTGGTTGTCATTTGAGAGGCAGCATGTACAGGTAGAGAAGCTGTGCTCAGTGTCTCACACACCCATGGTGGTGAGTCTAAGAATTCAGATAATTTTACCTTTGAAGAAGAACGTACAGTAGTAACTTCTCAATCAGAGATGGACTAACTGCAACTTGTTAGCTGCACGCAGCTCACCTCTTATTTCCAAATAACAGCCCTGACATCCACAATTTTTTTAAAAAGTATGAAAATAATCATCTTTTCCCCTGTAGGGAGATAATGGCATCAATTTCGCAATGCTTTCAGCTGCTTCTTGCCTGTTTTGGGCCCAGAAGGAGGCAGTGTGTTCAGTTCCACAAATGCTTTGTAGTAGATGCCACTGGAAGATCTTGAGCAGTGGTTCCCAGCGTTAGGTCCCTAGATGTTCTTAAGATTTTGATCTCAAAATGTATTAAATATAAATGTTGTATAGTGAAAGTAAAATGGCTGATTTTACCTGAGCCATGTACTGAGTGTATTCAGGTGTGGGTACCAAAGTCGAGGACTTGATGTTGTACAGTTGTTGTACATGATGTAATCTTATGTAAGTAGAAAATGAAATAATGTATTTTCTGATTGGTCCCAAGAATGTACCATAAGACGCACCTTTCCATAAGACGCACCAATTTTTTAGGAGAAGAAAACAGGAAAATATAATCTGTTTTCTTCCTTCCATAAGACGCACAGACTTTCCACCCTCCTGTTTTGTGGGGGAAAAGTGCGTCTTATGGTGCGAAAAATACGGTATATAAGTCATGTGTAAAGGGGACATTTTATCTGCTGTAAGTCAGATCACTTTTTTCTATGCTATATATTGTACCATGTCATGTTATGCTGCCAGACAAATGTCTATTCTCTCTGTATATATGTTAATAATCTAAGCTGGTATTTTACTCTCTCAGTGCTATAGTGTCTTTGCAACCTGATATCTCCTAACTCTGCTTATGTCCTGAGAATATTTATTTAACCAAAATTCTCAACAGTTCTTGGACTACAACTCCCAGAAATCCTACTCAGCACAGTTAGTGGTGAAGGCTTCTTGGAGTTTTAGTCCAAGAACATTTGGGAAACACTGATCTAGAGCATGGGTAGGTGGAAGTTGCCTACCTGTGTTCAAGATCTTCCAGTGGCTCCACTAACCTTCCACAACATGATGCTGTCTGAAAGTTGTGGAGCACAACCTCTACCATCCCTCCTTGTCTGCACAAGGTGAGGCTGCTGGGATTTGTAGTCCAAAACATCTGGCTTTTACCCAGTTTGGGGCTGCTGTGCTGCAGTAATTCCAGGCAGACATCATGTGAAATTGTATCAGCATTTGGTTTCACATAGAGTTCTTTAAACACATTTGTGTGCAGTTAAGTATTTTCATGGTTCATCTTAGTCAAGAAAAGAAAGCAAATCAAAGCTATAACCGTGCTATAAATTCTCTTAAGTGAAATATAATTTGAAGTAAGAGTGTGATTGCTAAAAATTCACTCAGGTCAAGTATACAATTTGTTGATTAGGAGGATGAACAAATACTTTTGATTTTTTTCCCAAGGGGAAGAGAAAGGGTTTCATTTTGGTTCATATTTATTATATGGTACACTCCAAAGCACAACTAGCAATTTCCTGACCTTCCAGCTGCTCTGTCTGTGATCCTGAGACACACCTGCAGATCAGAGTCACAACGACTCATTTCCCTCCCCTGTTTGTTTTGTTCTCACATGCCACATAGGTTTGAATACTTACAGGGATTTCAAGGTACAGAAAAGAATCCTGCTTATCCCACAGCTGTTCTAAAATCTTTCATTTTGAAAGGGCATCAATAATTGAATCGAACAACAATACTTTGAATCAGCTATTAGTTTAGTATTGTTACCCTTGTGCTTCATCCTATGAGAATGTACAAGAAGCAAAAACATCCATGATATCAATTAACAAAACTCTAATAAAACAATAATATAATAATAATAAAATCAAGGAATCAAACCAGTGGGGCAAACTAAACACAGACTATTTCAAATTAAATACCTTGGTTAATACATATGTTTTTAACATGGCATTGACAAAATAATCACATTGGACTTTGTACAAATCAGGCTTCAATAGGAAGGCCATTTCAGAGATGTGGTCTCACAACAAATCAGAAACGGTGGCTAATTCAAGCACAGTGAAGGTCCTGGGCAAATATGTTTTGAGAGGAGCCTATGAGATCAATGAACTATTAGAGTCATTATCTAATGTTTTGTTAAAAACCTTGACCTTACATTGGAAATTATTCTCTTTTCTGACCCTTGTCCTTCAACACCCTCTTGTCAGCATGACATGTATGCAAATGCCCAGTTGTGGCCAGTTCTTTTAGAGAGAACAAAAGGGGCATCATTTTCATCCATACCTTATTTATTTATTTATTTATTTATTGGATTTATATACCGCCCCATAGCGCTACAAGCACTCTCCGGGCGGTTTTACAATTTTAATTATAAAGGCTACACATTGCCCCCCCAGCAAGCTGGGTACTCATTTTACCGACCTCGGAAGGATGGAAGGCTGAGTCAACCTTGAGCCGGCTACCTGGGATTTGAACCCCAGGTCGTGAGCACAGTTTTAGCTGCAGTACAGTGTTTTAACCACTGCGCCACGAGGCTCTGTAAACTTACCTTGTAAACTTCCTGTATTCTGCATGGGTCTAAACCTGGAGACACTTTGGAAGCTGCCTCCTCTTGATAGCATGTGAGATGCAAGGTGTATATGACTTCAATTTCAGCTACGTTGTATTCATCGCACAATAGTTTCTGAGTCTGGATCAAAATGATGCTCATTTTTTGAAACCCTAAGCAATCTGGGTCTAGCTTTCATTAGGAGAGTTGGACTTCAGGCTTTTGAGATTCTGATGGCTCCACCAAGTGGAGCCAAATGTGAGATGGAGCAAGTGAGGGACAGAAGCAGAAGAAACTATTGCCACACATTGACATAATTTGCATATAACACTATACATCTATGACTGAGTTATGAATGGATCTTAACACAAAACTTTAGAACTGGACAGAAACTGTCAAAGTTTGTTAATTAATATATTTTGCAGGAAAGAACACAGAGAGATAATAATAATAATAAAGGCACAACAGACCTTTTATTATTATTATTATTATTATTATTATTATTATTATTATTATTATTATTATTATTATTATTATTATTATTATTATTATTATTATTGTTGTTGTTGTTGTTGTTGTTGTTGTTGTTGTTGTTGTTATTGTTATTATTGTTATTATTGTTATTATTGTTATTATTTTGTAAGTTATTAGGATTTGTTAGACACTGTTGTGCTGTACTGCAAATCCTCCAGAGATCTCTTTTGCCCATGGAACCTCTGGACTGCAGTCTTCAATATCATTCTGCTAGCACATAGTTTTCACTACTTATAAACTTACTTTTTATATCCTTTTACAAGTGTCAAATCCAATATTTTGATTTTGTCCGCACAAAGCATTGCCATGCGCTTTGCTGATCCACTGCTGAGCAGGTCCTGGAGGCATTCAAGAAAAACTTAGATAATCACCTGCAAGATATCCTTTGATTGTATTCCTGCACTGAGCAGGGGGTTGGACTTGATGGCCTTGTCGGGCCCTCCCAACTTCACTTTTCTATGATTCTATGATATACAGAAACTTAATTGCAACAGGCACTCAGGTAACATCACTTTTCTGGTACTGCCTTCTTCAGGTGAAACTCACTGCAGAATTCATTTGTGTCAAGCACTGATAATTTCTCACTGTTGAATTTCTTGATCTCTTCCTATCTATGCATAAACTCTTTGTGTAAGATTAGTGGGAGCTAGAATGTTGTTATTGTGTAGATGGACTAGATCCAATGTGATACTAGTAGACTGAAATTTTCCACTACCACAGTTGTGCTGAATTTGACCATCATGCATGGGTTGGTATGAGAAAGTATACACCTGCATTGAAGAGGGAAAGTGTGCTGGGTGTCCAATGGCAAGTGTACTGGAGTGTTCTTTGTGCTAACTCTAGAAATTGATTTCTATTAGCGCAGGTGTGGGAAGAGTACAGGCCTCCAGATGATGTTGGACTGAATCTCCCATTATCCCTGGCCAGCATAGACAATAATGCAGAATGTTGGGAGATGAAATCAGAAAACATATGTAGGGTTGAACTTTGCCCACCACTGTGCTAATGCAATGGTCCTTGCACAAGCACAATGACACATTTTCTGAAATCCAGTAGTAGATTTTTTTTTTTTGCCACATAAGGCTGATGTTGTCGTGGCAGTTTTTTAGAAATGAAAATTTCCCTATTCTTTCACCTGCCAAGGTCCCAAGGATCCCTTGGGATTCCTTTTGTCATGGGGAAGCAGTTGATGATTTTTACAGTGGCAGCATTCCCCCCCCCCTCAAAAATTAGAAACTCTTCCTCATCTGGAAACCCTGAAGGCTTTCATATGATGAAAGAGATCGTAAAGGAACCTTGGGGTGCTTGACAGAGGCATCTGAAATTTTTGATTAAAAAAAAACTACTACGGCTAATGACATAACCAGCCTTATGTGGTGCAAGTTCTGCTAATGGATTTCATCCATGGCATCCTGGCCTATGAAAATGCTTTATATCAAATCAACCCACTAGGTGAACAGGCCCATACTCTCTTCTCTCAAATATATCAAATATAGAAGGCTTTTCCCCAGTCCTGAGACCTGGGATCTTAGCTGGAGATGATGGGACCTCTTGCCTGCAAACAAGGCATGACGTTTAGCACTAAGCTCTAGCCCAACATTACACTCAAGAAGATAAGAAAAAATTAACACTGTAGCTAACACCATTCATCATTTCAACAGCTGAACTCTCATATGGAAAATACCTGTATATGACTATGATGAGCCATCTGGTAGGCTCTTTCTTATGATTTCTCTTGAAAGCAAAGGAGGGAAATGTAGTTAGTTGTTATTTTCAGTAGGATACCCACACTTTTTCTTTATTGCTCTTTCACGGTTTTGAAGACCATAGCACACAAGTTTTGTCATTTCAGGGAGAGAACATTATCCAGAGAAGACTAAGCATTATTGCAAATTCAGGGAATATTACCATTAGGGAAGAATTCACAGTACTGTACAGTATTAGCATTTTCAGTGGTCTTAAAAAGCATATCCCAGGCAAGAAATAAATATTATGGGAGCTGTATAACTATAGCAGTCTGCATCTCATGAAGTCAACTGTAGGCTATGAAAGTTCTTCTGACCTTAGTCTTTGAAGTGCCATTGAGACTCCCTGTTTTTGCATCAACAGATCAATACATTATTTTCCCTCTGGAAATGAGTGCTACCAAATGCACAGCACTGTGAACGTCCATGCTTATGCTGTATTTAATAATAATCTTAACAATCTTAGAACTAATGAGCTGAAAGGGACTCTGGGGACCATCAAGAACAGTCCCTGCCAAGGAGGTACAGTGGGAAATTAAACTCCCAACCTCTGGCTCTGCAGATATCTAAACCACTAAGCTATTCAGTAGTTCAACCCAGTATCAGTACAGTGGTGCCTCGCTTTATGATTTCCCCGCATTATGACGAATCTGCTTTACGACGATCTTTTTGCAATCACAATTGTGATGGCAAAACGATGGTCTAAATAGGGGAATTTCACTTTGCAATGATCAGTTCCCTGCTTCGGGAACCGATTCTTCGCAAAACAATGTTTTTTAAACAGCTTATCGGCGGTTTCAAAATGGCCACTGGGTAATTAAAATGGCTCCCCTCTGTGTTTAGGGACGGATTCCTCGCTATACAGGCAGCGAAAATGGCCGCCGTATGGAGGATCTTCGCTGGACAGTGAGTTTTTCCCCCATTGGAACGCATTGAACGGGTTTCGATGCATTTCAGTGGGGTTTTTATTTTCGCTTTACAATGTTTTCGTTTAACAGCGATTTTCCTGGAACGCATTATTGTCGTTAAGTGAGGCACCACTGTATAGGAAACCTTACAATATGATTTAAAAGCAAAGAAATAAGACTATGAATGGACAAAGGGCCATTGTCTTTCCACGTTAGAAAGAACTGAAATATCACTTCTAAGTTTGCGGGAGGGACCTTCCTTTTTCTGGTGGGGAGGAGCTTTTCTGCTAAAATGTGGTGGACCCAAACTTTCTTTTAGAGAAGAACTGTGGACCTGGTGGGGCATAATTCCTGTGTTTTCAAACGAAAAATATGTTCAGTGAGGGAATGGAGAACTGATTTGTGGGGTTCACAAAAATGGACTTGTGGAGCAGTTTTAATGTGTGGGCCGCATTATCTCCTTCCATAGAGTAGACCAAGAGCTGCTGTTTTCAATGACTGACTAGAAGTTTTCACATATTTTTCTTATGGCATTTATTATATACCACCTTTCTGTTAAAAAAAAATAAAACTGAAGGCAACCAGTAGCAAGGGAATTTGGATACAAACCAATACAATTAACAGAGATTTAAAAATTCAAATGGAAATGTAGTAGAAATAAAGAAGAGTTAAATAAACAAAACTTGAGTTCCATGGAAAAACCAAAGAACTATCTGAATAAAAAGGAAGGCTAGGCCGGTTGTCATTTTGAGAAGACTTGGTGTGATATAAATATACAAAGATTAAAAAACAAAAGAAAAAGAAAATCAAGGTCATTATCAGACTTACTCAGATAAAGTCCTAAGAATTTCATTCAGTTCTACAATTTAAAATGAACGATCCTGAGGAAACACAGTCATCTTTGGGATTTCATAGACCTTTAAAAGTGCATTTGAAAATTAATGTGCACATGAATAAAATTAACATGCACAATGGACATTAAAATTAGTGAGTTTACTGACTGAAAAATACAACAAAGCACAATAATGTGGGATTGCGCCAATTGCACAAACATTGTCATTGCACAAACAATAATCTAAATCTGTCCTCCATTTGTGTAATTGCAGTGCTTGTGCAAGTGGTGTGATCCTGCATCACTGTGCAGAAATGTAACATCTAGTGGACAACACATTTTGGTAAAATGTGGATTTACTGAGAAAGTATGTTCCAAATTGCATATGAGATTAACCCAAGAAGAGTATGGAGTCCTTAAGGATGAACTCATCCAGACCTGATGCTAAGAAAAAAAGTGACAGCTCATTCTATCCACACTTAGTAAAGCATTTTTAAAAATCAACCCTCAGTGAACTGTCCTGTAGCACAGAGACATCTGTCTTGTACAATCATGGGGATGGAAAAAATAATTGAAAATCCTCATATTGGTACATCTGTGTGCATATGTATGTGTTTTTACTACTTTGGACATGTGCAGCAGAGAGCTATAAAAACTTGGAAAAACCTACAGAAGGAGCCAACTTTCTTCTTTAACCCTTTGGCACTGAGGGAAGGGTGTCTGGAAATTTTGACTTCTAGTGTCAAATGTAACAAAACAAAACAAAAAATAGCTCACTACCCTTGAAACCTGGCAAAAGGAGTGGAGAACATAAAAGCTGTGAATATGAGTCTAGCAAATATATATATGTGTGTGTTTGAGTCTAGAAAAGCAGGTCTTCCCAGATTCAGAAAGAAATACAGGGCAAACGGACTCAAAGTAAAATATTGTATGTCAGAGTGGAACTAGAGGAGATGAGAATACTGGGTTTCCACCAAAAACACCTGCCACCACATCCAATTTTCTTATCTTTCCCTATGATTATGAACCCAAACCCAGGGCATGCTTTTTATTATATCTCTGAGGTAAAGATATACCTTTCCAATTTTTGCCACTCCACACTGACATGCCTATAATTTGCCAATTTTTTCCAGGCTTCTGCTTCCAAACAGGTAGCTTCTATGATGGGTTTAGGAGGTGGAGGCCAAAATACAGGTTACACTGTTCAGTTGTGCCAGCAAACACTAGTCGTGCCCTGCCTGTAACATCTAGTCAGAAAGAGAGAAAGAAAGAGAGAAAGAGAGAGAGAGAACTGCCAGCATTTTGGGATTCTGCTGGCATCCACTGCCCTCAGCGCTATGGGGACTCTCATGATGAATACTGTACCTGCATCCCCAAACTTAGCATTACTGACATCCCAACACCCTCTGTTTCCTTACTAGCCACAGCCACTGATGGAAATGGAGATTGGTATGATATGACTCAGTGAGATATGTTGTGCTAGATGTTTTTCAAAATCCTGTTTAGCGGGTTCCAGCTGCACAACAAGAATGACATCATTGTCAGGAGCAATTGCCATTCATTGAAGGCTTCATTTAAAAAAATATTTTGCAGTACATACTGGACAACATTGTTTCATTGTGTGTAAGATGTGTGCACCTTGAAATTTTAAAAAAGGAAGTCTTTAATCAGTTCCAATCTGACTACCAATCAACCAGCCTCTCTCTCTCTCTCTCTATCCCATCAAACAGCTATCTCTCTGACCATATATTCAGGAGGCTAAATAGAATATTAAAAACCTACACTCCAGCATAATGATTCAATAAATACAGTAAAACTCCAAAACTCATAAGAAGAGCAGTATATTATAATACAGGAACTTTAAATCAGATCATAAAAGCAGTTCATAACGTAATCAAAGCGCATATAATATCCTTGATTTTAGACAGCAACAAATGCCTTTTGGAAGAAAGATCTGGTTCACATTTTAATGAGGAACTCATTTGCATTTCCTGAACTAATACACCAAGTATAATGCAGTTAACCTTTGGCACCCACACTTCTGAAATTTTGCAGTCCAAATGTAATTATTTTAGAAGCAAGTAAAGTTACAAAAATGCAAATTATGGGAAAAGACTGAAGTAAAATAGGAATTGAGCAAATCTGCCTTTTCTTTGTCCTGTTATCATTTTTCCATCTCCATTTTGGAGTTGTGCCACTCTGTCTTTTGTTTGTCTTTTGCTAAAGAATGCTTTTTTAATTGCTTTTAGTGTCTCTAGCTAATCTCAGCTCATTTTCAGCTTTTGCCCTCCTAATGCCATCCCTGCATTTCTTTCCTACTTGTCTGTACTCATCCTTGGTGGCCTGGCCTTCTTTCCACTTCCTGTACATGCCTTTTTTGGGTTTTAGGTCCTCCCTGAGCTTTTTGTGAAGCCACACTGGCCTTTTTTGCCACCTCCCCCATTTTTTTCTGTTGATCTACATATCGAATAATTGCAGCCATATCACTTACAGTGCTTAAGATTGTAATTGATAATTTGTACATGGTGAACAAGATTTTGTGTGCTGGTTGTTCTACTGTAATTGTAATCACATTACCAATGATGCCTAAAACATGTAGGTTATTAAAAATGTACAGTGGTGCCTCGCTTAGCGAGGTTAATCCGTTCCAGATTAACCCTCGCTCAGCAAATCCATCGTTAAGTGAAACAAAAAAGTCCATAGGAACGTATTAAAACTGATTTAATACGTTCCTATGGACTTAAAACTCACCGTTCTGCGAGTTTTCTCCATTGCGGCGGCCATTTTGGATGCCTCGTTAGCAAGGCAAAACAGCGGTCGCCATTTTGTTTTAGCAGCGGCCATTTTGGAACCGCCGATCAGCTGTTCGCTATGCTTTGATCGTGTCCGCGCTATCATCGCATAGCGAAAAAAGCCCATAGGGGCCATCGCTGAACGAAAGCTCCAGCGATGGCCCGGGACCCATCGTTGTGCGGATTCATCGCATAGCGAAGCGTTCGCTATGCAAGGCACCACTGTATAATGATTTATAATATAGATTAGGGATGGGGCTTCCAGGTTAAAAAAAAACAAGAAAGAGATGTTTTCTTTTATTTTCAGAATCTTTCATGGCTTTATGATAGAAAGACTCTGAAATACTGACAGATTTGGAATTCTGAAATAGGGGCTAATGAAACCATCATGTTTCATTTGCATTTTCTCATTCAGAAGGTCATGGGTCTGGTGAATAGTGATGACAGGATCTAGTGAACATGATGATGCTCCTCTTTCTGATCTGAACTGTTCTGTTGCTTTAACTCCAATTTTTTGAAGTAGTTTTCTGGGTTCTGTAGGGCTTAACTCAGTCCATTGCCAGAGACCTGAATGTGGAAAACTGAAACAAAATTATACAAAAAATTAGGGCCTTTTCAGGTTTCTCAAAAGGCCAGGTACCTAAAATGACATGTATGCAAAAGAGTAACCCTCCCAAAGAATCCAAAACAAGAGTAAACAGGACGTTTCCACCTGGGTATCCCTTAATGCATATTGTTAGCATCACAACATTTTTGTCTTCTTTATTTTTTAATTTTTCTTTTAGTTTGGCCTGATATGTTAGCACAGATTAACCCATGGCTACCTTTTCTAAAACTCTCTCAACAAAGAATGAGAACCTCAGTAGGAGTTTCTTCACACCCTTAATTGTGCCATGGCACTCACTACTAGGTAGTGGCATTTATATTCTCAGCTTCACATCCACAAACGCGCATACACACTTCAGTGATGTACCCAATTACGGAATAATTTCCCACAAATAGTCTATTTCTTACATTGAGTATTCAATTCACTATTAGTACCTGTTACAAATGGATATATCAATGTCAATTTTTAAAAGCCTAGTAAGTCCCCTTCTACTGAGAAAGAAGTGAAATGATATCCATTGATATCCAGGAAAGAGTGAGGATTTTAATGTTACAACAGTATTTTAATTGGTTGTTGTGCGTTCCGAAGTTTGTTCTTCCTTACGTTTCGCCAGTCTCTGTGGCCGTCATCTTCAGAGGACAGGAAGCAGAACTCTGTCTGTGCTCTGGTGCAGTTTGTTTGGATAGTTGAGTGTTTATAACTGTGGGATCAGCTTTTGTCCTTTTCAGGAGGTGGGTGATTGTGGTGATCAGCGTGTCTTTTGTTGTGGGTGTATTGTTGTGATAAGAGGGAGAAATTATCTGTCACTGTGATTGCTGGGTGTCGTTAGCTGGTCTTTTGTGTGCAGTGACCACTGGTCTTTGTAGCTGGGTAGAATTTGTTACCTTTTGCAGGCTGTATTTTTCAGAGTTGGGAGCCAGGCTTTGTTGAGTTTTAAACTTTCTTCTTTTTTGTTGAAGCTCTGCTGGTGTTTGTGGATTTCAACAACTTCCCTGTGCATTCTAACATAATGATTGCTGGTGTTGTCCAGGATTTCAGTATTTTGAAATAGAATTTCATGTCCAGCTTGTTTTAGGGCATGTTCAGCTACTGCCAATTTTTCCGGTTGTTTTAGTCTGCAGTGTCTCTCATGTTCTTTGATTCTGGTGTGGATGCTTCATTTTGTGGTTCCAATATATACCTGGCCACAACTGCAAGGTACCACAAAATCACAAAAGTTCTGACTCCTGTCCTCTGAAGATGCCAGCCACAGAGACTGGCGAAACGTTAGGAAGAACAACCTTCAGAAAATGGCCAAAGAGCCCGAAATCCCACAACAACCAACCAGGCTGTGAAAGCCTTCGAGAATAGCGTTTTAATTGCTTCCTCTTTATATTTTTTAAAAATCTCCAGTATTCAGAAATAATCTGATTTAATATATGTGCAAATTATTCAGTGTTCATATAAAGCTGTTTTATACAGTTTTTAAATTAAGGGCATATGGTGGCAACCTTTTTAGTGTTCCTGGCTAATTGGAAAATGAGTCAATAACTATTATCTTATTTCTGTTAAGAAGAAAAAGATTTTTAAAAATCAAAGATGGTGAAATTTATTCACACAACACAGGGACCCACTGTATCTCATTTCTCCTACCCAAAGAAAATTCCTGAACTTTAACCAATATAAAAGAACATATTTGCCAGCTGGGGCCCCACATAGGATTACTGCAGAATTGGCCTGGAAAAGCTTGAATTCACAAGTGCAGTAAACCGTCCACCACATAGGATTTTATTTATTGGGAATTTTACAAAACACTTTCATCGTATTCCTTTCAAAGACAGACTGAGCATAACAGGCCTTTTTTTATGCATTCCTTATTGCATTATAATCACAAGCTCTCTTAGAGAAATGTAATACTATAAGCCTACATTTTGAAGGAATGGTGAACAAAGCTTTTTTTTTGCATTGTAAATTAGCTGTCCTCATAATTTAAATAATAGACATAGCCTGAATCCAAAGCACAAGAATCCCTGAATCTCTTGTGAACACATGGAGATTGTCTGGAAAAAATTAGCTTCTTTTTTGATAATTTTGGGTGGTTGCTATGAGAAGTCCTTGTTCATAGATGGCATTCTTCACTAAATATGGAAAAAAGAATGAGCCAGTAAATGCCCATCTACCCAAATGTCACTGATTCTGATAAGCAATTATAGAAAGGTGAAGCTCTACAGCAGCCTTCCCTAATGTGGATCCCTCAACACATTCAGGGATACAACTTTCATCATCCTTGACTGTGGCTGAATGTAGATCTCAGAGCCCTGGTTAAAATCTTGGAGAGTTCTTATACTTCCTGGAGCAAAATGAATCTCAGGGTGAGGGGTTCTGGACAAAGAGACACAGCAGCATATATGGTGATTTTAAATACTGGACATCCATCTCTTCTCAAATCCCAGCTGGTGCAAAACTGGCTCAGCATGAAAGTGTTTATACTGTACAGTGGTGCCTCGCTTAATGGCGATAATCCGTTACAGGAAAATCGCTGTTAAGCGAAAACGTCATAAAGCAAAAATAAAAAGCCCATTGAAATGATTGAAAAATGTTCAATACATTCTAATGGACTAAAAACTCACCGTCCAGCGAAGATCCTCCATACGGCAGCCATTTTCAGTGCCTGTATAGCGAGGAATCCATCCCTAAACACAGCGGGGAGCCATTTTAATTACCTGGCAGCCATTTTGAAACCACGGCTCAGCTGTTAAAAAACATCGTTTTGCGAAGAATCAGTTCCCAAAGCAGGGGACCGATCGTTGCAAAGCGAAAAAATTCTATTTAGACCATCATTTTGCGGGGTAATCGTAAAGCAGGGCACGACTATATATGCAATTTGTGCATAATAATTTTAGGAGGCAATGCAGGATATTGTATATTTGTCACCCATACACAGATAAACCCTTTCCTGTGCCAAATGGGATTTCTAACAAGTCCGTGGCGCAGCTTTGAACAAGGAAAATGCAGAGGTGCTTTGAAATGTGATCCTGGCCATTTGCTGGAAAACTTTCTCAAAAAGATGCGACTTTTTGATAACATATTTTTTAATTATGTCTTTACTTAAAAAAACTATTTCATCCTTAAAGCACGTGCAGAGTGCTTGAGACTGAGAGAAGGTTGCTAGCAGCTTTTACCAAGACTTCAAAGAGAAATAAGCCCTTTGGGGCTTGGATTGGAAAGGCTACTGGGTCCACCTTCTCCCCAGCTTTAATTAGTCTAGATCCAGGCTCCAGAAAACTCTTTACATGACTGTCCAGGTAAATTCACCCCAAGGTCAAACCGCACAATGCTCAGAAAAAATTGCAAAAAACCCAAGACTTACATCTCAGAATCTACGGGCCTCTGCGTGTTCAGTGTTAAAAGTTCATGACAGTGCAATTAGAAAAAGACTGAATAAATATGGTTTGTTTGGATAGTGTGCCAGCAGAAAGCCTCTTCTCTTGAAAAAGAACATGGCAGCACAGCTTAGGTTTGCAAAGTCGCATCTGGACAAACCACAAGACTATTGGAACAATGTCCTTTGAACAGTCAAGACAAAAGTGGAATTGTTTGGCCATACTGCACAGAGCTATGTTTGGCAAAAACCAAACACAGCCTATCAGCGCAGTGATGAAGAAGTGATGATTTGAGCTTGTTTTTGCAGCCACAGGACCTGGGCACCTTGCAGTCATTGAGTTGACTATGAACTCTGTTGTATACCAAAGTATTTTAGAGTCAAATGTGAAGGCATCTGTCTGACAGCTAAAGTTGGCTAAAATTGGGTCATGCAATAGGACAATGATCCCAAGCACACCAGCAAATCTACAACAGAATGTCTGAAAAATAAAATAACCAAGGTGTTGCAATGGCCCAGTCAAAGTCCAGGCCTCAACCCAACTGAAATGCTGTGGCGGGACCTTAAGATAGCTGTGTATAAATAAATGACTGCAAACCTCAATGAAGTGAAGCAATGTAGTGAAGAGTGGGCCACAATTCCTCGATAACGTTGTGAGAGACTGATAAAGTCATATAGAGAACAATTGCTTCAAGTTATTGCTGTTAAAGGTGGTTCTACAAGCTATTGAATCATAGGATGTAGTTATTGTTTTTATTTTGGCTTTATTTTTATTAAATCAATCATGACATGGTGTAATATGTTATGTGTTGTTGTTCATCTTCCTTCCTTCCTTCCTTCCTTCCTTCCTTCCTTCCTTCCTTCCTTCCTTCCTTCCTTCCTTCCTTCCTTCCTTCCTTCCTTCCTTCCTTCCTTCCTTCCTCACTGTTCCTGTTCTGAAAATTTTTACTCAAATTTATAGGCAAATAAAAGCCAATCCCTGAAGATTTTTTTTCTGTATGTATGTTGTACACTTTTTTCATTTGTACACATTGGTGCATATTTCTTCACATGGTTTCTCCAAAGATAAAACATTATTTGGCTCACTTCTTTATAGGATAAACATGTCTGTGTAATTCTATCAACAATAAGCATTTATTGTTAAAACTTTGTAAAAACTTTGATCACAAACTTCAGAAGAATGCAGATACTGCTGGTTAACTTGTTTCCATTAGCATATGAGTTCAAATGATGTGATATTGCATACAAATGTAAGCTGAACAATTTCCTTCTCCATCCATGTACATGTGTTTGCTTGCCTTTTTTTTAAACAACCTTTGGTGTTCTAATTTCATCTGAAATAATAAGGGCTGAGATAATTTCTCCTCTTTCTTCTTCATCCTCCTCTGCAGACAGTCAGGCAGAAATGGAAAACATGGCACACAGGTCAGACTGTAGTACTGCAGTCAAGCCTCTGCTCATAACCTGAGTTTGATCCCAACAGATTCAGATAGCCAGCTCGAGGCTGACTCAGCTGTCCATCCTTCTGACGTTGCTAAAATGAGTATTCAGCTTGCTGGGAGACAAAGTTGTTGTTTGCATAATTATATTGTAAACCACCCAGAGAATACTTTAGCACAATGGGGAAGTATGTAAGTCAAAACAACAACAACAACAACAACAACAACAACAACAACAACAACAACAACAACAACAACAACAACAACAACAACAACAACAACAACAACAACAACAACATTACTCTTTTAGACTACAGCTCTCAGAGTCCCGTAGCAAATTTCGCCACTTTCGGATTTGGCGAATTGCAGTTTAAGAAAGTGACATTTCATATCTCTGCACACAGTGGATATGTGAAAACCATTTAAGCTTTGCAATTACCGTTACTATTTAGTATTCAAAAGGGAGCACTCCATGCTGAAACAGAAGCTCTTCTTAACAAGCAGCCCCTTAAATGTCAGCCTTTAGCAAGCATCAGACATTAGTTGATTAATCTAACACTTACCTTAATGAATGCCTGCACTCCTAATCTTTCTAAATATAACAGTGTGTCCAGGCGGTAGGCGGTATGGATCAAAAGGACAGGCCGATGTGGAGCAAGTGAGATTTGCTGAAGCACTTAACAAATTTTGCCTCCAGAAAGCTGCATGTATCACTGGAAGTTAGGTGTTGTTTCTTAGAGACCTCCCTGTGTTGTTCCTAGCAAGGCTTCTCTCCTGATGGACATAAATCACATTTGCAGATTAAACTGATTTTCCATGGCCTAAAAGAGCTTCTCTGGATCTAGTCACTACAGTTTTAATTTAACAATTTCCACATGTTGTGTGGGGAGCAGGTCTTCATGCTGTGTATAAAACTTTATTACAGCAATTGAGAAACTCATCTCTTTATGTTTCTGGGCTTTCATATGCCTTGGCTGCTGAGAGAGAAGGCAAGGAACATAAACTTTAATGATGCAATGATCCATAATGATAACTTCCCCATCAGTTGTGCAAAGAAAAGCCTCAGTGTGGAACAGCTGCTATGAGAGAGCATCTTTTTCTAATTAATATCTCAAGAGGTACACAATGACGGTCACCAAGGAGTTCACCTGAATTCAGTAAACTAGAAAGTTCAAAGGTCACCAATTTATCAAAGCTGCAAGTCTCCTAAGATAATTTGTTTACATGAAAATCAGTGTCACAGGAAATGTTTTTAGGATTAGAGATTGAGAAATCTGTCTATATCCTGCCTGTCTCACCTTTATATATGTTTATTAAAAAATCAGTTCTGTGTAATTTTCATATCAGTCCGGAGGGGTTTCTTTTAGCACTGCATAAAGAACGTTTCAAATTTTTGTACTCAATTTCCTCTCTCCTAGGTATTTTGTATCCAATTTCCTCCATCCTCCAACATTTTAATGTATGTTCCTCTAACACATGTTATTTCTGTACATAACCAATGTCTACATTTTTGTAAGCAATTCTTGAACTGACAAATCTTTCACTCACAAATCTGAAGTGTGTATTCACAAGGTCATCTTTATTCCGATCCACATATATAACAGATTCCTTTGGTTCTGTTAAAATGCAGGGTGATTAAATTCTGCCCCAAACCTGGAAAATGGGATGGAGAAATGAAATCTTTGCTGGATAAGTGAGTTCTAATCCCCACATTAGTTCAAAATGTGAGGAGCAGGATATAAGGATTTGCAAAGATCAAACACTTCAAGCCTCTCTATAGGATAGAAATTCCACATGTTTTTCTTAAATACTTTCAGTATTATAGTGAAATCGCTAACTGAATTTCAAAGTGAAACATACTATTCATCCATCCATCATTTTGCATGTGGTAGAGTGGGTGGTGGTCCATATAAATGTATAGGAAATGAGTAAGGAGCATTGAAAAATGTGAGGAGAACTTGAACACAAAAATATAACTCTTCTGAAAGAAGTAAAACAACATTCATTTAGAAATGAATGTCTTCATAGACTTCATCTACAAAAATGTAATAATCATTACACACAAAATTAAGTTCTAGTTCTGTCACCTTCACTTGTGTTCAAAAGAAAAAACAATATATCAGGTTATGCAGTCCAGCACCAGGGCAGACTGGAGGGGCGCGGGGGGGGGGGAGTTGCCATTGTCTATAGAAAATCTCTAGAGGTTACTAGGCACTCCTCGGTCGTGAAGCCAGGTTTGGAGGCCCTTCATGTGCGGATTGGAGCCAGGGATGGTTTGGGGATCTTGCTGGGTTACCGCGCTCCCTGTGACCCAGCCACCTCCCTACCGGAGCTGGCGGACTTCGTCTCCACGGCACTGTTGGAGTCCCCGAGACTTCTGGTCCTGGGTGACTTCAACATCCATGCGGAGGCGGAGGTATCCGGTCCAGCTCTTGAGTTCTTGGAAACCATGGCTTCCTTGAACTTATCCCAACATGTCAACGGCCCCACGTACATGGGTGGCCATATGCTTGATCTGGTCTTTTCTACCGAGTATAGTGAACGTGGTCTGATGGTGACTGACCTCGTGTCAGTCCCATTGTCATGGTCAGACCATCACCTAATAAAATGTAACCTCGCAATGGCACTCTCTCCTCATAGGGAGCATGGATCTATTTTGATGGTCCACCCTTGAAGGTTACTGGATCCAATGGGTTTCCAGGATGCCATGAGAGGGATTCCAGCAGAACTGTCTGGCGCTCCTGTCGAAGCTCTGGTTAATGGCTGGTTCTCCGCCGCTACTAGGGCCATAGACACGATCGCTCCCAAACGCCCTCTGAGAAGCAGAGCTCGGCCAGGACCCTGGTATAATCAGGATCTACGAGCAATGAAGCGAATAAGGAGACGGCTAGAGTGCGTTTGGAGAAAGAAACCAATGGGTTATAATAAGATAGCTGTCAGGATCACAACTAACCGTTACCTAGCCAAGGTAAAGGCTGTTGGAGATCTTACTTCGCTGACCGGATAAACGAAGCTACCAACCAGCAGGCAGAACTTTTCCGTATAGTTTGCGATCTATCCGGAATTGGTCTGGGCGAAGGGCCTCCCGCTAGCATCTCACCTGACCAATTTGCAGCATTTTTAAAATCTAAAGTGGAGGCCAGCCACCGTGATCTTTCTCTGTTTTTAAATACAATGGATTGAGCAGAGATGTCCAGCACTCTGCGTTGCCCAGCAATTCTCGACTCCTTTCAGCATGTAACACCAGATTTGGTTGGCAAGGCGCTTGATCGCTGTTGGGCCACTACCTCTTCTCTCGACCCTTGCCTGGCCTGGCTAATCAAAGCAGCCAGGCCTGTAACAATTGAATGGGCCACTGCAATAATTAATGGGTCTGTTCAGGAGGGCAAGGTACCCCTTGCCCTCAAGAAGACACTCATTAGGCCCATTAGGAAGAAACCAAATTTGGCGACAGACGATATTGGCAATTATAGGCCCGTTGCCAATGTTTATTTCCTTAGCAAAGTGGTTGAGAGGGTGGTGGCAGATGAGCTCCAGGCGCTCTTGGACGAAACTAATGCCCTGGACCCATTCCAGTCGGGCTTCAGGCCGCCCTATGGTACAGAGACAGCACTGGTCGCACTGATGGATGACCTGTTGAGGGAGGCCGATGGGGGCAATATGTCCTTGTTGGTCCTCCTCGACATTTCGGCGGCCTTTGATACGGTCCTCCAAGAAGGAACGGAGCCAGGCAAGCACCAGGCCACCGACTCCCAACTCAGAGAGCCTCCCCAGAAGGATACCATGGTCGATGGACCATGGTATCCTTCTGGGGAGGTTCTCTGAGTTGGGAGTCGGTGGCCTGGTGCTTGCCTGGCTCCGTTCCTTCTTGGAGGACCATCCCCAGAAGGTTCAGCTTGGGGAGAGTGTCTCGGCCCCGTGGAGTCTCAATTGTGGGGTTCCACAGGGGTCGATCATCTCTCCAATGCTGTTCAACATCTACATGAGGCCGCAGGGCGGGGTCATCAGGGGGTGTGGGGCATTTTGTCACCAGTATGCTGATGACACACAGCTCTACATCTCCTTTTCATCTACCTCAGTGGATGCAGTCCTGTCCCTTCAGCCCTGCCTGGAGACTGTATTGGAATGGATGCAGTCGAATGGGTTGAAGCTGAACCCGGACAAGACAGAGGTCTTGAGGGTGGGCGGTCCTTCCATCAGCGGTATAGGTAACTCCCTTTCTTTTGGGGGGACAACCGTTGCCACAAGGAGTGAGGTCCGCAGCTTGGGGGTACATCTGGACCCAGCGCTTACCATGGAAACCCAGGTGGTGTCCGTGGTCCGCTTTGCCTATTTTCATCTATGGCGGATTGCCCAGCTGCGACCCTATCTTGATGGGGGGGGGCTCTCGCTACTCTAGTCCACTCGCTCGTAATCTCAAGATTAGACCATTGTAACGCACTCTACGTGGGGCTACCTTTGAGGCTGACGCAGAAACTTCAGATGGTCCAGAATGTGGCAGCCAGGCTTCTTAGTGGGGTGAGAAAACACCAACATATCTTCCCCACTCTGGCTGCTCTGCACTGGTTGCCCGTCCGTTTCTGCGTTGACTTTAAAGTGTTAATGATTACATATAAAGCCCTAAACAGTTTGGGACCTCAATATCTGGCAGATTGTCTTCTCCCACCCAGATCTACCCAAATCACCCGACATAGCCAGCAGGGACGGATGAGGGGTCTGACGCCGAGTGAAGCCCAGAAGGAAAAAACAAGAAACCGGGCCTTCTCGGTGGTGGCCCCTCGGCTGTGAACACCCTCCCTACTGAAATTCGGCTGGCACCCTCGCTGGGCATCTTCAAAAGCCAACTGAAAACTTGGCTATTCAAGCAGGCCTTCCCTCCAGTCAATTAAGTGATGCTTATTTCTTATTTCTTTCCTTATAACTCATGCCATCTTGGGACTCTTTGCTTTGCTTTCAATTGATTGTTAAAAATTGTAAGTTCTTTGATTATATATTTTTCTGTTTTTCTTTTTGTAAATTGTGTATATTTTAAATTGTTTGCTATTTGTATGTTGTGAGCCGCCCAGAGTAGACCATGTCTAGATATATATAAATGCAATAAATGCAATAAATGCAATAAATAAATAAATAAATAAATAAATAAATAAACAAACAAACAAACAAACAAACAAACAAACAAATAAATAAATAAATAAATAAATAAATATACAGTGGTGCCTCTCATAGTGACGATAATCGGTGCAGCAAAAATTGCTGCAAAGCGATTTCGTCGCTATGCGATATTAAAAAGCCTATAGGAATGCACTGAAGCCCCTTCAATGCGTTCCTATGGGCCTCAGACTCACCTTTAAGCGAAAATCCTCCATACGGCAGCCATTTTCGCTGCCCGGTAAGCGAGGAATCCGTCCCAGAAAACAGCAGGCGGCCATTTTTTTAACCCGGCAGCCATTTTTTAACCACCGATCAGCTGTTAAAAAATCATCACTTTGCGATGATCCGTAAGCGAAACAGGGTATCGATCATCGCAAAGCGATTTTTCCCCATAGGGAACATCGCAAAAGCGATCGCAAAAAGTTAATCGCTATGCAATTTCGTCATTAAACAGGGCGCCCGTTAAGCGAGGCACCACTGTATTTGTTCTGTCAGGAGGATTGGAAAGAACATCTCTGGATCTGCCATTCCTGTCAAATCATCATCATCTTTATCTTAGAATTGCTGAACTGGACAGGACTCTACAGATCATTGAGTCCAGTCTCTGTGAAGGAGGCACAGCAGGGAATCAAACTCCCAACCCCTGGCTCTGCCGCCAGATATCTAAACCATTGAACTATCCAGCAGTTCTATAATGATCACTTCTATACCTCCCAAGACCTATTGTGAGAAGATGTGTTATGCTATCTCAAGTATTCACACATCTGCAAGGGTCACAAGAGTTTCACAGATATAAAATGTGCACCAAATGAGGCATACTTTATAAAATATGAATGTCTACAGATGCACCCATTTCAAATAAAGCATCACATGCCTGCTTCGCTGAATGGGGGGGACAGTACATACATGTGGAAACATGTATACAGAAATGGGTACATGAGTGAAAATGCATTGAAAATACATACATTAGAGATGTAGCAAAAACATGCTTCCTTGATTTCATTGATTTAGGCTGTCTCAACTTGGTGACATACTCGTGATGGAATGTTGGAGTCCAGCAAGAATCTGCACTTCTACCATGTTTCCCCGAAGAGAAGACAGGGTCTTATATTAATTTTTGCTCCAAAAAAATGCATTAGGACTTATTTTCAGGGGATTTATTTTTTTCATGTACAACAATCTACATCAAATACAGTCATGTCACCTTCTTCGGGTTGCTGCACAATGGTGGAGGGCGGAGTTTCACTTAATTGGGGCTTATTTTGGGGGTAGGGCTTATATTACAAGCATCTTGAAAAATCATACCAGGGCTTATTTTCAGGTTAGGTCTTATTTTCAGGGAAACAGCGTAGGTGAAAATAAGCTAAATAATTCTAATTTTTATTTTTATTTTTTACAGTCAGGATCTCCATTATTTGTGCAAGCTGTCTATGTGTAGTACTAGTTTCCCGAATCCTAACCCTTTGGAAAGCTACAGAGTAAGCAACAAAACTACTGGCTGGCTGTGTGAAAAGACAGAAAGACTGCTACTCCAGTGCTACTGTAATGAATCCTTAAATGTCCATTCTACAATGCTGTGGCCATAGTCATAATACTTTTGTGTTACTTACTTTATTTGCCTTAACACATTGGCCAAGAGGCACCAAATGTGTTAAATCATTGAGCACTAACTAATAGGATTAGTTACCGTGAGCAAAGAGAATAATTTCCTGGGGTTTTTTTGTCCTCATTATAGGAGAAAAGAAAAGGTTTACATTTCTAGCACAAACTTCCATTGCCTCAGGTCTTACAACCTGAAGTGAAGGAAGGACGAGAAGAAAATAGAAGTAGGGTTCAGAAAAATACATCAAAATTGAAAGAAAGAGATTTTTTACAAACCTAACCGTTAGTCTTCTACAAATAATAGGACACTGGTACAATAGACATCTACATAGTAAGTGCAGGGATCTTTTGAGGTCTATCGCCTCACATAACTGAGGTATCTAATGCGGGAGAGGAAGGCGAAAACACCTCTACCTCCCATCAGAAGCCAAGAATGGAATTAAATCATGCTGTCCTTGGTCTAATGTTCAGAATCAAGTTATTTCATCATCTCTACTTCCACCAAGTTCTACCCATGTCACTCGTGCGAGTCAGGAGGTGAGGCTGAGGAGCCTAACGCTGAGGGAGGCCCGGAAAGAAAAGACAAGAAATCAGGCCTTCTCGGCAGTGGCTCCTCGCCTCTGGAATAACCTTCCCCCTGACATTCGCGCGGCTCCCTCGCTGGGTATTTTCAAAAATCAATTAAAAACACTGATGTTTCGGCAGGCCTTCCCCTCAGCTAATTCCTGATCTTCCCTTTTTCTTCTCTCCTAGTGTTTGCCCCATCTTGTCTAATGTTTTTCCCCTTATTTAAAATTGTTTTAATTATATTGTTATATGTCTGTTGTAAGCCGCCTAGAGTGCACCTGAAGGGACTAGATAGGCGGGATATTAAATAAATAAATAAATAAATAAATAAATAAATAAATAAATAAATAAATAAATAAATAAATAAATAAATAAATCTCTACAAAGATATTTTCACAGATAAAACAATTACTGTGACTAATTGTACTCAGGGGGAATTGGTAGACTGTAATTCTTGAAGGCATTTTGAATTATATGAGCAGATGAAATGAATCCTCCCAGGTAACTTTTCCACACTGAATGTTGTTTTCTTGTCCTGTTGGAGCAATCTGTGGCTTGAGCACATGCAAGCCAGAGAAGAACACCAGGGCAAATACCTAATGCTCTATCTGCAGAGCCCTTACGCTCTATGTTTCCAGCAAGATTTTGGCCAGCAGGTTCAACTATTTTCAGTATGACTATGATATATTTGGTTGCTAAGTATGAGTTAAAGACAAAGATCTTCTCAGGAAAATACAGGTGGTAACCCTAAGTCAGCAACCCTAAGTCAGGTGACCTAGGGTTGCCACCTGTACTTTTAACAGGGGGGGAAACACAGCTATGGATGAAATGAGCATTGAATTCCCTGAGACTTGATGAAGGAACCTCTCAGTTTCCAAACCTTCTCCTCCTTTTTCTTCCAAGTCTTTGGTAATTTCCTTTTCAAATATGAAGAAGCTTTAAAATTGTGAAAAATTCTTATACTAAATTAATTGAATTGAAATTCTCCCTCATACCTATTATGTATACCAGTGGTTCTTAACATGGGCGATAATGACCCCCAGGGGGCGATTTCATTTTTCAGGGGGGCAGTAGAACGAAAAGGGGCGGTGTGGGGGCGCTGGAGTAGAAGGGGGCGGTAGGGGGGCGCTGGAGCAAGCCAAACCTGTGAAAATGGCTGCAGCCTTTTTACAGTGTGCATGAATATATATTTTCCTCCAATCTTAATTTAGTTTCAGATTGTCTTGAAATTTTTAGTTCCTACATTGTGGTTTGTTTTTATGCCCTTTTTATGCTGTATTTCTTTTTGCATCTTAAAATTCGCTTGCAACTAAATTATTAAATGTTACTTTTTGGGGGCATTTCATTTTCTTGGAATTGAATTTTGTTTTCAGGGGTCATTGGATTTAAGTGTCTTAAATAAATAAATAAATAAATAAATACATAAATAAATAAATAAATGAATGAATGAATGAATGAATGAATGAATGAATGAATGAATGAATAAATAAATAAATAAATAAATAAATAAATAAATAAATAAATAAATATCATCACCATGGGGAGGGGGGCGATAATAACTTCCTCAATGGCTCAAGGGGGCATTTCTTTCAAAAAGGTTAAGAACCACTGATGTATACAATCAAATATACACATGGGTACTGCGTAGCATTCATTCATTTTAGTGGGATTTCTGTGTAAAGTACATTAAAATGAACCAAACTATGTTGTTTCCCTGACATGAATCATAGATTTTTTTCCCCTTAGAATTCCTATTAAAATGATTCTGATCAGGTGAATTTATAGGAACAGTTATTTCTTTGCTAATGTAATGCAAGGCCTTTGAATACATTTCAACATCCAGTGAAAACATGGTGAAAAAACAGTGAGGAAGGGCTATCTGTTCCTAATGAGCAAAGATGTTCCAAAGTATGGGTGAAGTCACTGAGAAGGTTTTGACTCTTATGTCAACCAGCTGGGCCATGCTGGGCCTCTGGGAGTTGAGGTCCAAAAAAAAAAAAAAAAGGAACTTTTCCAAGCTCTTCTTTGACTGAAAAAAAATGGATTGACAAAGTTCAGTTTAGTTAAAACAAGTCGGTCTGAAGATTACTTTAGACATGTGTATAGTAAAGGTACGTTATATGGGTGCTCCAGTGGTATGAAGGCCAATTACTGGGCTTCAGAAAGTATTCCAGTTCAATTCAGAGTATACCAGCCAATTCAGTTTGTGTCCTTGTTCTGAATGGATTTGTAAAATGTAAACATGAATACATAAATGCATAAATACAATTAAGTATACAAGCAGTAGTACAATGTTCCCATGGTCCACCACAAGAAAGTTGGTACTTATTTGTTTAAAAGTGCTGTGATTTCAGGCTTTTGCCAAAAAGAAGATAAGATCTAGTCTTTCCTCTACCACCGAACAATTTTACATTTCTTCCACAATGTTACACTTTCAAATACTTTTCTTCATGAAACCTGAACTAGCATGGTCTAGTATAAAGAATGTGTATCATGATATGGGCATTTGAATTGGCAATAAGGACAGCTTTGGCATGCCTTCATCATTTGCTGTTTTATGCACCTTAATGTGCATATATGGAGAATTCTTCCTTTGATAAAACTTATTTAATAATTTTTTAGAACAACATTGCTGAGACTCTCGAGCTGCTTACAATTCTACAAACCGGAGCTTGGAGACAATGAATTTTTAGATTTGCTAATTTTAAAACAAAAGCTGACACCGTTCACCAAGGGAATGACATTCAACATGTGCTTACAGTCACCATGCCCTTTGGTATACCTTCTGGGGAAGGAGGAGGAGGAGGAATTATATACCAGAGGTTGGCAGCTCTGTCAGGGATATGAAGGGACCTTTGCCAAATGCTCATGATGGAAAAGGATTCTGAAACTCTAGTCATTTGCTTTTTCAAATGTCAGGCTCTTTCTCCCTAATTCGATTAAAACCCACTTCATTGAAAGATGCTTGAACTAGTCAGGTTCTTGGTGATACAAAGCGAAGGAAAGCAAAAACACCATTGATGATAGTGATGGTTTCTATCAACATTTCACATGTGTCCTTAACGGGAAACAGATGCATTCTGTAGTAAGCCATTGTTTTATAGTTAAATGTGACAATATGCTTTGATGCTTTTTCCCCTTAATTGTAACATCATGTAATGAAGACCTTTTGCTGTGTGTGTGGTAAATTGCTGAAGTCTTTGGTAAAGAAAAAATAATAATAAATTGGTAAAATTTCTCATGGACCTGTAGTCATTGTTCTTGAAAATCAGATGATCCTTTCAAAGTCATGGAAATGCCAAACAGGAATTCTGGAGCAGCACTGTCATGCATACTTCTTTTATTATACCCAGAGAAATCTCACCATCCAGTCTTCCCTTGAAAATACAAGTATTCCTGAATCACTAAGTTTTGTGCATGAACGAATGTGACACTATTGTCAAACTGAGGATTTTAAATAGGCAATGGGAGACAACTTTGTTTGAACTGACTTTTCATAAGAATTTGCCCTGATCAATAAATTTCTTCATGTGTGAAACGGGGGGGTGGGGGAGGAAATCAATTCTGTTTTAAAGCCCAACAGCTGCCACGGCTTCGCATAACTTACACATCTAGTTCAAAAAGTGTTCTTACCAAAGCAAGGAGTTAGCACGCACAGGAAATATCTTGTCACCTGACAGGGAAGAAGAACAAAAACACAGCTTCTCGTTGTCATGCATGTGAATTAAATAAGAAAAGATATACATCCCTAATTTTAACTAGAACTCACAGCTGGAACTGGATGCAAAGGAGTGTGTTGTGAGGACAGCGCTAAAGGAATAGGTACAGGGCCAGTCCTGTTGTTAGACTGAGGGCACTTAACTGCTGGGTGGGGCAGGCAGAGAACAGGGGTGAAGTGCTTGGCTGCCTAAGAATTGGGCGGCTGTTTTTTGTTTTGTTTTGCTTTGCTTTTTGTTTATTTGTTTGTTCCACCACCCCCCTTTCTAGTTTGTATATTGTTTGTTTTTAATATTGTAAGCCACTTTGGGTGCTCTTGAGAAGAAAGGCAGGGTATAAATGTTTTAAATAAATAATAAATAAGTATTGAAAAACAGAGCTGGATATTCTTACATGGATCGTTCCGTACTTGCTAAGCAAGCCTTCTTCTGTCAGGTGCAGGTGTGGATGATGTCCCATCACCAGTGCTGAAGGATGTCTGCCTCACGTGGCAGTCCTGTTGGCTTCTATAGCTGGAATGGGATGGAGGCTGTTTTGTCATTTTTCCTGGGACACAGAATGTTTTGGGAAGGCATTTATAAAAACTTTCTTAGCCCATAAATTTGTTTCCATTACTAGAAGTATGCTCACTATTCTTTCACATAATAGACGTATATTCTCTCTCTGGTTCTCCCCAGTCTTTCTTAAGTTCAATGACTAATTTAGAAAGGGGGAGGAGCCATTTAATTTTAAAGCCATTATCTTTAAAGATCTGGCAAATCATTGGTGGATTATGAGAAAGAAATACTAATTTCTGGACTGCAGCTTCCGAAGATAATGTTGGCTGGAGGATTCTGGGACTTGTTCAAAACCTTCTAAGCCAGAACCATCAGTAGAAACTAATTTTCCTTCTGTTTACAGGGCTGTCAAACAAGGTAGACTTGGAGGTAACCATGGTAGTTTTAGTAATATAGAGAATTATTTCTCTGATTTGGCTTGTACATACAGACATGGGCATGGATAGAGATATAGAGCTAGAGATAGTATAGATATGAATGTATATGTGTCTATAATTAATTGACCTTTTTTTAAATTAAATGAACACACCAGTAGTTAGTTGTCATTTCCCCCCATCTCTTTTAGTGCCCTTTAACCTAAGAGTGGCAGGTGGGGTATACCAGTCTCACTATGGTCAGAATCCATCCAGTTCTGATTCTGTGGCTAATATTGGGGTACTAGTGGATTATACTGCCCCCCTGATTCATAGAGGCATGAGGAGGTAGCAGTTTGGATGAAGTGGGTATAAGCTTATATGCTGTGTGTTCTAAACAAGGGAGGAATCTCAGCCCAGTTTTGGGCCAAGAGCCTTTCCTGCTTCCCTAACTTTGCCACAGAAACTCATTAGGTTGAGTGTGAAACTGGTAAAAACCACTCCTTAAATATCTCATTTATCTTGAAGACCCTATGAGGGATGTTATATGTCAGTTCTTACTTGATAGCACATAACAAACAGTTAAGCTGGCAAGAGATGCAAGCCCCATATGAATGGTGGCAAGATCTATAGTTGTGGTTTTTTTCAAAAATTGTATTTCCTAGCTCTTGGTTACCATATTACCAGATTAACTGAGTTTTACATAGAATCTGACTCTATTTATCCAGGTGCCCATTTCTACAACCCTCTGGCCCAGAGGTAGCTCAGGTCCTCTTCCCAATCCTGCCTGTGCTGGCTCAGTGAAGCAACAATGGCCCGATGCTATGTTATCCCAAGAATCCTGCAACATCAGTATGGCTCATCCCTTGATCTCACATTTTGATCCTGAAAATCTCACACAATGGGATGTTGCTGACTTGGCAACCTGATTGTGACAACAGGCTATTCATTTATGGTTGTGTAGTGTGTGATTTGTCCCCTCTTGTAAAAAGTGGAGGAACTGAGATATAACATCCCAGAAAAAGAAATCACTGGTTGAAATCTTGGACAGGAGTGTTGCACCCAGCAACATTTTATTGTACATTCCCTTTGGGCATTACAAGCACACACTGTGCTTTGAAGAAGAAGTGAATCTTACAAACATGTCAATGGGTGAAAGAATGGGAGGGATGAGAGGGAGAATGAAAATATAGATTTTGCCATTTTATGTATGGCACTTGGCAAATACCTGGACTTGGAGCTGTCAACCACCAAGCAGAGTGTCAGAGCTGAGATTCCACTGATTAACTAATTACAAGAGGCAGCTGTGTGTGTGCGTGCATGTGTGTGCGTGTGTCTACGTGCGTGCGTGTGTGCATGCATTTTGGTGGGAAAGTGACCAAACTCTTCACTTCACCTTCCTATGTCATTGCCAGTAAACAACTTTCTTAGGGCAGCCCAGCCAACAGTCACTTTTCAGAACTCTTGTCTGAAAGCCCAGACTTCTTCCATTTCCATGGACTTGCCAAACGTTTCAGAGGTCGGTGGGGAGAGGGTTATATTGCTTCTTTCCCTCTGGATGCTTTTCAGCATCTTCTGGTGTCCTGATGCTTTGGCATTAAGTGGTTTTGTCCATGAAAAAATCTTCGGCAATAATTTCTTAATCTCTCTGAAAAATTGACATGAGTCACTGTTAAACATTCATAATCTCCCTGCACTGTTTATGCTCCTTGTTTCTCACTTGTCATCCAAAGGCTTGTTCACACATTCACACGGAATATGCTTATCTTCTGGGAAGCTTTCCAACGGTCACCTCCCACCTTCTCCCGCTAACTGAAGACCAGATGTTACATGTTTTTGGTGCTGCTTGGGAAGCCTTCCATTATTCCTTCCTCCCCCCTTGCTAATTTTGCCAGCATCTTTCAAGGCTATGAGAACAAGAAGATGCTCTCCAGTGTGTTGGACTGGAACTCCCATCATTCCCTGCCAGCAGGATCCAGCAAACATACGGGGAGGACACCAGGTTGAAGAAAGACAATTTAAAGCCTAGAGGCCAGCACCTTTACTAACTACTGTAATTACTCTTCCCCCCCCCAAGGAACTGCAAAATGAATAGTGATCAGTTTAATTTTTTTTGCATTTGTTAGAACTAGTGATGTGGATTGTCTTTGCAGAAAATTTTAAAACAGGGAAAATTAAATGTATTTGTATCACTTTTTAATCAATGAGAGAGAGAGAATGTAGAAAGACAAGCCCAATCACCTATCTGAGGCACCGACAGATCATGAAGGTGTAATATTCTCTGTTTTACACATCTCTCTCTCTCTCTCTCTCTCTCTCTCTCTCTCTCTCTCTCTCTCTATCTATCTATCTATCTATCTATCTATCTATCTATCGTCTGTCTGTCTAATCACAGTGATATAAGCACAGTCACAAATATTCTTGAGTTCTTTTCACCAACACCAAACCAGGAGTTGCTTGAAGAAATAAAGAAGAATATAGATGTTTCTTTGATGCCAAGTAAGAACAAAGTCCTAAATATACAGTAGTATCCACGTATTTGTGGATTTGGTTTCTGCAATTTCAGTTATTTGCAGCCCAAAATTATTACAGGGAAAATTCCAGAAATGTTCAATATTAGTTTTGTACCTTCTTCACAAAAATTCAACAAACCATTAATTATCAAGACGCATGTCTCATATGAGTGATTCTAAAAGCAGTTACCTCTCTTCTCAAACCAAACCCTCTTTCCACTTTCTCTTCCTCTACTTCAAAGCACTTGGCTTACATTTCCCATGTCTACTTCAATCAGCTGCATGCCTGATGAAAAGGCACCATAACCTGGAAGTGAAAAGAATATCAGGGAAGGGCAACAGGAAATGTATTTTGTTATACACCCTGAAAACCATACAGCTGCAGAATTATTAACATCATAGAGAGAACAGAAAAGATAATCTGACGAGCACCTCAGTTACCCAATCAAGAGACAAAGGTCTCATCTAGTCCAGCTTCTTGCTTCCAATACAAAATAAGCATAGGCCTTTGTCCTGTCTATTTGTATGACTCTTGTAAGTCCTGCTACCTTACATGAGCCCTGTATTTAAAGCTATGTATAGAGTTTGCTATCCATGGTCGGTCTTGGAATGTAACACCTATCAATATGGGGAGATTCCTGTATTTATCACCTGAGGTAGGAGACCCACAACATAAAGAAAATAGTTCCAAGTATATAGTCTTTAGGTAAAGGTAAAGGTTCCCCTTGACATTTAGTCTGGTCGTGTCTGACTCTAGGGAGTGGTCTCATTCCCATTTCCAAGCCAGAGAGCCAGTGATTGTCCATAGACAGTTTCCGTGGTCACATGGCCAGCGCGACTAGACATGGAACGCCATTACCTTCCCACTGTGGTGGTACCTATTTATCTACTTGCATTTTTACATGCTTTTGTAAAAAGTCTGGCATGAGCTGGGACAAGTGACGGGAGCTCACTCCGTTGTGTGGATTCGATCTTACAACTGCTGGTCTTCCGACCTTGCAGCACGGAGGCTTCTGTGGTTTAACCCACAGTGACACAACGTCCCCAATATACAGTCTTTAAACCCCTACAATAAATGTAAATGCATCCACTACATGGATTTACCCTTCCAGTCTGCCTCCTGCATAAGCATACTGAAATTCTACAAACTAAACTAAAGTGGTAAGAGGGTCTTATCATCCTCCAAAGGAACAGCAGCTCCTTCCTCTCTAGCTTTACTGCTCCTTGTCAACTCAACTCTAAAATCACAGCTTGTTGCTAAAATTTCACCACCCACTGGGCTGAAACAATTGTCCAGGGGTTCCCAAAGTGTGTGCTGCAGCACCCTGGGACACCCTGGGGTGCCATCAAATTCAGCTAGAGGCATCATGGAATCCTCTCTCTATCTCTTCATGGAGCCAGCTCTGTTGATGCTGGTGCTGCTCCTCCAGCTCTGGCTCCTTTGCCCTCCTTCACCTCCATGTCCACCCTGCACCCCTTGCCACTTCCGCTCTGCTCCTGCTGCCACCACTCAAGAGAGCCATGAGATGATAAAGTTTGGAAACCACTGAAATAGTCTACAGGGATTACACGAGTTCACTCTGTTGGTATTCATTTAAAATCATAGGAGAAAAACATAGCATAGGAGAAGGAAACTCATGACTGAACCACCAAAGAAACCCTGGAGGCCTCCAACCACTGAGACCCTGAGGAGGTGCTCAGAGTGAGGTCACTGGAGCCTGTATGTCCTGCTACAGCCGCTTGAACCACTATATTGGCTTTTGATTGAATGGAGGAATGCTACTGCATCACATTTATTTGTGTCATTTTTAAGTTCCCTTTCTCCTGATGAGGACACTCCTAGCAACTTGTAGTATTAAAATGAGTAAGATTAAAAACACAACTTCTACATTAAAAAACAATTAAACTATAATAGAATTATAACACCCATTGTGTTCTGGAATTTTTCTCTTTTTCCTATATATATTAATTAGCTTAATATAACTGTAATTTGCATTACACAATTAGAACTCTGAATGTGTAGCAGTTTGGATGATTAATGTGTTCTTTTTTGTGAACGCTTTGGTTGGATAGGACACAATAATGTTACGGTCTATTTCCCCCCAACTTCTTTTCTTTCTTTTTGTGGTGTACCATGAAAAAATGACAAAGACTGCCATCCATCAATTCTGTCACTAGAAGTACCAAGAATTTCTCTGTTCAAATCCACCTTTCTCTTCGTGTTAGAACTTTTGTGTATTCTGTCCTTAATGGAAACAAAAAAACTGTTAATGTCTTTTCTGGGAATATTTCTGGAAGGTGGATTACTGGTGGGAAGAACCACTTACACTGCATAAAAAGGTAGAGGTTCCCCTTGACAATTTATCCAGTCGTGTCTGACTCTAGGGGGCGGTGCTCATCTCCGTTTCCAACCCATAGAGCTAGTGTTTGTCCAAAGACAATCTTCCGTGGTCACGTGGCCAGCGCAACTAGACACGGAACACAGTTACCTTCCCACTGTGGTGGTATCTATTTATCTACTTGCATTTTTGCATTTTGCATGCTTTTGAACAGCTAGGTTGGTTGGGACAAGCAACGGGGGCTCATTCCGTCATGTGGATTTGATCTTATGACTGCAGGTCTTCCGACCTAACAGCACAGAGGCTTCTGTGGTTTAACCCGCAGTGCCGCCACCACTGCATAGCCATCTCTAAATTCTCTGCCAAGCACTGCAATTTAGAGCAGTTGGCAACTCATTCCTTTCGCACTAGCATAGACCTAGACAAGAACTGGGTCTCCAAAAAGTCTAAGGGCAGGATAGGTAGCAATTCTTCTATTTTCATAGGAAAATTCAAGACCAACACACTTAATCTTCTAGTCAAGCTACTGGGATACTACCTACAGTATAAAGGCTAAAAAACCGACAAGAAGAGGGGATTCTTTAACTGCTGAAGGAGTTTGATTGTCACAGGAAAAGGTTTTCTTGCCTTACATAGTTTGCAAATCTGCTAGCTTTGTTTTGTGATTGATAGTTCTGCAATTCTAATATCCAAGGCATGAAGTCTGCCTAAATCATGTCCCTGAGACAGTGATGTGAATTCAGATGGGTTATCCATAATGTGTACTTTTGGCTCCTATTTTGATTTTAGGGAAAGGACACATTCAGTTCCATAAGCTTGATGTTAAATATATTCAGGAAAGATTTGAAATTCATAACATTATTGCTGTCCGGCCATCTAATAGACACGTGTCTGTCGTTTAACAGTGATGACAGGAGATAAAACAATGGGTGATAAAAGGCTGCTTTCATTGTGCTATTTCAAAATCTTGGCTAAAGCCAGCAAGGTCTGCTTCTTTAATGGAAGCCAGAAAGCCATGACATTGAGATAACATACTTAAATATTATTAAAAGCATTTCAACAGAGATGAAAGCAAAAAACATAAGAATTAATCGATCCTGACAATCAGCCTATGATATACTGAAAACACAGACATGATTCACTCCAGGAATGAAATCATATGACATTCACTGAACTGTCGCTGATTGATAGAAGCATTTTGTTTCTGTTTTAAAGACAAGTGTGCACTTTTATTCCCACCACATGGATCTGGAATGATACAATGCAAATGAGCAGATTATTAATTGTATGCATAAATCTTCTTTACAATTTCATAAATTAACAGATTCCCCCCGTCCCTGCAAACTAAGTGCTAAAAATACCCATTGCAGGAGGAATAACCTGGTACCCTCCAAATATTTTGAGTACAACTCCTGTAAATCCTGCCAGCATGGCCTGAGATTAGGGATTATAAACTCTCTGGACATTGTTGCTGCTGAGCATTCATGTCTGAAAGGGACAGACAAAGTGTGCTCCCAGAGGTTATTGGACTGTTATTGGAGTTTCAAGTAACTCTTTAATTATTGCTCAAAAATGCCTAACATAGTTAGCTTTTGCTAATTTTTAAAGAACGAGGCTGCAAGCTGCAGGCCAGAGGTACAAAATAGATTTGAATGAATCCCCAGTTCCAAACTGAAATGGCCTGATTTGAACAGATTTGTATAAGGTCTGGATCAAAGAAAAACAGCCATATTTGCCTCTGGGGGTGAAGTACAATCAATTCAGATTTGAAGCGCAAGTCAAATTGTGTGGCATGGAAATCAGTTCATCCTGATGGTTTGTGTTTTTAAAGCTAACTCTAAAGTGGCTTAGTAAGCAAACACCTGAAGCTAGCTGGAATTTGGAAAGTTTAGCCCCTGCAGTCCATTTAGGGACTACCGTATGTATTCACTTCATGCATTCAAAACAGTTATAACCACTTTGGTATTCCAATGTAAATTAATGCACTGACTGTGAAAGTTTACAAATCAGTTTGTATATAGAGCATAAATGGGGTTGGATGTAGCAAAATTTGCTCCATACTCAACCAGAATACATTCAAAAGTCTGGAACCAGTCCATAAAGTGATTTGGGACACAGTTCTAGTTGGACACAAATTCTCCTTCCGTCCACCACATCATCACCTCCACATTCACAATACAGTACAAGGCAACAGGATGAGCCACAAGCCAGCACTTGAGCAATGTGGAATTCCTCTTCTACCATTTAATGAGGCCAGAGCTGTAAATATGGTTGAAAGGTACAATTACAATATAAAAAGGGTGACATTAACATTTTGTTATATTACAGTAGTAATAAGACTTAGTAATGCATACTGTGGAAAGGATTTAATTATAAGTAACTACTTGTAATTACCCATGACGCCCAAATTTTCAATATGGATTCCACCGTGATCTTATTAGTCACAGCCTTTGGTACTAAGCGATGAAGGCATCATTTCTAAAAGTTGCTCACGAAATGCCACACAAAGATGGATGGTGGATATCACAATGGTGGGTTTTGGGGTTTTTTTTAATGCTATATCAAGAAATATGTACTTATTCAAGCTCTGCTGATTGCAGTAATTTCAGATTCATATGCATTCACCGAGTTCAGGGAGAGAATTGCTGTCCTCAACTGACCCTTAACACATTTATGCTTTCTGGTCCTAGAAATAAGACACAGCAAACAGAACAGACAAAGCAAATGATTGGTGGTTTTGTTATTTGCATTTAGCTTTGAAATGGAAACAAAGTTTAACTGTTGCATAAAAAATTAAAAGAAACAAAGAGGCAAGCAAAAAAAGTATCAGCAGCATTTTATTCCTATTGTTGTATTTACAAGTTTAAAAGGTATTTGGAAAGAAATGAAAAAAAGTGTTTCAGAAAGACTTTGATTAATGGATCAAAGATTGGAACTAAATATCAGAAAGACAAATGCAATTATTAAAGGGGTTACGTAGTCACTGCTGGTACTGTTATTAAGCTGAATCTAATCCCCACTGCCCCGTTTTCAGAATTTATCTATATCCAGTACGGTTTATGAAGCGCTGCCCACAGACTGGCAACGTTCAATGTACATTCCAATCCCCAAGAGATGAGATGCCAAGGACTACAGGACCATTGCTGTAATTCCCCATGGAAGAAAAGTTATGCTCAAGGTGTTGCAACAAAAGGATTGTGCCTTATATGGAGCAAGAAATGCCTGATGTTCAAGCTAGATTCCGAAAACGAAGAGGTACATGTGACCATTCTACAATAGGCACTGGCAACAGGAAAGCAGGAAATCAAATGAGACATGGATTGATTCCTTAAAAGGAACCACAGGCTTGAGTTTACAAGAGCGTAGCAAGGCTGATCAGGACAAGACATTCTGGAGTCCTCTCATTCATCGCATCACCATAGGTTGGTGGTGACTTACTTGATGGTATATAACAACAGCAGAAAATTCTAATTCTAATTCTAATCTTTATTTTTATCTCAATAACCTAGCGAGCATGGGTTGGGATCCTAGTCGAAAGATACAAATTTTCCAAACCTGGTTCCGACACTCCCAATTGTTGTTAAATTATATTTAATTACAAATTCTAGAAGTAACTTTAAAAGCTCTCCTAAAGGCCCCTTAATGTATTTCATTGCAATTAATTCCAATTTCAAAAGTATAATATCATATTCCTCTTTCTCAGAAGTAAACAAAATTATTCGTTTTCAGTTAACTGAATCACTTACACAAGTAATGAACTCTGCCGCCGCCTAGAGTGGTCCTCACCAGACTAGATAGGAGGGATATTAAATAAATAAATAAATAAATAAATAAATAAATAAATAAATAAATAAATAAATAAATAAATAAATAAATGAGAGTCTTGAATGACCAGACAAACATCCTGCTTGGATCAACCACACTGCCTATCCATCAAGGCTGTCTGTGACAGTGAAAGATGCTGACATAGGAAGTGGCCTGTTATTGTCAGAACCAGCCTCCGATTCTGAGGGAACAGCAAACATCTGCTGTCCATGCACAATGTTGTAAATAAAGCCACCTATCAATATATAAAATGGCATTAAAAGAGCTGACCTTCATTCAAGTCTTCAGAGATTCTCTTGCCACGTATGTTTATTCCTCTGTGCTTGTGTCCCTTTTCACTCAGCCTATGTTCCCCTACAATGTATACCTGTGGCTAAATATTTCACTCTGGTTATACGAGAAAGAGAATTGTAATCCATGGAAGTTCACACTGAAATAAATCTGTTAGTCCTCAAATCCCACAATATTTCTGTTTGTATTGTTGTTTTACATGCTGAAACAAGTCTTTTGTCTCTGCTGGAGGTAAGGTGGAGTACCACAGGACATGAAGGATGCAAACATTGTCACATTGTACAAGAACAAAGGAGACAGGGGTGACTGCAATAACTACCGTGGCATCTCTCTTCTTAGTGTGGTAGGGAAGCTGCTTGCCCGTGTTGTGCTGAAGAGGCTCCAGGTGCTTGCAGATAGAGTCTATCCAGAATCACAGTGCGGATTTCGAGCCAATAGATCCACCAATGACATGGTATTCTCCCTCCGACAGCTGCAGGAGAAATGTAGGGAACAACAACAGCCACTCTTATTGGCCTTCATAGACCTTACAAAAGCATTTGATCTGGTTAGCAGGGATGGCCTCTTTAAAATACTTCCCAAGATTGGATGTCCACCTCGTCTCCTTAATGTCATCAGATCTTTCCATGAGGGAATGAAAGGCACTGTAGTTTTTGACGGCTCAACATCAGACCCCTTTGACATCCAAAGCGGAGTGAAACAGGGCTGTGTCCTCGCACCAACACTTTTTGGGATCTTTTTTGCTGTTATGCTGAAGCATGCCTTTGGAGCTGCAACCGAGGGTGTCTATCTCCGGACTAGATCAGACGGATCTAGTCTCTCTAGATCTCTCTAGATTGAGAGCGAAGACCAAAGTCCAACTGAAATGCATGCGGGACTTCCTCTTCGCAGATGATGCAGCCATTGTTGCCCACTCTGCTGAAGACCTCCAACAACTCATGAATCATTTCAGCAAGGCCTGCCAAGAGTTTGGACTAACAATCAGCCTGAAGAAAACACAAGTCATGGGCCAGGGCGTGGACTCACCTCCCTCTATTACCATCTCCACACAAGAATTGGAGGTTGTTCATGACTTTGTGTACCTCGGCTCAACCATCTCTGACACCCTCTCTCTAGATGTCGAGCTGGATAAACACATTGGCAAAGCAGCCACCATGTTCTCTAGACTCACAAAGAGAGTATGTCTCAATAAGAAGCTGACGACACATACGAAGATCCAGGTTTATAGAGCCTGTGTTCTAAGCACACTCCTGTACTGCAGCGAGTCCTGGACCCTTTGTGCACGGCAGGAGAGGAAGCTGAACACCTTCCATATGCATTGCCTCCAACGGATTTTTGGCATCACCTGGCAGGACAAAGTTCCAAACAGAGCAGTCCTAGAACGAGCTGGAATTTTCAGCATGAATACATTACTGAAACAGCGAAGTCTACGTTGGCTTGGGCACGTCGTGAGAATAGCTGATGGTCGGATTCCAAAGGATCTCCTCTATGGAGAATTAGTGCAGGGAAAGCGCCCCAGAGGGAGACCACAACTGCGATACAAGGACATTTGCAAGCGAGATCTGAAGGCCTTAGGAATAGACCTCAACAGATGGGCGTTCAGCCTGGAGGCAGGCGGTGCATCACGGCCTCTCCCATTTTGAAGAGACCCTTGCCCAGCAGGCCGAGGCAAAGAGGAAGTCACAAAAGCAGCAAAACCAGGGAGCCAGACAGGGGACAGACTGGATTTGTCTTCAGTGTGGAAGGGACTGTCACTCTCGAATAGGCCTTCTCAGCCACACTAGACGCTGTTCCAAGCCCTCCATGCAGAGCACACTACCATAGTCTTTCGAGACTGAAGGATGCCTAACTAACATGCTGAAACAGACTTAGTTGACTACGTCTTTGAAAACAGCAGACTAAAAGTATTCTGTTTTAAGTTACAATTGCAATGAAATACAATTATTCTCTCACTTTTGGGAAGAATAATTATAATTATTTAAGCATTTGTAACTAGTTACTTACAAGCTCTGTAATGGAGTTACAATTTGAGAGAACAAGTATGCTCATTAATTAAATATATCATATTATATATTTAACTACTCTAAACTTGTGTGGTAGAAAAAGCCACATGTAAATATAAAACAATTAACATAAAACCAGAGAAATTATTTTCTGCTACATGATAGTACCCTCAAACATCTGGTATTTAGTAAGCTATTTTCCCTTGATGTCAATGTGTTTTCTGTTTAAAGCACATCCATAGCCATCTTCCAGGTTAAATATAACATTAATCATGGAATGGACCGATGCCATGTCTATGTCTAAAATGGTACTTACGTATTGGCTTCGCTGGAGCTTTTTACTTAGCCACACACTCTTTACTCCCTAAAAAAGTCCTTCATCCACTGTAAGCGTAACAGCAATCCTTGAAAGAGTTGTCAGAAAGGAATCCAATGTACATGGTTGTCTCCCATTCTTTATTTTATTTGTAAGGTACAAATGAAAACCTTTATTTGTCCTCATGTGAGAGGACTAGAAGTACAGCCCTGACCAATGTGAAGTGCATGTCTGCTGAGATACTCTGCAGTCTGAAAAAAGAAAGAAACGAAAGAAAGAAAGAAAAGGCATGCTTCCCATCTCTGGAAATGATCTACTTTCTCTGTTGTGATGCTCATTATCCTTTTCATTTTAGGAATCCAGAATAGCTGAATAAGAATGCTGCTTTTCATGCCCAGCATGTGAATATCTAGGGGGAATGTCTTGGGAACAGGGTGTCACTAAGAGTGCAATTCTGTGGACGTGGTGGCGCTGCGGGCTAAACCGCAGAAGCCTGTGCTGCAGGGTCAGAAGACCAAGCAGTCGTAAGATCGAATCCACGTGACGGAGTGAGCGCCTGTCGCTTGTCCCAGCTCCCGCCAACCTAGCAGTTCGAAAGCATGCAAATGCGAGTAGATTAATAGGGACCACCTCGGTGGTCAGGTAACAGCGTTCTGTGTCTAAGTCGCACTGGCCATGTGACCATGGAAGATTGTCTTCGGACAAAACGCTGGCTCTATGGCTTGGAAACGGGGATGAGCACCGCCCCCTAGAGTCGAACACGACTGGACAAAAAATTGTCAAGGGGAACCTTTACCTTTACCTTATGTGAAAACACACACCATTCTTAGTACCCAGATAATCATCAACATCATGTGCTATCAAGACAATCCTGACTAATGGAGACCCTTTTCATGGGTTTTGGGTAGAGAATACTCAGAAGTGGTTTTCCAGTCCCTTCTTCTGGGGTCACTCTGGAACTGTGCAGCTTGCCCAAGGTCACACAGGCTGAACCATTTCTCTACAGACACAGTATGGAATCAAACTCCCAACCTCTGGCTTTTTACCTAAACCACTGAACTATCCAGTCAGCAGTACCCAAATAAGTCATTAAATTCATAGAATTCTCCCCTCAGTAGACATTATAAACACCTAATTTACTGACACTGAGAGTGCATATAAAATAACACTCTGGATTGCGTCCAGGTTCCATATATTTCTTTTGAGTACAGTCCTTTGAATTAATGTCAGACCGAGTGGAAGCAGAATGATACTGCACTGTAACAGTGCAATAGAAAAGCAATAGAAAGCCAGAGGTATCTTGGTGTGCTTTAAAGCAGGGGTCCCCAACTCCCGGTCCGTCACCCGGTGACAGTCCAAGGCCATGGCAGGACTGGGCCGCGGATACAGATTTCCCCCTCCCGCACGCACTCCCCCACACACCCCACCTGCATGCACAAGTGTGACCTGCATCTCCGCACATGTGTGTGAGTGTGCCCCTCCCCTCCATGAACACTCCCTGCCCCTCCGCGCATGTGCTTGAGTGTGTCCTACCCCTCCGCAAGTGCCGCTGTGCACATACACGGAAGTGTGCCCTGCCCCTCCACAAGCTCACCCCGCAGACCCATGAGCACACCCCACTCACCCATGTGCTTGGGGGGTGCCCTGCCCCCCCACATGGGCCCCACCCCCCAACTGGTCCATGATTCAGAAAAGGTTGGGGGCCACTGCTTTAAAGTGTTGAGTGGGTATGATGTGCTTCTGCCGAAAATATTGAAAGTAATGAAAAGTAACTGGCAAAATTATAAAAATGTAGGTAACAAGTCTATATAAACTATTTAGAGATTAGAAAAATTACTTTTTTGACTACCAACATTTTTAATATTAGAAAAACCCTACTCAGGGATTCCAACCTTGAGTTTACTCTATATGCAAAGGGAAGGAGTTAGCTTTGTCCCCCATCCTCTCCAGCATCACTTCCACTGCCTTTCATTGTGTGACAGGCCTAAGCAGGAAAACAGTTCCAACTCACATGGAGACCCTCCATTGGTAGCAGAGCCAAATTTGCTTTGGATGTGTTGCCCTCTGCAAGCGACAGAATGCCGGAAGCAGGACAGAGCAGGCAGAACTAGCTCACACTCCCTCTTTGCAGCAAAATATTCAAATTAGATTTAAATCTCTGTGGATGACTGCTGAAAATCCAAATAACTGCATTATCAATGGAGAGACAATATCTGAGAGACAAGCCAGGGCAGCAAGAGAATCTTACTGTTGCCGTCCTATACACAGATCTGTTTCCCATCTCAGATTTTTCAGTTTACAAAACCCAGCTGCAGGTGTATTATTATTACTTCAAAAAGGATGGAGAGCTCCTTAGATGAGAAAGTGGGGAAGGACAATCCACAGTAACATTTATTTCTGGATATACACACATACATGTATGCCATAGCAAAAATGCACACTTTGTTCCATCCAATGGTCCCATCCAGCCACCTCACTGCCTCCTGGCCCACAGCATCATTCTGGCTACCACTTCTCGACTCTGTTGGTTTGCGGAAACTGTTGTTCCCAATCCACCCATGACTTTTCCAATTTTCAGTGATGCTTTTATCAACAACCTGCTGCTTCCCCAGATTTGCCCATTAGATGGCTCTCCCCACCATAGATCACCTTCACTCCTTATGCAGCCCCCAAGTTTTCCCCAATTCCTGGTGCCACTTGGTCATGCCACCTCCCAGCAATTTCCCATGCCCATCAATTCGCCAGCTCCCCTTTCTCTTCTTCCTCTCCCTGCCTGCTTCCCCAGTCCCCAACGCTGGTCTCCACCTATTGTCCCTATTTCCCAGACCCTTTCTGGTACTTTCCCAATGCTTCTGTCCCCACAACAGCTCCCATTCGTCTCCTCATCCCACACATGTCTTCTCAAGAGAACGTCAATTGACTTCAATAGGTCTTATCTCCAGGAAAGTGAGATGCCTGAATAGCTCAGTGAGTTATTGCTTCTGGAGCCGGAGGTTGTGAGTTTGATTGCCCACCATGCCTCCTGGAAAAGAGCTGGCCAATAAGGCCTTGGGCAAACTGCACTTACCCGGGATGCCCAAGAAGAAGGGATTGGTAATCCACTTCAGAGTACTTGATAGCTAGGAATCCTGAGAAGAGTTGCCATAAATTGGTATTATTTGATGATACACAATTATTCTTATCAGTAGGGATGAATATTCTATTTTAGCAACAGGGTGAGAAGCAGGGGAAAGCTGGAGGGAAATATAAAAGTATGAGTAATGTAGAAATACATTGTTAACCAGATTTACACTATGGATATTGACTCACTGCCCATGGGATTCATATTTTGCTTTACCCAAACCATGGAATTGTGTTGGAGGGAGTAAGTTAAGATTTTGAGTTTCCTGCGTTCTAGGAGAGTGGTGTGCTATTTTAACTCTAAAGTGGATACAAAGACTCAGCAAAGTCTTCAAAGCTGCACTGTAGGTATAAAGATTTTTTTTTCGTGAACCATTTTGCACTTCCACTTTGGCTTGCTTTCACTCAGGGAGGCATGACCCTTCCCCAGACTCCAAAAAAATAAATTTTGCAAAGATAGCTGCAGTCATAGCACATCTGTTAGCACACAGATGGATGATATACAGATCACTCTTGTGCAAGGTGACTTCACAGAGGTTTCCTCCCACTTGCTGGTTGCTTCTAGAATGGGGCGGGCAAGAATTCTTCTTCTTCTTCTTCTTCTTCTTCTTCTTCTTCTTCTTCTTCTTCTTCTTCTTCTTCTTCTTCTTCTTCTACTACTACTACTACTACTACTACTACTACTACTACTACAACCTTGTCTGGCAGTTAGTTGCAGCAAGTAAAATACAGTTCAACTCTAAGCCTGCTTACTCAGAAGTAAGTCTCACTGGTTCCACTGCATAGCACACCAGCCTAAGCACCTTCAAATTTAATCTGAAGCTTTCTCTAAACAATGCAGGGACACTTCTCAGAAATCATACACAGCAGGTTTGCAAATGGTTTCTGAGGCAGCTGACTTAACATTGCACACTGTGTGTAGGATTTACAGCAGTTTTCAGGGAGGGAGAGGGAGAGGGAAAGAGAGAGAGAGAGAAGGTGCACACGACCTCCTCCCCTTGTTTCTTTTCTTCACAGCTGGAGCCTCTTCCACTTAAAATATTTGTAAAATTTTGTACATGCCGAGAATATCCAAATAGACTCTTTGTGGGAATAAGCCATGGGGCAATGAGACAGGGAAGGGCAGGAAAGGGCTCTTTTCCTGGGAAGTAAAAGGGCTGATTAAAAGTCAAGGCCTGCCTTGCCTGCTTCATTTTGGAATCATCTGTCCTCCTTTTTCCACCTAGTCCTCTTCCTCTATTTTCTAGATCAGTGGTTCTTAACCTTTGTTACTCAGGTGTTTTTGAACTGCAACTCCCAGAAACCCCAGCCAGCAGAGCTGATGGTGAAGGCTTCTGGGAGTTGCAGTCCAAAAACATCTGAGTAACAAAGGTTAAGAACCACTGTTCTAGATAGTCCTCTGGAGACACAAGTACTTGGAATGCTTAGAACCTGCTGCTCATGCTTACTGCTGAGTCGCCCAGTGAGCGAATGGTATAAGCTAAATTTTCATATTATGTTTCTTCTTTCATATTTCCGTAGGTGTGGAGTGGAATGGTTGTGATGAGAAGACTCTCATATAAACAGCCAAGAAAACATACAAAAACACACGCACTAGAAATAAGTCCCACCTAAAACTAAAACAAACTGCACATACTGGAATCTGCACTATCTTAAAATAAATATCTCTCAAATCTGTTAATTGAATGTAACATTGGGGGGGGGGGAGAGACAAACTTGCAGTAATCAATGTAAAAAATAAAATCTTTTTATATTCATCATTAAAGTGCTCAAATGTGTTCAGTTTTGTTTTATTTAATTCTCAAAAGTTCTCCCTCTTCTGTCAGTTGTGAAGCTAAAAACATTTTTTAGTATTTTAATAGTGACCTCAAGAAAGGAACAAACAAACCATTAACTTCTGGAAACAGTGTATACAGCCGGATAGTTCAGTGAACTGGACACCTGTCTGCAGAGATAGAGTCAAGAGTTTGATTCCCCAGTGTACCTCCTGGGAGAAGAGCTAGCCTGTGTAGCCTTAGGCAAGCTGCACAGTTCCTGAAAGAAGGGATGGTAAACTGCATCTGAGAACCTAGAAGCGGGTGCCATAAGTCAGAACTGATGGGGTAGCATCTAATAAAAATAATAATTATTAATTGACATTGCATTCAGAGAGAAGCAATGAGTTGTCCAATGTAGCCCAGACATCTGGGCTGTCCACCCTTGTACTGCACACTTACTTTCAAGAAGGATGGCCAGGATATGAAGGGGAGATCAAGTAATACACTCAGGAGAGCAAAAGGGACAATGTGTTGCTCAGTGGAAAACCACATACTCTCTATGGACAAGATGTGACAAATTTTTAAGGCCTTAAAGAAAGAGTTGACCCAAAATATGCCATTTATACTTTGCCAAATATAGACTGGCTATTTACTTTAGCATACCCAGATCCCCATTTCTGAATGCTACCCTGATAAGCTTCACCAATGCTCTTACTGAGTTGCAGCTTCCACCAGTATAGAAACAATGGATTGCTCTGAGACCAAACTTAAATTACTTCTTTTAAAGCATAAAACATCTTGGAATAAAAAGCAAGAGTCAAATAACTTTAGAAGGCGGAGGCACTAACACCACACAGCAAAAACATAAATTTGCGGAAGTCCAAATTCTTTCTTGGCCAGAGCTGTACTCCCAGGTTCTTAGGTAGTATCTGTGAGACTGCCTGTCTTCTCTTTGGTTCATGCAGGTTTCAACATCACAAAAATATACCTAATAAGCAATTTAGCATCTGGTGCCCTTAATTGGATGGCAGTACCAAGCACAACTTCATCCACTGCTGAGTTTCAAACTACTATGACATATATCAATGACATACATAAAACAAGGCTCATGTTTGAAGTAGCAGGTGCATAGGGAAGTGTACATCAAGGTGCTGAGTGCTGACAACCTCATACAGTGATATTGCCTGGATAACTGACAGCCTGAGGCGACACTGTCCCTTGGATGACATCCAGTGTTTAGGGCTTAAGTGTGCTGCGTAGAAACTTCCTTATCTTTTGTTGTATGTGCATGAATGTCAGAACGCTCTACTAATTGCGTTAGTACATATTTTATGATTCTTGTGTCAAGAAGTTACTAGAAGCTCATTATTTCTTTGTCCAGTTAGCATCAGACACAAGCCTTTACATAGAGTTTCTTGGGCTCATGGTCCAATTAGTTCTTGCAGCTGGCTATCCCACACAGAAAGTGTTGATTCAGCATCCTGGTGAATAAAATGCTTTAAATACTGAGTAATTTGGGCCATCTTCTTAATATAAGTTTTTTTTAAAGATTGTAAGTTACTAGACAAGTCCTGTATGCTTTTCCAATGATCATCTTTTATGGATTGGATAAACACAAGGTCAGAAACTTCCCAGTCTATTTCAACAACAAAAAATCGGGAATTATATATGATGAAGGTGCTGCGTTCAACCTCCCACCATCTCAGGTAGGCCTGCCTGAAACCCTGGGAAGGTGTTGCCAGTCAGTGCTGGCAGCATTGAGCTAGATGCACTGTTTCCTGACTCAGTTTAAAGCAACAGAACTAACAAAGAGTCTTGGTGAACTTTAAAGACTAAATGGTTTTATCTGATGTATGTTTTTGTGAACTATAGCACATGTTTTCAGACTCATTTGAAAGTCAGTGCTAAATAAAATGTGCTTTAAGGCTTTGTTTTTGCTGCCTCAGACTAACATGGATGCAGCAACATTATTTTTTTTCCTTGGAAAAATAATGCATATTGTGAGCTGCCAGACTCTAAAGACTGGATTGTTGTAGTTTAGTCATTAAGTTGTGTCCAACTCTTCATGACCCCATGGACCAGAGCATGCCAGGCCCTCCTGTCTTCCACTGTCTCCCAGAGTTGGGTCAATTTCATGTTAGTAGCTTCGATGACATTGTTCGACCATCTCGTCCTCTGTCATCCCCTTCTCCTCTTGCATTTGCACTTTCCGAACATTAGGGTCTTTTCCAGGGAGATTTCTCTTCTCATGAGATGGCCAAAGTATTGGAGCCTCAGCTTCAGGATCTGTCCTTCCATTGAGAACTCAGAGTTCATTTATTTCTAAATGGATAGGTTTGTTCTCTATGCAATCTAGGGGACTCTCAAGAGTCTCCTCCAGCACCACAGTTCAAAAGTATCAATACTTCGGCGGTCAGCCTTCTTTATGGTCCAGCTCTCACTTCCATACATCGCTACTGGAAAAACCATAGCTTTGACTATGCGGACCTTTGTCGGCAAGGTGATATCTCTGCTTTTTAAGATGCTGTCAAGGTTTGCCATCACTTTCCTCCCAAGAAGCAGGCATTTTTTAATTTGGTGCTGCTGTCACCATCTGCAGTGATCATAGAGCCCAAGAAAGTAAAATCTGTCACTGCCTCCATATCTTCCCCTTCTATTTGCCAGGAGGTGATGGGGCCAGTGCCCATGATCTTAGTTTTTTTGATGTTGAGCTTCAGATCGTTTGTTGCACTCTCCCCTTTCACCCTCATTATGAGGTTCTTTAATTCCTCCTCACTTTCTGCCATCAGAGTGGTATCATCTGCATATCTGAGGTTGTTGATATTTCTTCCAGCAATCTTAATTCCAGTTTGGGATTAATCCAGGCCAGCCTTTCACATGTTGTATATGTTAAATAAGCAGGGAGACAATATACAGCCTTGTTGTACTCCTTTCCTGATTTTGAACTAATCAGTTGTTCCATATCCAGTTCTAACTGTTGCTTCCTGTCCCACGTATAGGTTTCTCAGGAAGTAGATAAAGTGGTCAACATAACTGTCATTCAAGTCTATTCTCCAGGTTACATTTAACACTTTTATGTTAGCATCCAGGAGGAAATCGACTGAAACAAGACATGCTTATAATCTTAGGTGACTGGGACACAAAAATAGGAAACAAAGCAGAACCAAATGTTGTTGGAAAATATTTACTAGGGGGAAAAGTGAAGCAGGAAAACAACTCACAGAGTTCTGTGAAGCCAACAATGTTTATTGTAAATATTTGTTTCAAGGAACTTAACAGATGAATGTACATAGGTCAGTAAAGAAATCAAATAGACTATGCAGCTGGAAGCAAGAGATGGAAAATCTAGTGATACTGATCATAAACTATTATTAGTCAACATTAGAGACAGTTCTATTCTTCTCCATATCACTTTCACAACAAGCCAATTCAAACACACCCTCACCTGATGCACTTGGTGGGTGATGTGTGGCAGATGTTGTTGGACTTCAACTTTAGAATTCATCACCAATTGAATTGCTGGATAGACCTAATGGAAGTTATAGTTCAATAATGTCCATAGGAGCAATTTGCTCACCTCTCTCAGATATGAATACTCATCATCAGCAAAGTCCAGAAGCTGAGTAGGTGGGAGTGTTACCAAACATTTTGGCAGTCAAGATGTAGATAGATGAAGGTGTTCTTCAGTAACTTTTAATTATTTTGATAGACACATTTGAGACCACAGAGGTGAGAGGAATACCGCAAGATTCAAGTGCTGGATAGGGCTGGGCTTCATATTGCTAAATGAAAAACATTCATCTTTGAAAACAAATAAACTGACTCATCTTTGGGTGATAAATCATCCCCACCCTCCAAAAATACAAGTTCAAGAGTACTTGAACATTGGCGTATTCAGTACCAGCCTTAAAATGTCCACAACGTTTTGATGTTGTATGAAATTCCTTCCCTCAGATCACAGCAGGATATTACATTAGCCAGTATAGGTAGCGTATGTAGGCTTTTGTAATATTGGAACAGAATTCAAACATAATAGTTGTCTGGTTGACAGTAAATTGAAGCTTTCATTACTTATGCTGATTTTCCATTAAATGGAGAAGTTCCTTATTAAGGGAATTGTTGTTTTCAAAGCTCAATTTTTTTTAAAAAAAACCCACTTGCTTTTTGACACCTTCCTTGCAAAGCTTCTTTGTTTCCATGGAGAAGTTTCATGCAAAGCTGCTTTTTGTCAGTAGTTGGCACCTCTAATTATAGCTGACAGGATACTCCCAAATTTGACAAGGTTTTTCCCCCCACCTTTGGCTTTTAAATGCAGTCATGTGTTTCTATAAGAACATAGGGAGGGATCCTGATTTCGTAACCTCCTTTTAAAATTCTGCATCACTCCACAGTCTGAGGAATATATATAGTGCTGCATCTCCTGGTAAAAATTAAGTTTGACACAAAATTCAGCTCCTTATAGTGTAGGTGACAATCTGTTCTCTTGAGTTGTCAAGTAGACAACACTAGGAAAATCCAGAACACTAGTACTGACAGAGGCACATTTATCCATGTCTGATTTGCACTTTTTCTGTTACACATGAATGCTATTAAAGCATGAGCAACTTCTGAGGGAAAAAACCTGTGGTATATCCCAGCTCATGCATATTTTACATTTGAATTAAAAGCTAATGTAACACAAAGCCAGTTTAAACCTCATTTGTAATAACTACCCAATTGTCTTTCTTTGATTTAAAACAAAAATCTTTAGAGAACCAATCATAAATATTTACAACGATGGTGCTTAGACATGAAGTTTTTAGTTTACTGTGGCAAAAATGAACAACCTCATTTTTCCCACTCTGCTCTCCTAGGGCCCATGGATTTATATGGCTTTATCCCACTTGGAAACACAAGGGAATTATGTAAGAATGCTGTTCGCAGACTTTAGCTCTGCTTTTAACACCATTATACCCCACAGATTAATAGACAAACTTAAAGATCTTGATTTTCCAGATTCTATCTGTCTGTGGATTTTGGATTTTTTAACAAATCGTCCACAAAGGGTTAAACTGAATGACTACATCTCTACTGACAAGATACTCAGCACTGGCACTCCACAAGGCTGTGTCCTTAGTCCACTACTGTTCTCCATTTATTCATCGGATTGCACCAATAACCATCCCAGTAATAGGATTATCAAATTTGCAGACGATACTACACTAGTAGGACTTATCTCTGGGGATGATGAGTCTGCGTATCGGGACGAGGTATTACAGCTATCCCGCTGGTGCAAAAAAACAATCTTTTATTTAACATCCAAAAAACCAAGGAATTCATAGTGGACTATAGGAAAAAAAGAGCAGACATTCAGCCACTGTATATAGATGGAGTTTGTGTGGAACAGGTGGTTCAATGTAAGTTTCTTGGGACTATCATAACACATGACCTGACTTGGAGTGCAAACACCGCTGCGTTAATCAGGAAGGCACAACAATGGTTGTATTTTCTAAGGATTCTTAGAAAGCAACAATTGACTGAGAGTTTGTTAATCACCTTCTATCGGAGTTCGATTGAGAGCATATTATCCTACTGTCTCTGTGTATGGTTCACGAGCTGCACAGTGGCAGAGAAAAAGGCAATTCAAAGGGTGATTAAGACGGCCCAAAACATCATTGGCTGTTCACTCCCCTCTTTGGAAGAATTGTATAAGAACAGATGTAAGAGGAAGATATCTAACATACTGAAAGACTCCTCTCATCCGGGACATCAGCTCTTTAAATTATTACCATCAGGAAGGAGATTCAGGGTATTGAAAGCAAGGACAAGCAGATTCAAGAACAGTTTTTACCCAAGTGCAGTATTGAATTTAAATGCGGGGCCATAGGTTTTTGGTGGAATTTTAATTGCTGAGAGAAAACGGGGTATCTATATTTGGATGGTGAAAGTTGTGTATATTTTAACTTTTTTTTGTAGTGTTGTCCAGTTTTACCTTGGGGAAGAGCACCTCATTTCGTTGCACCCACTTGTGAGCGCAATGACAAATAAATTTCTTATGTCTTATTTTCTTATGTCTTATCATCTCATTATAATCTTACACACAACCACATCCCAGGCATACAGTTGCATGAGTCACAAAAGACATTTTTCTATTTCTTAAACAACATTTTTTTACATTTATTTAAAATTGCACCAAGGCCTACATTTACATTTTCAAAATCACACCATGGCCCATAATAGGTCATCTTTACCACATCCTGTCTTTTCATAGAATTGTACAGTGGGAAAGAACCATAAGACTCATTGAATCTAATCCCCTGTCAAATCAGGAAATTTTGTATTTTTAAAAATTTATCCAACCTCAGAGAGGATCTTACAAAGTTTTGTAACTCTTTGATGGTCCCAACAAAAGCAATATACAGTATCTTTTGATTTTCTCCCCTTTTATTTGTTATTCTAACCGATCATGCTGCAAGCATTTTAGACATAAATGAATCCCCTTTAAATAATTCTATTCCTGACCCTTCTCATCACAAAATCATAAATTAGCTCTCCTAAATAAATTATTCATGCAAATTCACTTTTGATAGACAAGATAGCAATGTGGCTTAACCTTTCTTGCCATAGAGTAGAATACCTGATGATATCCTGTTTGCTGAAGCTTCTTTCAACTTCTGTCACAGTTATTGGCAAGGGTGATAGGTCTACGGACAGTACAGTGGTACCTTGCTAGACGACGACCTCGTAAAATGACAAATCTTCATGACGATGAGGTTTTGGGATCGCTATAGCAATTCGTAAAACAGTGATTCCAATGGGGGATTTTCGCTGGACGATGATTTGGTCCGTGCTTCGCGGACTGTTTGAATAAAGTTAGAGTATATAGAGGGGAAATAAGCCATAGTAAATTCACGGAAAACTGGAAGCCATTATTAAAATATGCTGATAAAATGGAGACATGTGGTTTGAAAAGAGACTTAGATTGTTGGTCAATTTTTTTTAAAAAGGTGATGGTTAAAGGTATATATATGTGATTTGGAGAAAAGTGGGGAATAGTTTTGTATTTAATATTTGTAAAATGTTCGATTGTCTTTTCATTCTTTAGAAATAAATAAATAAATTAAAAAAAATACAATGATTTTTGCAGCTGATTGGTGGCTTCGCAAAATGGCTTCCCTGCATTTTCGGGACCCATGCGTCGCAGGACAGCCATTTTTACAGCTGATTGGTGCTCATGAAATGGCTTCCCTATGGGCAATCTTTGCAGGATGACAAAGTATTTTCCCCACTGGAATGCATTAAACGGGTTTCAATGCATTCCAATGGGGAAATGGTTTTCGCATGGCGATGATTTCACTAAACAGCAATTTCTATGGAACGGATTATCATCGGCATGTGGGGCACCACTGTATTTGGTGTCCTTCTGTGCTCTGAAACACTGTCTTCATCCTTTACAAGATGTGTCTTAAAGATTTCCTTGTAGTTGGAGTTGTATCCAGGCATAACTCTCTGGTATGTATTTGCTACATATCTTGAAATATTCACAGACATGCTTCTTCATTTCAAAGATTGTGCTATTCATGGGATTCGTGTAGCAATCAAGTGGCAAGTGTATCTACCAAGGAAATATAAATTTCTTCCTACTAGGTGGAATCAACCAGTTTTTCTTAGATGCACAGAGAGATTTCTGGGCAATTGATATCACTGAAAGACTTGGTGGACAATACAGTGATGGAGATATAGGAAGTGAAAATGGAATCTAGTACACTTCTCCATTCTCAAGGTAGCCCCCTGTACACACACAAACACACACACACCAGGGGGGGAGAAACCCTGCTCCGGAGGGCAGGAAGATAATAATGAGGCTACAAGGTTGAGAGAGGGAAGGAAGTTTCAGCATGCTAGTGCTAAAATAGATTTAGACCAATGGAATAAAGTCTTGAAAATACTGTAACTTAAATCTCATTGATTTACATGGGCCTATTCTAAATATGACTCCATCTGGAACCAAAGCAACATAAAAGAGCATGGACATAGTTGCCCTTGACTCCAGTTCTCTACAATACAGCAACTTTCCCTGGCCTCTGAAAGAATAGGAAGGAAGGAAATAGCTAGACTCTTTTCAAGAAATTCCAAAGTTTTGGGAGGCAATAAGAAGCACTATTTCTAGGAGCAACTAATGTAGCCCCTGGTGGAGAGAGAATAAATATAAATAACCCATGGTTAAATATATATATATAAACAACCCATGTTTGGGAGTGGCCATTGTTCTGACATTTGGACTTCTCTCCTATTTGGGTCAGAATAGTCAATGCTGGACAGTGTGGTGGTTAAAGTTTTTCTTCTTTTTTTCTTTTTAAAGAAAATAACGTTTTAGCTTTCTCTTTGTCCCTCCCTTCCTCTCATGCCCCTGCTTTCTCACTACCAGACAAACCCCTTCTGTTTTTGTGCAGGCTTCATCTTCCACTGCTAGGCCGGTGCTTGGCAGTTACTATAGTAACCACCAATGCTCCACTGCTTCCCTCCCTGCCTTTTCAATGCTCATGTGTGGCAACAGGTAGCAGGTGCAGCAGGGAGGCTTGCAAACTAAGTTCATCCCAGGCATTGGGGAGGGGGCAAGCGGGCAGGAGCTGTTGCTCTTGCTGACACAACAACGACATCTTTCTTGATTGAGTTCTTCTGAGGGAGATGAGCCGCACAGGGCTGGGTTGAAGAGTTGAGGGTACAAGCTTCAGATCCTTCCTTCCTATGGCATCTTTTCCTTTTCCCCAAAAGTAGCTGAACGTGATGAGAGACATTTGAATATAACAGAATAAATTAGAACATGCAAAGTTAATGCAAATATTCCCCTTTCTGGTAATAAATGTGCTTTTTGTCCTTCCTTGTCCCCCATGTCCTCAATTCTGGTAATAGACTAGTGACCACCTTACTATTTTCTGAGGAAGGGAGTCTACTCAACCCAAAATGTTTAATTCTGGCCTTTATTGCTTTGATTATGCTGCAAGTCTATTATTATATCTATTATCTATTCTAAGCCCAGATGTCTGCATTTTGTGCAATTGTTTAATACCAGCAGGAAAGTTATATAGTTAAACAGTTCCCATCTATGCCCTGATTTAAAATTCAATTACTACAAATATTGTAAAGGAACATACAAGGTGCAGTGAGTCTTTGAACACTCCAGGCAACCTTGGTTTAACTTGCAGTTGAAGCACAATAGGAAAATGTTAAATGCACTGCAAGTTAATAGAGCAAGCCATTTTTGACCTGAGAGACATACCAAAGTTGGATATATCCTGTGTCTGGCATACCTAGAGAAAGGGCCTGTCAAAGCAAACCTGAACTATGGCTGGTTTGAAGCTTATTAATTTAATATGAACAACTTGTGAGGTGATGTGTCATGAGGAATGCCAAGGCAAAGAAAATTAATATTTTTCCCCATCTTGACTTTTTCTGTTAGATCACTTTCTGTTTTAGCTTGTTTTCCATCAGGATCCTGAGGCATATTTCTCAAATATATTTCCCTCATAATTTTCGAACAATTCTCCCATTGTTCACCAACTTGATGTATATTATTCTAGCATATTTCCAAATCATAAATCAAAAGCCTATCAACATGCATTAGGGAAATCCTCTCTGTTATGTAGGGTTTTGTTTGAAATTGTTTTATCCTAATTACAAATCTTTCTACAGCCGTTTTATTAAAAGGACAAGTTTAACATGTAAACTTACTCCCTCACATGGTGGTCTTGTCATATTTTCAATATCTAATATATTCTTTTCTTTTTTTAAAACCCTGAATTTCCTTCCTGGCATCACGCTTACAAGAAGGGAGAAGGGGAAGGAACACATTGGCATTTGATGGCTGAAATTAGTGTTCTCTCTGTGTGTGTCCCAAAAAAGCCTGCCAATAAGGCACATTTTAGGCTGTACTTTAAAGACAGTGTCAGGTGCTACCTTCTGTGACACAACCATTACCAGAACTGTGAAAATCCTCACAGTCATACCACAGTTCAAGGTTATAGTTTGAGCCCACTTGCCTTCTTACCAATTTTTACCAAAAGATTTTAAATCTGAATTACATAGGAAACTTGTTAATTTTAAAGAAATCTGTTGTTTGGAAAGAAGTTGAATACATGAAGGGAAGGAGGGGAAGAGAAAAAAATTCTCATTAAATTTCTTATTCTTGTCGATTAAGGCTGTTTTGACAAGATGAGGCACCTAAGTGCACAATGTTAGAATCCTACAAGATTCCTTACCTACAGATGAGATGGGGACAAAAAGCCCTCTTACAGAAGATCTCTGTAATTTTGCAAAATGTCTCCTCTGCCCTTTGAGGAGCAAAGAATGTGTGTGCACGTGTGTGTATGCATGCACGCATGCGTGTTTGCTTAAGTGCATGTGCGCACACATACACATTCACAGAGGAAGCATAGAAGAATTAGGTGATCATTATGGAAAATGTGAACAACCCATTTGACAGCTAGCATAGTGTAGTGGATAGAGTGATGGACTAGGAGTCAGGATAACTGGGTTTGAATCCCCGCTTGGCAATGGAAACTCACTAGAAAATGTATGAAGTGGTAAACCACTGCTTTAATATCTCATATACTTTCAAAACTAATAGGGTAATTGCAAATTGGATGTGACTTCCACATCAACTACTTCCAGCTAAATAAGATCATCTCCCTCTGAGGATGCCTTGGTAAGGCGATACATGATGAGGAGGGAGGTTCCCTGTATCCTTTTCAATAATAGTTATAGTATTTTCCTGCTTTGATTGTTTGAGATAGTTGCCCATGAGTCATGTTTATATCCCATCATTTCTCCAGCAAGTTCAAGGCAGAGTATATGGCTCCCTTTCTCTCCACTTTCTCTTCAAAACAGTCCTATAAGGTTGGTCCTGCAGATAGAGCAAGAGAGCAAAAATGACTTGCTAAGAGCAACTGCTATAGTGAGCTTGATCACTCAGTGGAAGCTAGAATATGGATCTTTCAGCTCAGATCCCAGGTCCTAATCAATATACAGCACAGGGTTTTAGTGGAACAAATTAATCTGTCCTAGAGGTTCCAAAATATGGGCCTAGAACCTGCAGAGTCCTGATCACCAGTCAGCCTTGATGGCTGGGGCTGCTAAGATTTTGCAGCCCAGTTACATTGGAGACTCCAACTTGGTAACCACAACTCTGTGCTTTACTATAACTATGCATTTCTTTGGATTGAGAAAGTGACTAACAAAAAAAGTGAGGGAACAAAGGCCAAGAAACTATAAAACATAAAATGCCGAAATCTATAAAATAATATAATTTAATGAGAAACTAACAGTACACGTTATTGCAGCTAATAATCGAAAGTAAAATAGTTGTAGACAGAGATGCAGGAAGAACAGGAACTTATTTGGTTAAATAATGTTGGAGATTGGTGGATACAACATAATGTTGTTCGGAATTAAAGGTTCCCCTTGACAATTTTTTTTTGTCCAGTCGTGTCCGACTCTAGGGGGCGGCGCTCATCCCGCTCTTCAAGCCATAGAGCCAGCGTTTGTCCGAAGACAATCTTTCCGTGGTCACATGGCCAGTGTGATTTAGACACGGAACGCTGTTTACCTTCCCACCGAGATGGTACCTATTTATCTACTCGCATTTGCATGCTTTCGAACCGCTAGGTTGGCGGGAGCTGGGACAAGCAACGGGCGCTCACTCCGTCGCGTGGATTCAATCTTACAACTGCTTGGTCTTCTGACCCTGCAGCACAGGCTTCTGCGGTTTAGCCCACAGCGTCACCACGTCCCATTACAAGACCATATAGAAAATGTATTTTCTCTTGGATATGAGAAAAGGAGTGCCACTTCTAAGATGGTATGTGCCACAACAATCTATTTCCCCATTAACCAGAGATGTATTTCACTTAAGCAAGGTTATTCTAGAAACAGTCCTGAAAATAATGCAAGGATTTAAGTAAGGGACACCACTTAAATCGGAATTGTTGCATCTGAATTCAGCAGAGCCTGAACGATATTGAACTTCTGGTCAGAAAATAATAATAAGAAAATGTAATTCAGCCAAATATTTGTAATTTGAATAATAACATATTTTTCCTCTGTTTGTCCAAGCCTTACATCCCCAATGAAGTCCTGGCAACATGGTATTTGTTAGACAATAAAGATGCTGCCATGAGTGCTATTTTTGTTTGTACAGAAGGCTATAAATGGGATACATATGTTAACAGCAACAGCAGCGGTGGCAGCAGCAACAACAAATGTCACTTGGAAGTGGTGTTACAAAAACTTTTGAAACATTCCAATGTATTTTATTTTATGGTGGTAACAAAAAATTGCTGGTGATCATGAGAGTAACATTGCACTGAGACTTACGTAAATAAACTCGCAAAAGAAACAGCAATCTAAAAGGCAAACCCTGCCTTCTTGTCTTTGCCAAGGCCTCTGTTCTAAAGACGAATTACATACTTTAAAACTTGGACAAGCTCATCTTCTTCATCAAGGCCACAGATGGAGGGGGTAAGGGAGAAGTGGAGAGAAAAGAATGGGTTAGAGACATTGGTTGGCAGCTAAAGCAGAGATGGGCACAAAGGGAGGGCAGCGCACCGGTTTTGAAGCTTCAATCAAGGTTCACCATGGTGGGACAAGAGTGAGAAGCAGAAGATTGTGTTGCAGAAGTTGGAATCAACTTACAGTGACCCTAACAGGGCTTTCAAGGTAAGTGAGATATTTAAAGAGTGGTTTTACCAGTTCCACTCCCCCAGTGATTTTCCATGACCAAATGGGGATTCAGACTGTTTTAGTCCATCACTCTATCCACTAAATCAAGCTGGGAAGATTGTAAAATTTGAACTAGGACCAATTCAATAGGCCAGACCCTTTGAATCTCTCCTACTTGTATCACTGCAGTGGTGGTGAAAATGTTTGAGGGGAGCATGGAAGGAAGAAGATTATTATTGTAATTGAGACAGGAAAGCAGCAAATGATAAGGCCAAACTCAATGTGCTGTGGGATGATTGCAACTGGTTTGTTTAATTTCCCAAGAAGTGGCTGCAAGGCTCTTAACAAATGAAAGCAATATCACTCCTGTCTTGAGAGGTTTCAGACATTCAGATGGAACAGTTGGAACAGCTTGTCTCATTTTCACAGCAAGCACAAGGCTCCAAGGTAAATATGCAACAGAAGGAGAATGCAGTAACTAGTTACTAGCTAGTTACTTGTAATTAACTAACATAGCACTGCAGAGCTGGAAGGAACCTTATGGATCACTGAGTCCAGCCCCTATTAAGGAGGCACAGTGGGGAATTGAAATCCTAATCTCTGGCTCTGCAGCCAGATATCTAAAACACTGAGCTATGCAGCAGTTACCAACAATTTCTTTCTATAACAACAAAGATACAAACACATAGCATTATTACAACAACTCTGTGAAGAGTAACCACTAATTTTGTGATGTCACTAACACTTTTGTTACTTGCATAGCTATGTGGCCATTTCCTCACTCAATGACAGAGGAAGAATATTCCCTGAGGGTTTGTTCTTTGAAATGAGCACTGAGGTGATGCTAAGAGGGTAGAGGAAGAAGTGTATAGTATAGACTGTTAGCTTTTGTAACATAGACTGTTGTACTGCTGAAGGGCATTCATGGCTTAATAACCATGATTCTACAGAAATGGTGAGGCAAAGAGTTACTTTAAAAAGTGCTTTTATTATAACAGATGGGAGACCTTATAATTATAAATGTGACAAATTGCTTGGCAAAAGGGGCCATGTTATATATTTCCTGTGGAAAATAAAACAGAAATTGAGGTTTGTTTGTTTATTTATTTATTTATTAGATTTTTATCTTGCCCTTCTAGACAGGAGTCATAATATTTTGTGCACAAAACGGGTTTAAACAATTAAAATCTACAATAATAATATAATCAAGATGGGAAGATAACAACAACAAAAACAAGAAAAGTGGAAATCAAGTATTGGCAGGAGGGAAGGTGTGCCTGAAAAGCCAAGTTTTTAATTGGCTCTTGAAAACACCAGTGAGGGTGCCAGGCAGATCTCTGGCAGCAAGCTGTTCTAAAGTCAAGGGGCCACTGCGGAGAAGGCCTGGTTTCTTGTTCTTTCTTTCCAGGCCTCTCTCAGCGTCAGGCCCCTCAGCTGTCTTTCCTGGCTATAGAGAGTCAAGTAGATCTAGGTGGAAGAAGGCGTTCTGCCAGGTATCAAGGTCCTAAACCATTTAGGGCTTTGTATGTTATCATTAACACTTTGAAGTCAATGTGGAAACGAATGGGCAGCCAATGCAAAGCAGCCAGAATGGGAGAGATATGCTGGAATTTTTTCATTCCACTAAGTAATATGGCTGCCGCATTCTGCACCATTTGAAGCTTCCTCATCAACCTCAAAGGTAGCCCCATGTAGAGCGCATTAGAGTGGTCTAATCTCAAGATTACAAGCACATGGACCAGAGTGGTGAGGGCCATCAAGATAGGGACACAGCTGAGCAATCCTCCACAGATGGTAATTGGCAGAGCCGACCACTGACACCACCTGGGTTTCCATGGTGAGCGCCGGGTCCAGATGTACTCTCAAGCTGTGAACCTCACTTTTCGTGGCAAGAGTCACACACACCCCCAAAAGAGAGGGAGTTTCCCAAGCTGCCAATGGAGGGGCCACCCACCCTCAGGACCTCCATCTTGCCCGGGTTCAGCTTCAACCCATTCTCCTGCATCCATTGCAGTACAGCCTCCAGGCAACGCTGAAGGGACAGAATGGAATCCACTGAAGTAGGTGAAAAGGAGATGTAGAGCTGCGTGTCATCAGCATATTGATGGCACGAGGCTCTACACCCCCTGATGACCCCACCCAGTGGCCTCATATAGATGTTAAACAGCATTGGGGAGATGATCGAGCCCTGCGGAACCCCACAATTGAGACTCCACTGGGCCGAGACACTCTCCCCAAGCTGAACTCTCTGGGGACAGTCCTCCAAGAAGGATCGGAGCCAGGCAAGCACCAGGCCACTGATTCCCAACTCGAAGAGCCTTCCCAGGAAGATACCATGGTCGACGGTATCAAAGGTGGCTGAGATATCGAGGAGGACCAACAAGGACATTTTGCCCCTGTCAGCCTCCCTCAACAGGTCATCCAACAGTGCGACCAGTGCCATTTCTGTGCCGTGGCGTGGCCTGAAGCCTGACTGGAATGGATACAGGGCACTGGTTTCATCCAAAAGAGCCTGTAGCTAATCAGCCACCAAGGTTTTGGTTATACTAATGATAAGAACTATTTTTGAATCATGTTTTCTGTAAGTAAAATTGATTTGAAAAATCTCAAGTACATCACATATGACAAAGCCTGCTTTTTTCTATTAATCTCTTTGGACAATGTGAATACCCCATCATATTAAATACTGCATTTGTAGATAGCCATGGGTTTTGGACAGCAGGGACACTGTTGTTTGTCCACTGAAACAAAGTCACTATGTTACTATGCCACTTAAGTTTATTTTTCAAAAAGAGAGAAATGCATGCATTCCAAAGGATACCTAAAATCCAAAGCAATAGCGCACAACATTGAAAACAAATTGAAAAGAGATGCTTGTAATCATTGGCAATGCACCAGGGTCAGTAACAATGGAAACCACGTGGTCTGAAAACAAACTGATTAATGAAATGATTGAGAATGTTATATGTAGTTTCCTGAGTGGTTTTTAAAGTTCCTGCTTACATATCAGAGTAATAATTTTCAAAAACACAAAAATTATGTGACTGAAAATTGATTTAAAATACATCAGAGCTGAAATTGAAGAAATGAAGTGTCCCTGTTCCCTCCTTGCACTGATTAAAGCAATGCTAGATGTTTAGTAATTGTGTGTATTGGCCACCATCTCCTCAGTCCTGTGAAACTAGGGACATTCTATAAAATTTAGTCATATTGTAAAAGGTAAAGGTAAAGGTTCCCCTTGACAATTTTTGTCCAGTCGTGTCCGACTCTAGGGGGCGGCGCTCATCCCGCTCTTCAAGCCATAGAGCCAGCGTTTGTCCGAAGACAATCTTTCCGTGGTCACATGGCCAGTGTGATTTAGACATGGAACGCTGTTTACCTTCCCACCAAGGTGGTCCCTATTTATCTACTCGCATTTGCATGCTTTTGAACCGCTAGGTTGGCGGGAGCTGGGACAAGTGACGGGTGCTCATTCCGTTGCGTGGATTCGATCTTATGACTGCTGGATCTTCTGACCCTGCAACACAGGCTTCTGCGGTTTAGCCCACAGCGCCACCACGTCCCTTTAGTCATATTGTAGTAGGTTGTATATTTTTAATTGTATTTTCATGTTGTACTAATATATATATTTGAATATATCTGCTGGTCAGTGTCTGTAATAAAGATAAAAATCAGAAATTGAAAAAAAATCAGCAGTGTAACCACACCCTAAATTACATGTAATAAGTGCTAATGTCTGATTTTTACATACTTGAAGGGCATTAAGGTAGCCTTATGACAGTATGATAAAGCAGGTTGCATGGCAGCTGTGGGAATGAACATTTTCACTTGAAAAATTATTGCCACACCACACAATTAAAGTGTTTAAGATATTGTTAAACTGTGACATTAAGTTACCTACCATTCTTATAATATACGCATAAACAACTAGGTAAAACCTTTTCCTCATCAATGCTGCCTTTTGGAGAGCTTGTCTGAAGGATTTGGGGGTAGAAGGAAGTACGTATCAGTCCCAAATTGTTTCCACTGAGTCCTAGAATGACTTAAGCATTTGTCTTCAGTATTTTTCTATTACTGAATCTGGCATACAACTGTTTGTAGGTAAGGCTGTCCACAGGCAGGATAAGGGGGAACAGAGTTCTCTTTCACCTTCATTTTGCAGTGGTGCTTGCAGCAAACAACCTGGCAGTTGAAATCAGGAGAGAATGTGCCTGGGGACTACATCTCACATTGTTTTTGCTTTGTTATGGCTTCAAGAGACATCTAGGAAAAGGAAGAAACAAATGGCCCAAGATACAGCCCTTTGTAAATTCAAATTTAATGGCTGTGCCAAAAATAGGCACAAGAGACAATTACTTTTGGCATGTATAATTTATGTGATTCTATTTGCAATAAATGTGAATTTATCTTGAACTGCAGAACTGGGTAACAATATTGATTTAAAATTCAAGGTTGTTAATGTCAGCACAAAACCTTGTTGGAAAATGCTGCTCTTGTCTTAAAAAAAAGTTCCCTAGTACTAAATGACAGAAATATAGAAATATAGATATAGCATAGAGGTAAGATCTATCTATCTATCTATCTATCTATCTATCTATCTATCTATCTATCTATCTATCTATCTATCTATCTATCTATCTATCTATCTATCTATCTATCTATCTATCTATCTATCTATCTATCTATCTATCTATCTATCTATCTGCATACACATAAAAGACATTTCTAACATTTAGTGAATGTTAGAAATCCACATGTATATGTCCTGATGTATTTATTTCTTTACTTTTGGACACACTCAGTGGAAGACCAACACATTTACAGTATTTAAGCAGTATCAACATTGCTAACACATTTCAGCTTTTTTTTTTTTTTTTTTTTTGGACTGCCACCAAAATTCTGAGATCATGAAAAATTTATGGACTGTCAAATGTTGTTTAGGGGCTGTCAAATGTTGTTTATGTATATATTTGATTTCATCCCACCTTTCTACCACAGATGTGATGCAAGATGGTAACATTAATCTGATTGCAAATAGGCACTGGCCTAATTCAGACTACTAAACTAATGGGAAGTATTGTCAGTTTCAGGAGTTGGATAAGAAACCTCTTCTATATCGAACTGCACTCCCCTTGAAGAAGCAAGTGCATACTTTGGGGGTACTCCTAGATTCATTTTTGTCATTGGAGGTTCATATGAGCTCAGTGGCTTGCAGTTCCTGGGATCAGCTTTGACTTGTCTTCCAGTTATGACCCCTAAATGGCTTGGGACCTGGATATTTGAAGGAATGCATCTCTCTATATAAACCCACCCAATCACTAAGATCTTCTGGAGAGGTCCTCCTCTGTGTTCCACCACTGAGGACAATTCATCATTTGGAGACATAGGGAGAGGGCCTTTTCTGGTGTAGCACCCCAATTGTGGAATACCTTCTCCTTGGAGGCTCGATTGGCACAGCCATTGACATAATTTCAGTACCAAGTCAAGACATACTTATTTATTAGAGCCTTTGTGGGATGAGCATCATGAACTGCATTTGTTTTAGTGCAATGGTTTTAATGTCTTAATGTTTTGATTTTCTGCTGTTTGGTTTTAAATTGTTTTATACAGCTTTGTAACCTGCCCTGAGATATAGGGCGGGCTAGGAAGGAAGGAAGGAAGGAAGGAAGGAAGGAAGGAAGGAAGGAAGGAAGGAAGGAAGGAAGGAAGGAAGGAAGGAAGGAAGGAAGGAAGGAAGGAAGGAAGGAACATTTGTGCTCAGAAACACCAAGTTTTATTTGGATACAGTTGGATACAATTCAAGTTTATTGTATTAGCTAAAAGCCGTCACAATTGTTTAAAATACAGATATGTTCAAATAAAATCATGATAAAATCAAAGACATATAAAATAATAAGAGACCCTTCATATCTGGGAATCTCCCACACAATTGATCGCAATGGCTTTCAGAAAATTAGCTCGAATATTTCTGGCCGCTTTTGCGAATAGCGACCAAGTTTTATTTATTTTCAAACATTTTCAACTGGGAATATTTGAAAATGGCTTTGCTCTCTTGGTTTAGCACTTCTTTTTAAATGTCATTTCTTATTATTATTCCTACCTCATTCAAGCCCTTTGTGTCTTTCATATATGAGATCAGTAGCTAGTTAATAATAAGTAGGAGGAAGATTTGTACAGAGATTTTCCTGCTGTAGGAATATATGTTACCTCGAATAACATTTACTGTAATTTTCTTTTATATTCTTCCACATTTCACTCCTGTCATTCACCACTATAGGTATGAGAAGTGCAGGTTCCTCCCCTCCCCACTTAAGGAGGAAGTGAGATGTCTTGTTTTTATTGGAATTTCAAGGATGGATAAGGCAAAGTTCATTCTCTTTATGTCATACACTCCAGAAACTTCTGGTAACCATTAGTTCTGCAGAGATGAGGTTGGCATTTAATGCATTTCCTTCAGCTATGCTAGTGGTATTTGAGAAAGGATTCAGAGTCTTATAAATAATAACATCCCCAGGTGAAGTAGGAAAGATCTGCTCAAGGTGAACTCCTGCCCTTTAGTTGACACATGCTTCTGAAGGTGAGGTGCAGTGCAGTAGCACCGGTCAGACGTCTGGTATGCCATCTGTTTCCTTCTAGACATGATCTGTGAGGTCTGGGGGAACATGCAGCTACCATGCGTTCTCATCATGTGCAATCTCTGCTGGTGGGGCTGAATATGTTATAAAATGGCCCACTGTCTAATTCTGAGGCTGACTTAGGAAAAGAAAGCAATACAGAGCAGAAGAAGGGTCCTGCTGGATCAGACCAGAAGTTGTTTGGTGGAATATTCACCAGGGGCCAGGCAGATGCCTTTGAAACGACCACTAGCAGGTTATAGAGGATAAAATAGTGCCTTTCGTTGTTGCTCTTTGGTATTGCTGACATGGTGGCATGGCACTTCCTCGTTCAGATGTCATCCTCGTAACTAGGCATCTCCTCCACAGATTTGTGCCTTTCCTTTGAATAACTTCAAAGGCTATTTTCTATCTATCTGTGTAGTTGCAATGACTTCCACATGTTCTAAATTTCCTGCCAATCAATTTGGATTCTAATATGTTATAAAATTTAACATAACATTAGTGGAGAAGAAAATTGTTTTGGGAAAATCCTCATCTAAACAGTGAAACAACTGTTATGCATACTGAAAGTTCCCAGTTCAATCTTCAGTTTATTGAGGTAGGAGCAGAAAGCTTCCTGCTTAAACTTTAGATAGCTGCTGCCAGCTCAGCACTGAAAGAGATAAATCAAGGATCTGACCCAGTATAGATCATCTGTCGAGTGTTCTGGGAGAGTTTCATTAATTTTTTTAGCTGTGCAAACAAAATAATGCTTTTCTTCTTGTAGTCCTTAAGCATGTTATAATTTGTGCAATTGAGTTCACAGTCCCTGCACAATCAGTTCTAGTTATGCACCTGGTTGTGCGACTGGAAATTGGGCTGAATTCCACATTACATTTAGACTAGACTGACATATCCAGAAGCACAACATAATTTGCACAAGCGGAGGACAACACTGGAAGCAACTGTTTGACACTTAGAGGGAAGCTTCTTCCATTTCCCTTCTTCCCTTTGCCGCAGTGTGCACATATCTCCCCCAACTCCTTTTTATGGTACTATAAAAATATATGAGCATAGAAACAAGTGTTGACTCAAAACACAAGCAAATTATAGAAGATTCTGCAATACACCTGCAGATGTCAGGGTAAATAAAGAAGAAATCTAAATATCAATTACAACTGCTCCAAATAATGAATACATTTACTATATTGAACTATAAACATGCTCTGTAGAAAATGAAGTATCCATCAATCAAGCTAAACAAATTAGAGTGAACACCAAAACATAATACCATACTAATATAGGAAGCACTTGCCATTATGCACACCTCAAATCTAGATATGCTCAAGTAATTACAGCAGTAGCATACATAATTTTTTAAGCCCATCGTTTTCATCAAATAGTGAGAGTCATCCACATGGATTAAAAAGACAACTTCAAATTTGCAGCATCTGTGAGGAAATAACTTGTACTTCTTGAACAAACTGCCTGTGTTCTTCAGGGCACCCTTTCCCAAGCTTGTGCCCTGGAGATATTTTGTGGAAAAATCTCCATCATCCTCAGTCACTGGCCACCGCGGTTGGGCATGACAAAAGTTAGTCCCAGATGTTCTTGCACTACAACTCCCAGAAATCCTGACCAGCACAGCTAGTGGTGAAGGCTTCTAGGAGTATTAGTCCAATAACATCTGGGGACTCAATGTTGGGAACCAATAGTCTAAAGCATGTGGAGTCTACCAACTTGAAAAAGGATGCTGTGGCAGAACCCTCACGTCATGCCTGTCCATCATGGTGAGCTCAAAGGCAGGAGCCAATGAGAGGACAGGAGGGGAGGAACCAAAAAGGACAGTGAGGCACTTACTTAGACAGTTAGAGAGGAGAGTTGGAGAAAAGAGCTTGGGAGACAGAATTGAAGAGAGAGAGTTAGGAGATTGAATTGAGAAAGTTAAGACAGAGATTAGAAAGTTGGAATGCCAGAGAGAATAGGAAAGAGTTCAAAAGTATAGAGAATATATAGATAGTCAAAGAATATTGCAACAGTGCATAAATACACATACAAACCAACGTGAAAGCAAATGATATTTAATGAAAAATCCTAAACATCTGTGATTTTCTGCTGTGATTTGCCTGGCATCTATAATATCAATAAATTTGTTGTATTGGCAGCACGTGTCTAAGATCTATCTAATTGGTATTGAGGGAATAATACCTGATGGCAGCGTGAAGTGAGGAAACGCATCCAGAGGGTGGACTTGTGTTTAGGGAAAATAAACAAAGGACACTGGGTGAACATGACAGCTGCCTTAGGATTTCTTTATATATATATATTCCATTTTTATCCTGCCTTTCTCCCCAGGTGGGGACATAAATCCGTATATACACACACACAAAAATTAAAATCAACAATTGGTTGAAACAAAAAAGGAAATGACAATATATACATATTTAAAATGCTTATAAAAATAAAGTATTAATTTTAAAAGACCTTAGGATGACCTGTCTTACACTTTCAAACTCTTGGTAGTAGATTTTGGTACTATATTAACATAAAACTAACTAGCTAACTTGTAAGACAAGCAGAATCCAAACTATCTAATTTAATGTAACATTGGTTTTCTATTTTAAAAAGTTGGATTCGATCTATGTTTCTGAACTTATGTATGCTGAAGCATAATTTCACTGTAAGGTCTACTGGTTGCCTCAGTAGATTAAAAAAGAAATCCCTTCTACAGTGCATCCTTTTCATGAACAAAGTCGCCATCCAATAACATCACCACATTTTCCATTGATAACATCATAGCATTATAATACTGTCTGGCAACAATGTTACTAGCTAATAGTAAAACATGGTGAAACAATGACATCATGTCTATAAATGCCACAAAGAAAGGCTACGTATTAATAGCTCAGACTTTTACTTTTTTAAAAAAAGATTGAAATCAGCAGTGGTGTTTGGGTTCATTTCAGATGTCCTGAGCCTGCGAAATTTGGATGCCTTTCCTTTTTTTCCCCCTTCAGTGGTTTGTAATGAGAAAAACATCTATTTTTTAAAAAGCACCAACTCCAAACAAAACAAAGCAAATAATAATAATTTTTTCTCTCTCTGATCTTTCCTGGATTCCTTTATCATGTTTAATTTTTGCCAGACTTAAGGTATTTTTTTTAAAAAAAAACACACACCACAGAGTTACTGCAGATGTACAAAGAAAATGCCTGCAATTTAAAGAATTATAATAAATCGAAGAATCGTTTCAAGGAGACTAATTTAACAATTAGGAGATGTTGTATATTTGTTCTTGTGGAGAAACCCAGAGTGGAGAAGATGGGAGAGTGACTGGGAACGTGAGGTTAAAAGAGTGACATGTCCACATTCTGCGCTTGGGAATCTTACCAGTGGTATTTAAATCACTCTATGATTTGATAAAATCCATGATTCCAGCTTCTGTCCTCAGAGTTGCATACAGAGAGATGTTGCATACGGAGAGGCAAATGCCTAACAAGTAGTAACTGGTCATTAAAATGTCAATGGTGACCCTTTCCTGGGTTTTTCAGGCAGAGAGTACTTGGGGATGCTTTATCATTCCCTTCTTCTGGGGCACCATGGGACTGTACAGCTTGCCCAAGGCCACACAGGCTGGCTCATCTGTTGAGAGGGATAGTGGGGAGATGAACTACTGTACCAACTTGTGGGTATGCAGCTAGATATTTATCTCACTGAGCTATTCAGCCAGCTGCTCCAGTGGTAATGCATCTTATTAATTCTTCTGGCATTGCTATGCGAAGCTGCAACAAAGCACAGGGACTTGGTGTGATGGCAAACACAGATGAGATGGAGCAATGCAAGCATAGGATGTAAGACAAGCATTTTTCCCCCAAAGGAACCACACTTTGCTGTTTAGAAAGCCTTACATGAGATTTCAAGCATCAGAATTCCACAGTCTTTGTACTTATTCCTCTGAAACTTTGTAGCTACTGTACCTTGAACATGGTGCTGAGTGTCCCATTTTCATACAAATTGCCCCAAAACTAAGACTAAAAGAGGTAAGCCAAGCAATCTCCTACACCAATCTGTCAGCAATTTTTCAGGCATAATTCCCTCTTAAAGGGCTACTTGTAGTGTGACAAATGACAAGCCAGAGCAGAAAACTGTTTGTACATATGTGGTTTTATCCAGTAGGAATTTGGGTATTATACGATTCTTGCCATCTGCTGTCAAATTGCTTCTAACTTATGGCAGCCTTAACAGGGTTTTCAAGGTATGTGAGATGTTTCAAGGAGTACCTTACTATTGCTGCCCTTAGTGGGTTTCCATGGGCAAGCAGGGGATTTAAACCCAGATCTCCTGAATCCTCATGCCATCCCACTACATCACATTGGCTCTTATATTGTTTTTATTCAGTGCTTTTGGTCTGTAATATGTTTAACTGCCTTTTATTGCTATTTGTTGTATTTAAAGCTTTTTAATACCTAAACATATTCAGTGCTTTCTAAGCTGCTGTGGATCCTTTGATAGGAGAAAGATGGGCTACAGAATAAATAAGCATACTAATAGGATGATATCCCAGCCATACCTGCCTGCTCTTCCTTCTGCTTGATTGGATACAAGCAGGAGCAGGCTTTCTACTGGGTGACTCTGTAGCTATGACAGCAGTAAGAGGGAAGTGGAGGCAGGAGAAAGATGGATGGTGTCACCTCAGACATTTTTTTTCCTTGATTGCCTCTACGAGAGAAGAATGGAGGGCAGCAGAAAGCATTGCAGATTTGTCAGCGGCAGTGATCATGCTGAGACAACTCATCATACAAGGCTGCTTGGAACCCTGAACTCAGTTTTTATGTGGGAGGGGGGCATATATTTCATTTACAGTATTAGTAAGGGCTGGGCTCCATCAGGAAGTGAATATGTAGCATGCGGTTCAAGACATGCTGAATGTACCGTTGGCATCAGCAGAATCTGCTGCTACATAACTAGCTGTGGGAAAAGAAGGAATGGTAGAGATACACTGAAAGCCAATAAAATGTAGCATCAGACTAGGAGATGTGGGTTCAGATCTCTGCTAGACTGTGGATACTCACTGAAGATGCCACACCTTTGACATCCAACGATAATTGTAACTCAGAATCGGCAACGGTGCATCATGCACACAGAGATGCATGAACAAGGAAACAATGCCCTAAGCCAGTCATGCTCCCTCTTGGATTCTCAAATATTTTTGGGATTCCAGAAACTCCCGCCAGCTTAGCCCATGTCCAGGGATTCTGGAAGCTGTACTTTAAAATATCTGGAGAACCAGCAGCTGAGAATTGCTATCCTAATATAGCCTTCCTTGGCCTGATGCATTCTAGCTGTGTTGGAATAGGCATCCCATAGTCCTACAGTCAGCTGTGCTTTTTTCTCTTGGTAGAACTTTAGTTGTGCAGTTAAATCATATCAAAAATGGGAAACATGCTACATTAGTATTCTGGAAGTTTCAGCCCATAAAAGTTTGATTTTTGCCTCTCCAAATCATTTGCAACACAAGAAAGAAGAATCATTTGTTTTTATTTTATACTTACAGGCAAAGCTTTCTTGTAGAATTCCTGCCATCTGGCCAATGCATTAACCCCCTGTTATCACCCTCCAGGTACCATCAGACTTGCACGTTCAACAGAACTTAAAACTCCTCGTTTGTATCCCGTCATTACACGGGTGGCAAATATAAGCACTCAAGGAGAGGAAATGGATGGCAGAGGAATGGAAAAGAAGTGCTGAGGATGAGATCACTATCCATAATGCCAGCATTCAACCATGTCCTCTTTTTGGATGAGATTTTAAAATAAGATGGAAAGTGTACTTTCTAAGTGGTAAGGTAGGATGGCATACGGTCTGTATATGTACTGGCAGTACCGAACTGTTGGGTAATGCAAGACAAAAACATTCAAGAACTGAAAGAAGATGGAAAAGGGATAGATTTAACAAAAGCAAACACACTTTATGGGATTTTCTTGTCTTCCTGGTGTTCTTAGCCACTCCCCTTGACTCTAATAGCAAACTCAGCTGTTGAGCACTGAGAGAATTGTGGTCAAGATGGGGCCACCGAGAAACTGAAAGAAGTTGTCAGTATGTTTAGAAGAATTTCAGCACACTAGAACAAAACAGCAGCAGCAGCAGCAACAATCCCCTCCAACAATAATCCAACTTTTGGAAGAGAATCTTAAGAAATTTAAATAAAACATGGTCCCATAAAGACAGAACATGCTCAGTGAGAAAAGAATACAGTACCAAATGTTTCAACAGAGTATCCATATGAATCAGATCGAAGAAAAAGCAAAACCTTAATGACTAATGTGTTTTGTTGCAGATAAGTTTTGTGTGTTGTCGGTCACTTCTTTTTTACATCTAAAGAAGTGGACCACAGTCCGTGAAAGCTTAGGCCAAATAAAATCTGTTAACCATGAAGGCACCACAAGTTTTTTGTTACTTAAACAGAATATTGGGTGCCTGCTGTTGGGTTCTGGTGGTATAAAGAAGGTCATTGTGCTCTCCATGCATTGTGGATTGCAACTCCCCTCAGTCCATGGTGAGCACTGCCAGTGGTGAGGGACAGTGAAAGCTGAACTGTATTTGAGGTCTACCAGGTTTCAGCAGGCTGTTCTGAGCAGTGGATGTGTTGCCCTCTTGCCTTTCATGGCACTCTTCCTTCTCTTCCTTTTTCTGTATTATTTATATTTAAAGACCTTCCCAAGGTAGAATAAATAGAAACATGCTCTGGACATGCATAGGCATATATGTAATTATAACTCAGTAAGCCAATAGTCAACACTACACCGAGCCATCAGTTAAGGCAAGAATTGTTCTTGGCAAAGAACAAGACCAGAAGGCAGAAAGTTTATGTATCAGGAAGAGAATTATTTTTATGTGTGAGAGAGGCAGATCCAGACAAAAGTGCCTACCCTGTTTCCTGAAAAATAAGACTTAACCTGTAAATAAGCCCTAATCTGATTTTTCAGGATGCTCGTAATATAAGTCCTACCCCAAAAATAAGCCCCAGCTAAGTGAAGCCCTGCCCTCCACCATTGTGCAGCAACCCGAAGAAGATGACAAGACTGTATTTGAATAAATGTAGATTGTTGTACATGAAAAAAAAAATTAAAACATCCCCAGAAATAAGCCCTAATGCATTTTTGGAGCAAAAATTAATATAAGACCCTGTCTTATTTTCAGGAAAACGTGGTATAAAGAGGGAGGGATATTCATTTAAGAAAGTAAATTTAAAATGGCTGAAATTATTGATTCCGGTGCGCAATGCAAGTTAGAATGTCCAATATAAATCCAGTGCATGGATTTCCTTTCCTTTCCTCCTTTGGCAGATCTTCTGAAACTTGTCTTCCCTGTTTTATCTGAAATATCCAGATCTTCCCTAGAGCTCGGAAAAGTTACATTTTTGGTTATAACCCAAGTGTAGGAGCAGCAACTAGCAGTCATGATGGCTGGGGATTGAGGATTTATAGTCTTTGCCAAGCTCTCAACTGCCCTCACTGATATTATAAAGACTTCAGCAGGAACCTGCTTCTCTGAGGTCATCATGGAAAACTCATGTTTCAAGATGCAATGAGATGGTTTATTATTAATAAAATCAGGCACCTTAAAAATAAATACCAACTCAGCATCTTGAGACATGGATTTTTCATACATGACTACATTTGTGTGCTCTTCAGTTTTTGCATTCTTTATTATAGTGGAAAAGTAACAGATGAATCTTAAAAGCAGGTAGAGGCCCAGTTTATCATAGATCACTTGTATGATGGAAGAATAAGAGACCCTACTTTTTATTTCAATGAAAGCGCAAAGGTTTTGTTTGTATTCCAAATTTTAGTAAGGCATTTACAAAGTCAGTACACCAACTGTAAGGTTCAGTCTTATTAATTGCATATTAAGCAATTAAAAAAAAACACACCCTAGTTTGGCTCAAGTCAATTTGGAGGTGACCCAATTCAACTAAAGTCTAAATCCAAATCTCTGCATGGAAATCCAAATCATTATGCCTCCCAATGCCAACATTTGGAAATCAACAATTAAGGTTAGTAACTGAAATAGAAAATTTTCCTGCTAATCTGAAAGTTCTCAAAAAATGATTTAGGATGAAACGGGTGAGTAGACTAAAAGACTGGATGGAAAAAGACATTGAAGAAACAAATTAAACAAATTCTTCAAAGTAAGGATCTAACTTGGTTAAATTATGAACAATTAAAGAAATGGACTAAAGAATGGATAAAGAATAATAAATGTAGAGAATATATGAAATATGAACAATTCCTTTTAACCAATAAAGATATACAAAAGGATGATTCAGTGAAAGGTGTAGTAAGTAAAACATATAAATAATTTTGGAGTTAGAGGAAGATGAGACTGAGGGTGAAGGATTGAAACAAGTATGGGAATAAGACTTTAAAAAAAGAAATAAAACAAGAAAACTGGGATATGGAAAATGAAGATATTACAATGTATGTCAGTGAGAATAAAATAAAATTTCTATAAAATAGTTTTAAGATGGCACTTAACACTGGTTAAATTGAGTAAAGTAAATATTAAATATTAAAATGTTTGTTGGAAATGTGGTAACAAAATTGGTACATATTTATACTTCTGGTGGGAGTGTGAGAGGGTACAAAAATTGGAAACTAATTACTAAGAAATTAAGAAATATTTTTGATAGAGATATAAAGCTGAATCCAGAAATGGCTTTGTTATCAATATTTGTTGATAAGCGAGCACGTACGTGTGTGTGCCCTGCCTCTCTCAGAGGCTCAGCCGGTCCACGGTCCCAAAAAGGTTGGGGACCGCTGAACTAGAGTAGAAAATTGCCTACTAATTTATTGTTTGCTGCAAAATTAATTGTAGCTAGCAATTAGAAATCTAAACTTGAATCTCAACTGGAAGAATGGTACACTGAAGTTTGGAATCTTGCTGTAAATGATAAATTGACTTGTACAGTGGAGTCTACAGACTTAATCTGTATTGGGACGGTGTCCGTAGGTCGAAAAGTCTGTAGCTTTTTGGGAGAAGCCGGGTGGTGGGGAAGAAAGGCAGGAGCCGATCCGGTCTTTCTCCCCCACCACGAGGCTTCTACCAAAGCGCTGCACCCGATTGTGGCTTCAGCAGCGGAGAAGCTGTCCGGTGGGGGAGAAAGGCAGGAGCTGATCTGGCCTTTCTCCCCCACTGGACAGCTTCTCCACTGCTGAAATCGTCATCGGGGCAGCCCTTTGGGAGAAGCTGGGTGGTGGGGAAGAAAGGCAGGAGCCAATCTCTCCTCCACCATGTGGCTTCTTCGCTGCTGAAACCACAATCGGGTGCAACGCTTTGGGAGAAGCCTCATGGTGGGGGAGAAAGACCGGATTGGCTCCTGCCTTTCTTCCCCGCCACCCGGCTTTTCCCAAAGTGCTGCCCCGATGGCGATTTCAGCAGTGGAGAAGCTGCCGGTGGGGGAGAAAGGCCAGATGGGCTCCTGCCTTTCTCCCCCACCACCCAGCTCCCTCCCTTTTCCAACCTGTTGGGGCGAAAGAGCTAAAGAAACAGCCTCTTCGCCACCAACGGTTTGAATTTCCCGCCCTTTTTCCCTGCCTTTTTCGTCCATATGTCGAAGCTCTGGCCGCAAGTCGATCCAAAATTTTGCAGCTGGAGCTGTACGTACATCGAAAAGTCTGTAAGTGGGGCCATTCGTAGGTTGAGACTCCACTGTATTCTAAAAGTTAAGAAAGGGGAGATATAAAAAGATACTTTTTATTATATATGGGGTAGATTTATTGAATTTGTGTTAATAAGAGGAAGAGGTAAAGTCCCAATACAAGGAACGATGCAGTTCTGGAAAGAAGGACAATGAGAAGAAGAGACCTCCAGAAGGTTCTGATGGTGGTGGGGAACACTATTATTTTAGTTTGTATCTTGTATTTTGTAAAATTTTAAAAAAAGACAAAAACACCCTAGTTTGGCTCAAGCCAATTTGGAGGTGACCCAATTCAACTAAAGTCTAAATCCAAATCTCTGCTCGGAAATCCAGATAATCATGCCTCTCACTGCCAACATTTTGAAATCAACAATTTCCCTCCCCTCTCTTTATGTTCAGGGAAATTTGCAGTCATAGCACCTCCTTTAAGAGGAGAAGAAAAAGAGAAGAAGAAAACCACAGGCTTGTAATCTAAATTAACATTTATTACACTGGTGAATTACCTTTTTTGGCATGAATCTAGATGCGGGGATTTTTAATTGCATATTACATAGGTTAATCTGCTTACCCACATCAGAGTGTTTGTGTTATCATCTGTTTACATGGAAATAATAGTAATAATAATCTTGGAACTGCAGAGCTGGAAGGAACCCAATGGATCATTGAGTTCACTCCCTGTCAAGGAGGCACAGGGGGGAATTGAACTTCCAAACTCTTGCTTCACAGCCGTATGCCTAAGGCACTGAGCTATCTAGCAGTTCTGTGTACGTCATATCCATTTAAGCATTGCCATAATTATAATGGCCTATACATCTTCCATTTCCTTTTCTTCTCACTTGACTGCTTACAACTGGCAAAAATGAGTGTGTAACACATGTTACACCTATGAAGTGGAGGTGGGCTTTTAAAAGCAACCTGTCTTTTGGAGATTTTGCTTTGCTTTAGTTAACATTAGAAGGCCTCCCATTAAAAGTAATTGAAACAAATGAGCTATATTTGATGTCATCGTCATTTAGTCGTTTAGTCTGTCCGACTCTTCGTGACCCCATGGACCAGAGCACGCCAGGCCCTCCTATCTTCCACTGCCTCCCGGAGTTGGGTTAAATTCATGTTGATCGCTTCGATGACACTGTCCAACCATCTCATCCTCCGTCGTCCCCTTCTCTTCTTGCCTTCACACTTTACTAACATCAGGGTCTTTTCTAGGGAGACTTCTCTTCTCATGAGACGGTCAAAGTATTGGAGCCTCAGCTTCAGGATCTGTCCTTCCAGTGAGCACTCAGGTTTGATTTTCTTTAGAATTGATAGGTTTGTTCTCCTTGCAGTCCAGGGGACTCTCAAGAGCCTCCTCCAGCACCACAATTCAAAAGCATCAATTCTTTGGCGGTCAGCCTTCTTTATGGTCCAGCTCTCACTTCCATTCATCACTACTGGAAAAACCATAGCTGTGACTATACGGACTTTTGTTGATAAGGTGAAGTCTCTGCTTTTTAAGATGCTGTCAAAGTTTGTCATAGCTTTCCTCCCAAGAAGCAGGTGTCTTTTAATTTCGTGGCTGCTGTCTCCATCTGCAGTGATCATGGAGCCCAAGAAAGTAAAATCTGTCACTGCTCCATATCTTCCCCTTCCCCATACTGTATATTTGATGTACAGTATGTCTAATATTTCATTGAACCAGCCCAGTTCATCGGGGTTTTTTGGTTCATGATTCATTTCGTGTCCATCCCTAATAATAAGGCATTACTAGAAGTTTGCAAGTGTTGTGTGCTGGTCTGGAAAACATGAGAAGTTTGTATGAAGAGAATCGCTTGCCCACCAGGACAGGATCCTCCAGGGAGGTTCAAAAGACATTGGAACTCTCCTCAATTAAAAATACATAGAACTGCACCATTGGCAGGTCATTTCCCCATTCTTGACCCTAAGATGGATAGGCAAACACTTTGGGATTTCCTTTCAAATAAGGTGACTTTGGGGTTTTGAAAAACATTTTCACTTATTTCACCATTTTGCAAAAACAAGAAAAACAAGGGGAAAAAAACCTTAAAAAATTAATTAATTCATTTCAAAGTTACAGACATGCTGTTTTTCAAAAGATTTGTGGCCTGTTTAAATGGTTTTAAATTTCCACTTTTTTGCTTGTCCTATTAGGAAGCCAACAACTTCCTCACCATTTGTCCTTCTTAACAAGAGAGTCAAAACTGTTATATCAGAATTCACCTTTGTTTTTTCAGACACTGTATAGGCCTGCAGCTGACAGAATTTTCTGAATGTTGTTGTTATTGTTTGGTTGTGAAGATCTTCTGGCAGGCCTCCCAAAAACATGCTGTCATATCTATCACTCAACAAAGGCTTGTAGAAATTCTTTTAGAGCTGCAGGAGGAAGGAATTTACTTATCCACAGATTAAAGAACTGGAAGTGCCAACTTAATGAACCTTGACTCTTCCCCCCTCCCTTTTTTTTTCTCAGCAGAAAATGCAGGTGGAACATGAGAAAGCTTTGCTTGTGTTCACAGAGGCATGTAAAAGAACCAGCGGCAAAGGAAAAAGGTGTGGTACAGCTTCATAGAATGCCATGTGTCAAGACAACATAATGCAGTCAGAGGCCACACACATTCCACAATCTAAAGTTTTATATTCCTGGGAAATCAACTCAGACTGATATTTGTGAATCTTCCTGAACTTCATCCTCACTTTTATTGCTATGGACAATGCAGGATGGGTCCTACATAATATGGTCACTTCCCAGAAAGAAGAATATCATCATCATCACCATCATGTGCTGTCAAATCAGTTTTGAATCAAAGTGGCCCTTTTCAAGATTTTCAGGTAGAGAATAGGTTTGCTACTAGTCGGGTGGGATAAAAAATGTAAAAGGCAGGCAGGCAGGCAGGCAGGCAGGCAGGCAGGCAGGCAGGCAGGCAGGCAGGCAGGCAGGCAGGCAGGCAGGCAGGAAGGAAGGAAAGAAAGAAAGAAAGAAAGAAAGAAAGAAAGAAAGAAAGAAAGAAAGAAAGAAAGAAAGAAAGAAAGAAAGAAAGAAAGAAAGAAAGAAAGAAAGAAAGAAAGAAAGAAAGAAAGAAAGAAAAGCAGCCTACCATCCCCTTCTTCTTCAGGCACCCTGGAACTGTGCAGAAATAAGAGTGATAAAAAAGGATGTGGATTTTCATGAAATTCCATATGCTACTTTAGGAGGATTGTCCTCTAAAAGAAAACACATGGCCATCTTAGTCCCAGTCCCTTAGTCTACGTCTACATTTTTCTCAGAACCTGGGTAAATTACATTGTTGGGTCTAAAACCTCCAGAATTATCTGCCACTTTCTTCCATTTTCTTATCTCAGGGCCAAATCACACATTACTCAAAGGATGGTTTGCAGTTTTTCACACCCAAACCCCTAAAAGAAATGTTAGAGTTAGGTTAAGGCAACGTCAGTCTCCTAAATGTTTTATGTAATCACTCCTTTAGTGAAGTAAATAATGAAGCTATCAGTTAAGATACTATACTATGTAACAAAGGAATATGGTTTTTGTTTGCATTCTGATATGAAGATTTTGTAAGTAAAAGAGGTATATTTTAATTTTTTCGCAGCACCAGAGTCTCTGAAATATATTTTGAGACTCTATGCCAGTTGATGTAAATCTGACCAAAACTAATCTGTACAATAAAGAATTGTGTATTTGAGGGAGACTTCTAAACTATAATAATCTGCTCTGTAGATCTTTGTCTGGACTTTTCTTTGCTGCGTAACTGGAAGTTTTTGAACCAGCAATTTCCCACATACTCTGTCCAATAGCCTCATGTTTGGAGTCTGTACTCTAGGATTTGGAGTTTGCAACTTGTTCGTTTTTTTATCTATTTAGGACATGATCAAAAGCTTCAAGAGATTAGTTTAGACCAGTGGTTCTTAACCTTTTTGAAAGAAACGCCCCCTTGAGCCATTGAGGAAGTTATCATCACCCCCCTCTTATTTCTTATTATATCTTATTTATTTATTTATTTATTTATTTATTTATTTATTTATTTATTTATTTATTTATTTGTTTGTTTGTTTGTTTGTTTGTTTGTTTGTTTGTTTGTTTGTTTGTTTGTTTGTTTGTTTGTTTGTTTAAGACACTTAAATCCAATGACCCCTGAAAACAAAATTCAATTCCAAGAAAATGAAATGCCCCCCAAAAGTAACATTTAATGATTTAGTTGCAAGCGAATTTTAAGACTCAAAAAGAAATATAAAAATGGCATAAAATGCAGGAACTAAAGATTTCAAGACAAAAACTCTGAAACTAAATTAAGATAGGAGGAAAATATATATTCATGCACATTGTAAAAAGGCCGCAGCCCATCTTCACAGGTTTGGCTTGCGGCAGCGCCCCCCTACCGCCCCCCTTCTGCTCCAGCGCCCCCACGCCGCCCCTTTTCGTTCTACCGCCCCCCTGAAAAATGAAATCACCCCCTGGGGGGCATTATCGCCCAGGTTAAGAACCACTGGTTTAGACACATTCAGGAGCTCCTTTGCCTTTTTCTTTACCTTGTGTGCTACAGAGCTGCTGCTGTAGTGTCTGCTACTGATGAAATTTACACACTGGATTTTATATTCGTCATAGTGTCCATATTGTTTCTCTATCCCCTCCCTCTCTCACATACACCATTTTCCTCCTGTGAAACCATAAGGATGTACCGCTATTTCTGAAGTAATTCGGTGATGCTGACATGGTTAACTCCACTTTGAGGCCCTGCCTTAGCAGTTTGTGCAAAACGAATCTTGAACTCAAGGCCAGAAAACCTGTAGTTTGGTACTAATTTGGGGTGGGTAAAGTGTGGCCCTCAGTGGTGCCTGACACCCATAGTGTTTGGTGGTATGGAAGGTGGAACAGCTCCAATGGATGACATCAAGGGTGACATAACACTCAGGACAAAACAAGGCATTCATACATACATGCTTATACTAGCAGGCAACCAAGCATTTTCACATACAACAGTAGGCAGGCAGGCAGGCAGGCACTCAAATAGTCCCCTACACGACCCATTCATTTATTCTAAAATTCAGTTGGATTGCCCCCTGCTACTACTTTGCTCTTTGCCTGGTTTCAAAGCTAGACTATTGATTTATTCACTCATAGCCATTCTCTAATCTTCTTTCTCTGAGAAATTCCTGTGTGGAGTTCAGCAGGAGAGAAGCAAATGTAGGGATGTGATTTGTGCTCAGATATCTGAATACAGTGAGAGCTGGTGAGAGGTGGACCATAAAGAAGTGGGAAGTGAGACCATAAAGAAGTGAGAGCTGGACCATAAAGAAAGCTGACCACCGAAGAATTGATGCTTTTGAACTGTGGTGCTGGAGGAGGCTCTTGAGAGTCACCTGTACTGCAAAGAGAACAAACCTATTCTTTTTGAAGGAAATCAACCCTGGGTGCTCACTGGAAGGATAGATCCTGAAGATGAGGCTCCAATGCTTTGGCCATCTCATGAGAAGAGAAGACTCCCTGGAAAAGATGCTGATGTTGGGAAAGAGTGAAGGCAAGAGGAGAAGGGGATGACAGAGAACAAGATGGTTGGACAGTGTCATCGAAGCTACCAACATGAATTTGACCCAACTCCGGTAGGCAGTGGAAAACAGGAGGGCCTTTCGTGCTCTGGTCCATGGGGTCACAAAGAGTCGGACACGACTTAACGACTAAACAACAACATCTGAATACAATGGGGACATATTTCAGATTCTGAACCAGCCCAAAGTGGTGGTCAAATGTGGTGGTCAGAGCTATAATAAAGCATTGCTTCAGTACTTAAAGAATTAAGAAGGCTGATTAAAAAAACACCAGAAAACAAAAGAAGAATTAGGAATAATAAAGCAGAGGGAGCACCAATGAAAAGTCCAAAGTCTTGTGTGATGCTGTGTGCGCTGCTTTAATTTTCAAGATGAAGTATAAATATACAGTGAAGAATTTCTTCTTTGCTATTAGGAAGCTGCAGATCTCTGTCTAACTGACTGAATACCTATAGGTGTGAAATTTGTGCTACAGTATTATGCAAGATTGGAACAGGGTAGATAGCACTGAATCTCATCTCTAATCAAGGTCAGAAAACTTTATTTCTCTCACTTTTACGTGCGCTTTCTTTACTATTTGTACAAATACAAATACTTTGAAATACTGTATCTGGATACAAATTAAATCAGACAGGTTACAAATTAGCTTAAAGCGAATTGGTTGTTACTTGTCAGATAAATAATTTAGATTTAATCAAAGCAGATGGTATTCACACGTCCCTTCTCGCTGGGGTTCTGCCTAGTCCAGCAGCTACAATTAGCATACTTCAACATCAGTCAGCTTTCCTGTCATTGTGCCTTCCTAGCTCCTGTCAACTTTGAGGCTGAAAAAGAGTTCTGGACAATTCATATACTGTATGTGTTGCTATTTTGCAACAGTTTGGTTGTCTCACTAAGAGTATTGCCCTATGTAATTGGCTTTTTACTTATCGGTCTCCTTCACTTCCTAATGGGAGAGGAGTAGAGGGAAAATGTAGTCAGTGTGACAACGTCAGAACTAAGAGAAGAGTTGCTAAGAGGCATTTATCCAGGAGCAGCTTGTGGACCAATTAAGTGGAGACCCCATGCTATATTTTGGGGAGAAGATATCATTTGCTCTAGTTATCAGCTGCCTGTGCATGTATGTCATCGTGGAAGGAGCAGACTTATTGGTGTTTTGTTGCTGGGCTGGATTGGAACATGTTTTAACTCAGGGGTCCCCAACCTTTTTAACCCTGCAGACCAGCTGGTGAAGGTGGGACACCCCCTCACGCTCGTGCGCATGCACGAAGGAGCCCTCTCTCTTGCGGGCAAGAAGGAGCGGAAGGGTGCTTGTGCGGGTGCGTGGGCACTTGTGCGCATGCGGAAATGGCAGTGCAGTGCTCATGCAGGCACACGGGCATATGTGCAAACGACAGTGCAGTGCTTGTGTGGGCGCTCATGTGCATGTGCAAAAAGGGTGGGGGAGTGGTTGTGTGGGGCTGGTGCATGTGCTCATATAGAAAGGGGCTGTGCGGGGGGGATCATGTGCGGGAGTGGGTGGGAGGTCTGTCTCCGCAGGCCGGTCCGGCTCAGATCACGGAGCAGCACCAGGACGTGGACCAGGGATTGGGGACCTCTGTTTTAACTTGTAAACTACCCAGAGTAATGCATGCACTACTGAGGTGGTATATCTACCTACCAACCAACTGACCAATCGATTGATTGATCAATCAATCAATCAGTCAGCCAGCTAATCTTGAGGTTTAAGGTGGTCTTAAACCAGAGTTCCTTTCTTCCTCCCTCCTTGCAGTCACAGGGCAATTAAACTGTAGTGATGGGATTTTCAGATTTTCTGGACTACAAAAAACACAATTCTTGCAGACACCTGATGCATGTGAAAAAAAGGCCTAAATTGGAAAGCTTCAAGGCTTTGCTAGGCCTAGTTCTGCCCAAGTGTCCTGTTCCTGTCCCAGTGCTAGCAGGGAGCTTCCTTTCTGGGCAAGATATAGGTGCATCACGTTCAGGTGTTTGTAAGGTAAGCAGAACTTCCAGAATGGAGAATTATAACCTGAAAATCTAAAAAATCATCCTCGTATTAAACAGTTCTGTCAACTATGCTCAGAGGGAAAGGGAGGGCAAGCTGCACACATTGTCTGACCAATGGCTGAGGCTAGAAATGGCTGGTTTCTTCTTTTCTGGATTTGAATTCGGGATATAGGAACATATAAATAATCAGATAGAGAGCTTTTAGGTTATGACCTGAATTATAATAAAAAATGTTATTGCCTTACCAAATTACAAATCGCAGAATTCCATTAGATGGAACCTTGACAGTTAATCTGGCATCAAATTGCTTGGGATGCTGAAGATGGGGATGTTTTGGGTGGGTCACATATTCACATCCCTTTACTCCATCCTCACTTTCAGTCCTCATGCAAAAAATCAAATCATTACATCTTTTTCTTAAAAGTCATTTTCTGAGATTCCCAGACAATCAGGCTGAGGAGAAGGGAGAGGAGGGGTTATTATTATATGAGTGACTGACAGCCTTTGCAGCCAACCAGGTAATACAGCTGATGGCTCTAGCTTCCAACCAGGGTACAGGTAACATTATTGAGGCTTACTGCCAAGCCAAGTACTTTGGGAAGGATTTATGGCAGTTGAATTGGTATCATAGTGCTATAACTATCTGGTGTAGGTACAGTCCTGAGGCACAGAAAGCAACTTGATTTGGCTGAGGACACCTGTTTCATTTGAGAAGAACACCAAATCTCTCCGAAACAGCCTGAGATGTCTCCGGATTTGCCCAGACCAAACACATACCATTTATGCTGAGACAACATAAGACAGAGTTCAAAATGTATCTTGAGAAGGTACCTTTAGGTATCAGCAATATGCAGAAAATCATTATTTAGTTTATTAGTATTGGCCTGAATCCAGCAGATAGAAGCAGGGCAAAATGACAGTGGGGCTTAACCTCCGAATAAACATTCAGTGGCTAGGCTTGCACTGTTAAGTCCATTTTAAAAGCATCTTATGTTCTGCTTCCTTCCCCTTCCTATGAGATACAGTTCCTTTGCTTTTATGTTAGAATATTGAGTGACATCATCATCCACTTCCCACGATCTGGGTTCATTTAATTCTAATTCTGGAGTAATTTTCCAAGCCCTGGGCTTCCTGACATTTCCTTCTAATATGAAGACCAGACATTTGTTGCAATTCTGTAAAATCCATCTGTCTGAAATTTCAGAACATGTAGAGCAAACGGATGGACTCTGATATGTTTTGCTTCCCTTCCTCAGCATATCTTTCCAGGTATGCTTCAGAAATATATACATGCAGGAATAAAGGACGTTGCTTTTTATTGAGTGGAATGATTGCTTCATTTCAATATTTTTGGTACAAACTGGCTGCTGTCTGGGACCCCGAAACTATTTTACTGTTATTTTTATTCCTTAAAAACTGGGGGTGGAGGTGGGAAACAACATAGATGAACAAAGCAATCCCCTCATAGCAGGGGTGTTGGCAGGTCTCTGGGTGCAAGTTTTTGGTACCAAGTCCAAGCCTTCGATACCAAGTCCTAAGTCCCAAGCCCCAGGTTTGAGTCCCTATTAAAAACAAGCTTTTCCCCCCAGAAAAAAAGGAGGGGTGGGTGGGTTCCAAGTTGCAACTCAAGTCTCAGTCATTGAGAAAACAAAAACCTAAGTCAAGTCACTGGTGTGACTTAAGCCTGACTTGACAGTGAATCCCACATCTTGAGTTTCCACCCCTGCCTTATAGGACACTTGGAGAGAGGCCTCTTACCAGATACTTAGTATGGCTTCTGTAAGGAATGAGGGACATGATATTTGCCATTTGACAGCTACAAGAAAAGTGTCAATCATGTCAACCTCTTCCCAACCTTCATAGATTTGACTAAAGCCGTTGATATAGTAGGCAGGAAAGGTCTATGGGAAAATCATGAAGACATTGGGATGTTCTGAGAAATTCATATATTTTTGAGAGTTCCATGGCAACAAATGGATTATAACCTCAGCAGATAGACACTTATGCATGATTGTACATGTGTCCTCAGAAACTATACTGGGGTGTGGTGAACACAATGTAGCACATTTTCAGGCCACACAGATAGGCTGTATGAGAGGAGAGGGGACAGGGAGGGAGGAAATGCTACACAGAGAGAGATGCTAGCATGGTGTTGGCTTTGGGCTGAATGATTCCAGGCTAATTTTCTTGTCATATGCATCTCACTTAGTCATAAATTCAGTCACTAAGCTGCTAATTGGAAACAGCCCTAGGGTACATATCCTATGTTTGAAAAAAAATCACTGACTGCCCATTCATTCCTAAGCACAGTTCAAACTGCTGGTGTTTACCTTTAAAGCTATGTTCGGCCTAGTCTGCAGGTCCATGAAAGATTGTCTTTTCCTGCTCATTTGGGTCTATGCATTGAAATCAGCATTGATGGGACCATCTAAAGCCTTCATACTGTATATCAAAGCTGTCAGGAGTAGGCTAGTTCCAGTCCCTCCATTATCATTTGCATCATCCTCCACACATGGAAGGTAATGGATAAGATAGCCTTTTCTTCAGATTACATTTTGTGGAAATTGTGAAAACCGTGAGCAACAACCCAGTCAACATTTGATCTCTCAGTCTCACACAGAGCAGAGCTCTCCTGAGGGGGCTGAAACTATGGCTTCACTATGAAGCCAGTCTCATCTGAATTCTTGGCAACAACAGTTCTTGCTTTCCTTCTCATTTCTTCCCTTCCTCAGGAGAGACCTTCCACACATAGAGGAAGCTGTCCTCTACAGGAAAAAAAACTTATTCAGCTGTTCAGTATCTGAGTGGGCAAAATGTGCAAAGAGGGAGCAGTCTGACTCTCCACCATCCTCATTTTGCTCTAAAGGAAGGAAAGGTCTGATGAGGAAAAACTTGTCAGCCCATGAAAACTTTCTTGCACTGGCCAGAACCTTGATTTCTTCATGTTCTGCCTCATATGCAAAGCCACATCTCTCCTCTTCAGATCCGTCACTTCTCATGAGCAAGCAATGATGGAAAGGACCAAACTAACTTGTGCTCCCTTTTTAGCCCATTGGATATGGAATGACCTAACACGGCTGCTGTTTTCCTCAATAGGCGGATGATGATGGCAGTGATAATAGAGGGGAATATAGTTACCCTTCTGTTTCTCCTCTCATGGTTACCTTACTCAAACTTTAGAATATCTGAATGGGGTTTAAATTCACGGATATCACGGTAAAAACAGAATGACCATGGGTTTGTCCACATGTAGGTAGTAGTATCTCATTCAGTGCTGGTTGTTTCATTTTTGTCCCAATGATAAGAAGACATAATGGTCTTTTTTATATCCATGCCTTTCCCCCCTGGTTTCTCTCTCTCTGTGTGTTTTTTTTAAATCTTTGTGGAAGGATGATGTCATTTTGTTCTAGGATTTGTTCTGGAGGCAGAGCTTAATGCTATGGTACTTCCTATGGAGAATTCATTTCAGTGTCAGGTGCTCCCAGTCAGAAGCCTATTATCAGTTCTCCAATTAGCTTTTTATGATGGACCAAACGGAAAACAAACCGATTCTCCAGAGGCAAATCTGGATTGATGAAGTGAATTTGTACACCTAGAGAAGCCTGGAGAATCACTTTTCAAAGATATGTTGATTGCAGTGCAGTGAAGAGACCAATACCAATAAGCCTTGCTCTTCTTCAGGATGAACCTCCATCAGCCATACTAATTTTCCACAGAACTTTTGCCTGTCTCATCAAGTCCTAATACAATTCCTTGAAGCAAAACTGCACATGAACCTATCATTTTCAACAGAGTTTACTCACTAACCTCAGTTTCCTAAAATGGGTAAAAAAACACCTCTACTATCTGGAGACTAGAAACATCAAGTTAGCCTTAAAGAGGGAAAGTGTTTACAGAAGCATGCTATTTTTTATCGTACATTTTAACCATTCATTTCAACATGAAACATTTGCGCTGGCATTCTATGAGCTTCCGTACTTTTGATAAGAAGATAGATAGAGCAATACAGTACATTCAAATGCTAATGTGCAGATGGGATGAGATAAAGATGCATGACTTCCTGTCACATCATCGTCTTATTGTGTTAATAATAAACATTAAGCATTAATTTCAGAATATCCACAAGATGTTATTTAGAAGGATGACATCTTTCCTCAGTTTGAAATCAAAAACTCAGGATGACTGTTGCCGACAATTTCTCTGCTGGATTCCAGGATGAACCCAAAAGTAGATGTAAACCCTGAAGGTTCAGTTGTGTGAAATAAGACCAGTGTCAAACCTACCATTAGACAGTGTGAGTTGTCCACCTCACACAGCAGGTCATCGAAGCTACCAGAATGAATTTGACCCAACTCCGGGAGGCAGTGGAAGATAGGAGGGCCTGGCGTGCTCTGGTTCATGGGGTCACGAAGAGTCGGAAAAGACTAAATGACTAAATGACGAAAAAGACAGCATTGTTAGTCTCTCATCATCACCACCAGCAGCATCACAGAACTGCAGAACTGGAAGGGACCATAAAGTCCTGCCTCTGTCAAGGAGGAAAAGTTTCAAACTCCCAAACTCTGGCTCTGCAGCCAGATGCCTAAAACCCTGAGTGATCCTTTAGCTTCTTATTATTTCATTGTTGCTCCCAGCCTGCAGAGAGTACTATCTTTATTAATGGGTAAAACTAACACAACCTTCTTAACTTTTTGCATGAGTCAACACATATAGTATACTACTACAGCGTTGTCCTAAGCTGACAGTGATTGGATGAGCAGCCCTAATGTCACAGAGGGATAAGATGAGCAGATGGTTCTCAGGCATGCCACTAGCTTCTATGTTGAGAACTTAGACAGGACCTTGAGAAGGGCAGTAGAAGAAAGAGGGGCCGGGAGAAAGGTCAAACAGATTAATGTTATATACTGCTTCTTTATTAGGCAAACCCAGAAGTCTTCAATGCCAGTAGATTTCAGGTTTGAAGGTCAGAACCTAGTAGGTGGAAATGAAGAATGTCCTCCTGCAGCCAGGGCTTCTAAAATAATAATAAAATAATAATCTTTGAACTGCAGATCTGGAAGTGACCTTATGGATCATTGAGTCCAGCGTCTCTCAAGGAGGCACACTGGGGAATTGAACTCCCAATCTCTGGCTCCACAGCCAGAGACCTACATCACTGAGCCAGCAGTTTTTAGCTGCAACAAGAAGGCTCAATGGTGCAACACCAGTGCTCCACTTCCTGTATTACTGAACATGGCACAGTAAGTCCAACAGCATGCATCACTAGGTCTCTCCCAGTCCTCTTCCCTCACTCCTGATCCTTTGGTGTCCTGACATTGGCAAGTGTAATGCACATACAAATGACTCTGAGTTGAGCCAATAAGGCCTGGCACCTGCTGTGAATGAGTTAAGATAAGCTCCCCCACCTGCTACTCACCTGGAGATGGGTGTCTCTGCCTGGAGACCTGAAGAAGTCTAAAACTTCCTGAAGGGTTCAGCCAGCACACTGGCAACCCTACTCCTGGGCACACAGGGCAAAACTCCCAACCAAGGAAACTGTGTTCAGGAAAATTCTTGTCTTCCTTCAAAGTCTGATCATGCTCTAGAGAAGTTAATATAAAGCTAAGAAGGGAGGAGAACATCCAATTTGGTGTGGTGGATAGGGAGATGGACTAGGGCTCTGGGCACCTGGGTTCAAATCCCTGCTCGATTATGAAAACTCTTAGGGAGTGTGGAACTGGTAAAACCATTCCTTAAATAACTCACCGAGAAAGTTCCTATTAGGGTTTTTCTAAGTTGGTTCTGATTTGATGGGACAGAGCACGCAAGATTTGAAGGCGTACAGAAATGAGGTTGCAGGAGCCAAGAGAAGCAGCAGGCTTTGGAATAAGGGTGAAAGAGTCTGTCCCTGAAAAGGAAAAAGAAAGAGGAATGAAGGAAAGAGACGTGGAAGGGACCTTATGGATCATTGAGTCCAGCCCCTCTCAAGGAGGCACACTGGGGAATTGAACTCCCAATAATTGAACTCCCAATCTCTGGCTCCACAGCCAGAGACCTACACCACTGAGCAGTTCTTAGCTGCAACACAAAGGACAGGTGAAAGAGTTTGGGGTTAAAGGTAGGGAAAAGTGGCACAGAACGTTGGAGAAGACCATGAGGTGGAAATAGATGGTGAGCCTTATGTTGAGAGACCATTAATACTGTATTTTATTAAACAGGCAGCTAATTTAATTTACTTATTAATAGTTTTTCCCTTCACAATCTTATCCCTGTTGCTTTCCCACCAGATTTTTGGAAGCCTCACTTTTGTGTTCAAAAATGAGTTTTTGAACTACATTCTAAAATATAAAACCTACGCTCTAGAGAATTCCCTAGGGGATATGGTGGTGGTTGTATGTGTGTTTCTTGAACTGACATGAAGCTTATTAAAATACTAATTACAGTCAGCTTCTACTACTGAAACATTCATTACAGCTGGATGTCTACAGCTTAGTTGACATGAAAAATGTGTCCATAGTCTTTTTTTCTTGGTAAGCATGTTTTTCACCATGTTCCATATCAGCAGCATTTTTGTTTGCAAAAACTTTTTTTTTTCAGATTCAGACCCAGGCCTTCTTCACATGTCATTGTTTACATTACAAATAAAGATGACAACCATTTTTGCTGTCCAACCAGATTGTCACAGATTTTTTTTTTAAATACCATTTAATGTTTCTTTAAAAACTGATGTTAATTGCTACGCTAGATCTAGTTGGCTAACTGCGTTTGATCTGGAACACATTTAAATTTATAAGCCGATGTAACAGGAAGTTTGCTGTTGGCTTGATCATTAACTGGTATAAAAACAACAAAGCAACCACAACCTCCCCACAGCCAGAACTTGTGCAACTGATTTATTTATTTTAATTGCAACTCTTTAAATCCATCATCCGGCATGGTCGGTGGCCATCCTGGCCAGGGTAAGTGGGTGTGCTGTAATCCGAAGAGGTAACTCTCCCACATTTCCCCCACCGCCCAAAACATAGTAACGCAAACCTCTGAAGTGTCTAGAAAGCAACCTTCATCAGATGACAGGAAAAGAACATCATGAATGTGCATTACAACCCCCCTTTTTTTTTGGTCCATGTGATCGGAGACAGAAATAGAACCTGGAGCCTGATGTTGCCACCAGCTAAACAGGGAGCTAATTATGCTGTGCCAAGTTGATCTGCTACAATGCACTATAATTGAGGCTGAGAATAGTATTTGTATTAGGAAAAATAGCTGGCCTTAATTAGAGAAAGTGTGTTTGAGCTGAAGGGACTAGCTGCAGTTTAATGAATGGAAGTTCTGTCGCTGAGCCACTGCATGTATTTGTCATGCTCCCTCCTTTTGTGACCCTGGTGGGAAAATTGCTACTCAGAGTGTAGGTGGGCACAGAATGCGCATTTATTTTTGGAGAAAGTAATGCAAACAAATAAGTGTGGAGAAATATGTAGGCAAAGGTTACAAGCTCATACTGTGGTATTAACCATACTGTAGTTTTTAAAAAATCCATATTCCGAGTATTAGAGTACCCAGCATTTGGAAAAGCTGGGCATGGTGTCTGTCCATTAAAAAAAACCTCAAAGCAGTGGACAGCATTTAATATCAGGAAATCAAAGAACAGAAGAAATCCAGTAAATAAAACAACAACAACAACAACAACAACAACAACAACAACAACAACAACAACAACAACAACAACGAACCACAGCCAGTGACTAAACAAATTAAATTTAAAAGTCTGATTTTCAACATAAGAATAAAATAGTCCTAATATGATGGAAGTCAATTCTGAAGCAAAAAGGCTTATGTTACAATAAAGTATGTTACATTCAGGGGTCTCAAACATGCGGCCTGGGGGCCATTTGTGGCCTACCGGATAATAGTTTGTGGCCCCCTCCTTGCCTGCCCCCTGAAGCGCCCACGCGTCCTCTGCTGTCAAAAGTAAAAAAAAGCCTCGCCTCACTCAGCAGCTGTCTCCCAAGACAGCACCTCTTGCACCCTCCATCCAGAACTACAGCCTGCCAGCCAGCCCACCTTCTTCGCTTCTTTGTCCTGGTGGTGGTGGTGGTAGTGAAGAAGGAGCTGGAGGGGGTCATGGCAGGCGACAAGGGCTCATGCGCCCCTCCTCCTCCTCCTTAGAGCCCCAGCCGGCCTAAGGATACTCCTGGGCGGCTTCCTCGGGCTCTTGCTCCGTGTGGCAGAAAATCTGATGCGGCCCAGCTTCACCCAGACTCTGCCTCCAGTGGCCCCCAGGTAAATTAAGTTCAAAACCCCTGTTTTAGATGCTACATGCCCATTTTTGTTAATGCTTATTTATTCCTACATATGTATGTATGTACGTACATCATCATCATCATCATCATGTGCCCTCAAGTCAGTTGTGCCCTATAGCAGTCCTTTTTGGGGTTTTCCAGGTAGACAGTACTCAGAAGTGGTTTACCGTCCCCTTCCCCTGAGGGAATCCTGGAACTGTGCAGCTTGCCCTAGGTCACATAGGCTGGTTCTACCCTGTTTCCCTGAAAATAAGCCCTAGTATGATTTTTCAGGATGCTCAGAGTATAGGCCCTACTGCAAAAAAAAGTCCCAGCTAAGTGAAACTCCGCCATTGTGCAGCAACCAGAAGAAAATGACAGGACCGTATTTGAATAAATGTAGATGGTTGTACATGAAAAAAATTTAAACATCCCCTGAAAATAAGCTCTAATGCGTTTTTGGAGCAAAAATTACTATAAGACCCTATCTTATTTTCTGGGAAACATGGTACTTGCAGGAAGAACAGTGATGAATCAGATTCCTTCTGGCTCCACAGCCAGATAGCTAAATCACCGAGCTATTTATTTATTTATTTATTTATTTATTTATTTATTTATTTATTTATTTATTTATTTATTTGATTTATACCCCGCCTATCTGGTCTACTCGACCACTCTAGGCGGCTTCCAGTATAGGATATATCAAACGATATTCAGCCAACTACATCCATCCATAGAATAACGAACCTATATGACTAACCTTCCTTCCCTGGCCAATATTTACCTGGTATTAAAAACTATATGGGCATGGTACCTGTTTATGATACCTGGGTCTGTGGAGAGAGAATATTTACTATTTATTTAAAATGTTTTTACCCTGCCTTTCTCCTTGAAAAGGACGCAAGGTGGCTTATAGTAATGAAAGACAATATTTAAAGTTGAAAATAGTAAGTATACAATGGTGGTTAATGTAATTAAAAGGCAATATTTAAAACTACAAACATTGAATAAACAGGCATTATTAAGGGAAAGATCTTATTTATTTATTTATTCCATTTATACCCCGCCTATCTGGTCAATTGCGACCACTCCAGGCAGCTTACAAAAATGCCCAGCGAGGGAGCTGCGCGAATCTCCGGAGGCAGATTGTTCCAGAGGCAAGGAACAATCTGCCTTCTTGTCCCAGAAGATCGATAAATATACACTTTTTTAAAAAAATGTATTATTTTTGCATAAATTTTGTATTTAAAAAAATCAGTAGCAGGACATCAGCATAGGGTGAAAGTACCATTTTTGGGGTGATATAATTTACTTCCAGAAAGAATGTAGAGCATGAAATATCGACATTTTACTTGCCTGGCCTGTTGCCATTAATCAGTATTGTTCTTTTGTTCCTTCATTCCTAGATTAGTCCCATGTATGATTAGTCCCTAGATTAGTCCCATGTACCCAGTTACAGATTGCAGGTAAAACGATGAGGATAACATCATAGGCTTATACAAACTCTGTTCAGGCACTGTAACCAAAAAAGGGAAGGATCCTGTCCTCATCATAGTAGTAGTGTGGGGCTGCATTTCAGCTCCACCCCAAATACTTTTTCCTTCCTAGAGGTGAGCCAGATCTTTGAGCAATGGACAAAAAGGGTCTTAAGAAGAGCTTGTTAGGTACATTAGATATTGAGTGTAAAGAAAGATCTGAAGAGGAGTTTGTGAGCACATTGAATGAATGCACTTACAGAGCTGTCATTGATCAGCAAGCCTGACAATGTATAGAAGCACTTTAAGCATGTTGGGCCAAACAGGTCCCTTCTATCAAGGTGTCTCTGACTGATCAAGGCACGAACACTTCCATCTACACAAAAGTTGCCATTTCAGGCACTTTTAGCAAGTCGTCATGAAAAATCCTCTACCTACTACTTATAGTCCATCCACAACCTATTTGTTGCTTGTTCACATCCTCAGTGTGATGGTGGTCTTGTGTCATTTCTTTTCACTGGGAAAGTCTTTTCTATGACATGATTTGCAAACGATCAGGGATCACACAGTGAATGTAAGGACATCATTACCCACATAGACTATTGGATTTTTCTCAACCTACTTCTGTGCCCTGAAGCTTGTAAATGTCTCAATTATAGCAATCCTCTGCAGATGTTTTCACAGCTTTTTCTTGAGCAAAAATTGCCAAAAACAGGAAAGTATTGAGGAGAGGGATAAAATGTTCATGAAACTCTGTTCCTAGTTGAGCATAGTATGAGTTAAAAGTGCTGTTCTTGTGATATCTTGGTAGATTTGCATAGGCTTTAAAACTACCTCTGTAAACCACTTCCATACAGCAACATAACACCAATAATTCCATTAAATATATGAATTTGACACACACATTCTCTCTCACACAAACACCGGAAAAAAGCACTATTTTCCTAAACAGAAAGCAAGAAAAGGTCTTTTAAAAGTCTGTGACTTTTCTGGAGAGCATGAGACTAACTTGTTATGCTTCCAGGAAATGTAACTTAATATGCCAGGTAGACGCCCTTCGCCCGGACCTGGCCTTCTGCATTTCTGAAAACAAAATTCCAACTTTACACAATAAACCAATTTGCTTCTGGTTTTGGATGAAAAGGCAATCATCAAATTAAAGGCTGGCCTTCACATTTCTTTCTTTCCCCCACCAACTCAGATCTTACATCAGAATTTGAAATAACGCTTGATTTGAAAATAACTCGCAGGCACATCGGTCAATCAAATAAAGGGACTGCTGGAAAAGGGCCCCAGATAACTTAGTCACAACAAAGACAACTATTTTCAGAAAGGTTGCTTGGCAGGCACACATTCTGCTTGCAGCTGCAGTCTGGCCCAAATAAGAGTAGCAAGCTGACTTTGGGGGCTGTCTAGAAAGAACATTAAAACAAACTCTATCAAGGGAGGTCTTCTTAACTTCTAAGAGAATGTGGGAAATTCAACTTGAGCTAAGTCCACCACAGCTATCATGGGAGGTTTAAGGTAATTGGCTAAAACATCGAGAGCCCCAAATAAACATACAGTACTTTGTTTTTGTTATTTGGTGTTGATACGTATTGCTGTTGGTATTCATTATTTAAAATATTTTATTGTGTCCTTAAAAAAGGACCCAAGGCAGCTTAAATTGTTAGGAACGCATTATTAAAAGCTAAGAACAGTAAATTATTCAAATGTTTAAAAAGAATTAATAACATTATATTAAAAACGTTAGGTAAGAGCTGTTACATACAGCACTGATGTTACCTGTCTGTCATGGGTTTGGAGGGAAAGTTCCATCCTATGGGGAGTGGAAGGCGGGACATCAGGAGGAGGGGCTGTACTGTATAAATATGTGAAGCGTGTGTGGAGAGTTGAGGAGATGCTGAGAGACACTGGGTTGTGACGAAGCAGCAGCTGGGAAGAAGAAGCTGTTGTGGGAGTCTGTGTGTCAGACAGGGTACTACTGTGTGTCAGAGTACCAACCTGATAGGTTCAGGTGTCTGTTGGGTAGCCAGAACTGATAGGTTCAGGGTCTGTGCTTTAAGTTAAGGGTTCTGGGTGAACCAAACTGTATGCTTGTATGAGTGAGAATAAGCCACGTTACTTTATTTTATTCACCTGATTGTTTTATTTTCCCTGTGTGTATTTAAAATAAACCTTATTCTTTTTATTGTGGAAAAATCCATCCCTGGTCTGTGTGACTTCTTACAGGGAATGGTTGGTGGCAGCTTAGTAAAGTGTGGCAGATCCCAGTAGGTCTGGGTTTGTCACATTGATTGGTGTCCAGCGTGTGGGATACGACTGGTCCAGTTGTCCAGCGGTCCAGCAAAGCCTTGGCAAGTGTGCCCAGAGCAAGGGGGGTCTAGTCAGGGACAGTCTGAGGCGCGTAGGTAATCTTCTAGGTGTACCTCACGGGGAGGTGCGCTAGTAGAAGAACGTGCCAACTGGGGAGACTTAGATTAAGGTGCTCTGAGGCAGCCTAGTTTTGGCGGGAAAACGCTGAGGCAAAACTGCGTAGTAACAGTGATCTAGCTTGCCAGCTGAGAGGCCCAGCAGAGGGGGGTAGGCTCTGACTCGATACTGTTGCAAGTTAGTGCTGAAGAACAGCAGCAATCTCTAGGGAGAGCTGGTTCTGAGGCAAGAAGGAAAAAAGTGGTCGTTTTATTCTGAGGCTTGACTTTTTAAAGCAGCCTGTTCTGAGGGGGGATTATGCCCTTGACTCGAAGCCAAGTAGCAGACATGAGTGAAGTGAAAGACCCCCAGATTGACCAAGGTTCTGAGGATGAATTTGGCTCAGTGCAGGGTGACAGCACAGGAGAGCAGAACCCAGAGATCAGAATAATACTCCTAGCCCAACAGCATGAACTGAGGGTGAGGGAAATGGAGAGGCAGGAAAGATTGGAGAGAGAGAGAATGGAAATGGAGAGGGAGAGAGAGAAAATTGCTCTGGAGAAAGAAAAAATGGCGTTTGAATTAAGAAAACTGGAACTGATGAACCAGAACAATAATAACAATAGGGATTCTGAGGGAGGCCAATTGTCTAAGGCTGACCTGAAGAAATTCCCTGTGTACCACAAGGGAGATTGTCCTGAGGTGTTCTTTTCCTTAGTGGAAAGAGCGTTTGTGGACTTCTCAGTGAGGGAAACTGAGAAGATGACCATCATGCGGTCTTTAATCAGTGGTAGCCTGGCTGAGGTTTATGCCGAGATGCCTGAGGAACTGATGAAAGATTTTGCAGAGTTTAAAAAACTGGTGTTTGCAAGACATGGGATAAATGCAGAGCAGCTGAGACAAAGATTCAGGTCCCTAACCAAGAAGCCAGAGCAGACTTTTACCCAAGTGGGGGCCCAATTGGTGAGGCTGCTTGAGAAATGGCTATCTCAGGAGGGAACAGAGACCTATGAGCAGCTTAAAGATTTGATAGCACTGGAACAGTTCTATTCAGTCCTGCATGGGGAATTGAAATTCCAGGTGAGGGAAAGGAAACCGAAATCTGTGGCAGCAGCCGCAGAGATCGCAGATTTTATTTCCCAAATAAGAAAGCCCTTGGGTGAGGGGAAATCTGTAGGTAAACCCAAAGAAACCTACAGCAAGTACTCTCAGGGACCAGGGAAAAGCCAGCAAGGGGGAGGGGCCCATGGTGAAGGGAAGCCCTCAGACATGAAACTAAGACCTCAGATTTTGGAGGGAAAACCAAAACAAGATGAGAGAGAATCAAAATACACCAGAAAATGTTATTTCTGTCAGGGAAAGGGTCATCTAATCTCAGAGTGTGAGAAATTAAAGCAGCTAAAAGGAATGGTGCCTCAGAATTCTAGTGGGACCAAGCCAAAAGCTGTGTTCTGTGTCCAGAAAGAGCAAGGCTCAGTGTCACTGAGGGAGCCGGTTGCCATGGCTACTCAGTCTGGAACAGCTACCTCTGCTGATCAGGCTGAGGAAAATGGTCCTCTTGTGGAGGTAAAGCGCTGCTTGCTGGTGAAAACAGATTCTCAGTTGTTTGAGACAGCCGGGGTGGACGTAGGAATACTTGACCGTCAGTATAGTGGGCTGCGGGACACTTGTTCCCAGGTAACCCTGTGCCATCCAGATATTATTCCTAGGGAGTTTATAATCCCAAATGAGAGCATAAAGGTGGCAGGGATTGAGGGGCAGGTAATCTCTCTGCCAGTAGCAGAGGTACCTGTCAACTTTCAAGGCTGGAGGGGAGCTTGGCGGCTAGCGATTTCATCGACTCTGCCAGCAGCCGTGCTCGTGGGAAATGACCTGGCTGAACATGTGAAACGGGTGCTAGTGATTACACGCTCACAAGCCACCACAGGGACAGTTCAGGGGGGTAATGATGAGCCAGAGACGGAAGCAGAGGGGAGTTCAGAAGCTGTGGTGGAAACCTTAACCACAGACAGCAGATTTGGACAGGAGCAAAAGGCAGACGCCACTCTCCAAAAGTGTTTTGAACAGGTGACTGACGCCCAGCTAACACCTGAAACCCCAGTGAGATTTCTGGAGAAAAAGGGGATTTTATATAGAGAAACCCTGAGGAATATCTCAAAAGGGGGAGATGGGATCAGAAGTCAGCTGGTGGTACCTGAAAAGTATCGCCCCATGATCTTACCAAGGGGTCACTCTGACATGTTTGCTGCACACTTAGGGGTGAAAGGGCCCCTTGATTTGATCAAACAAAATTGGGAGCAGATCACCCAGGATGACCCACTAGACGTTGTGACTTACATAGACACCTTGATGAATGACCTAAGGAGAAATCTAGAGCTGGCAGCAGAAAACCTGCAAGCTCAGAAGATCAGACAGAAAACATGGTATGACCACAAAGCTAGAGGGAGGCACTTTGACCCAGGGGAGGAAGTGCTTTGGCTTAGGCCCTGCAGAGAGAATAAACTGCAGCTCAAATGGGCAGGACCATATAGGGTCATTTCCAAGATGTCAGACCTGAACTACCTAATAGAGCAGGAGGAGAACCAAGCAAGGAGGGTGGTTCATGTGAATGCCCTAAAACCCTACTACAGAGGGGAACAGAGGGTGTTATTCGCGATAAAAGCAGCTGAGAGTGAGGAAGCTGAATTACCCTTCTGGGAGGGTAGAGGGAAAGTAAAATACAACCCAGAGGAGGTAAAGATCAGTCCTGCACTCACCCAAGACCAGCAGCAAGAACTAAAAATGCTGCTTAGCAAATATCAACAGGTGTTTTCCAACAAGCCGGGGATAGTGAAGGGAGTGATGCATCGGATCCACACAGGGGATGCACCCCCGCAGGCAGTATCCCCATACCGAGTAACGGGACCCTATAGGGACAAGGTGCGGAAGGAGCTGGACGAGATGCTGAGGGAGAACATAATCGTCCCCTCTTCTAGTCCTTGGTCCTCTCCGATAGTCCTTGTGGACAAGCCTGATGGGAGCATTAGGTTTTGTGTCGATTACAGGAAATTAAACCGTGTAACCACTCCTGATGCCTACCCAATGCCCAGGCTAGACAACCTGATTGAAACCATAGGGGGTTGTCGGTTCATCTCATCATTGGACCTGGTAAAGGGATATTGGCAATTAAGAATTGATCCCAGGGATCAAGAAAAGACTGCCTTTTGCAGCCCTTTTGGTCTCTATGAGTTTCGAGTCCTGAGCTTTGGTCTCAGAAATGCACCAGCCACATTCCAAAGGCTGATGGACCAGACTTTGGCAGGGCTCAGTGACTTTACAGTGGCCTACATTGACGACATAGGGATCTTCAGTAATACCTGGGAAGATCACCTGTTACACCTGGAGTTAGTGCTGCAGAGGTTAAGTGCAGCAGGGCTAACAGTAAAGGCCAGCAAGTGTCAGCTGGGTAGCCCAGAAATAAAATACTTGGGTCACATGGTAGGGGGAGGAGTGATAAAACCCCTGGAGGCCAAAATAGAAGCTGTTCGTGATTGGCCCAGACCCAACACCAAGAAAAAAGTCAAATCATTTCTTGGGTTGGTGGGCTACTACAGAAAGTTCATCCCGAGGTTTAGCGAGATTGCGGCTCCGCTGACCGATCTGATGAGGAAGACGGCTGATGACCGCATCCCGTGGACCAGCGACTGTGAGGCGGCGTTCCAGAGGTTGAAGGAGGCGTTAATCAACTATCCTGTCCTGCGTGCTCCAGACTTCGACCGGGAGTTCATCATCTACACCGATGCGTCTAACAGCGGGGTAGGAGCAGTTCTGTGCCAGGAGGATGAGAATGGTGACCAGCATCCAGTGTCCTACCTGAGTAGGAAACTTCAAAAAGGTGAGAGACATTTGGCAACCGTGGAGAAGGAGTGTTTGGCCATAGTCTACGCGATCCAGAAGGCCAAGCCTTACATCTGGGGAAGACATTTTATTCTGTGTACTGACCATTCACCACTGCAATGGTTAAAGACAATGAAAACCCACAATAGCAAACTTATGAGGTGGGCTTTAAACCTACAGGACTATGACTTTGAAGTGAAGGTGGTCAGAGGGTCAGTGAACTGTGTTGCTGACGCCTTATCAAGAAGACCTGAAGAATGAAGACGGCGAAAAAACATGGACTATGTGTATATATGATGACAAAAAGTTAATGTACCTGTTTTCTGAATTTGGTTTGTATGAATAAAGGTAAATTGATGTAATGTATATGGTAAATGTTTAAATGCCTAATTGCTATGGTTAACTTAGAATGTAAGTATAAGTAAGTATGATGTGGTATGTATAACTGTTGTTGTGTATTTTATACAGGTTGTTTTTTGGTGAAAAGCACCTTAGCTTTCCCCCTACAAAACAACTTATAAAGAGGGGAGGTGTTACATACAGCACTGATGTTACCTGTCTGTCATGGGTTTGGAGGGAAAGTTCCATCCTATGGGGAGTGGAAGGCGGGACATCAGGAGGAGGGGCTGTACTGTATAAATATGTGAAGCGTGTGTGGAGAGTTGAGGAGATGCTGAGAGACACTGGGTTGTGACGAAGCAGCAGCTGGGAAGAAGAAGCTGTTGTGGGAGTCTGTGTGTCAGACAGGGTACTACTGTGTGTCAGAGTACCAACCTGATAGGTTCAGGTGTCTGTTGGGTAGCCAGAACTGATAGGTTCAGGGTCTGTGCTTTAAGTTAAGGGTTCTGGGTGAACCAAACTGTATGCTTGTATGAGTGAGAATAAGCCACGTTACTTTATTTTATTCACCTGATTGTTTTATTTTCCCTGTGTGTATTTAAAATAAACCTTATTCTTTTTATTGTGGAAAAATCCATCCCTGGTCTGTGTGACTTCTTACAGGGAATGGTTGGTGGCAGCTTAGTAAAGTGTGGCAGATCCCAGTAGGTCTGGGTTTGTCACAAGAGCATTACTAACAACAGGTTTAGAAGCAAAAAAATATAACCATCCCATTTACTGTTTCCTAAACAGTCAGTCATTAAGGGAAAGCCTGCCTGAAGAGAAAGGTCTTTATCTGCTTGTGGAAGGACAACAATGATGGGGCCAGCCTCGCTTTCCATGGGAGGGAGTTCCAGAGTCTGGGAGCAGCCACAGAAAAGGCCCTCTCCTGTGTCCTCACCAAGTGCACCTGTGAGGATGGCGGGACCAAAAGCAAAGCAAAGCGTGCTGCTTATATACCGCCCCATAGCGCTTCAAGCACTCTCTGGGCAATTTACAATTTAATTATGCAGGCTACACATTGCCCCCCAGCAAGCTAGGTACTCATTTTATCTACCTCGGAAGGATAGAAGGCTGAGTCAACCTTGAGCCGGCTACCTGGGATTTGAACCCCAGGTCGTGAGCACAGTTTTAGCTGCAGTACAGCGGTTTAACCACTGCGCCACGAGGCTCTTAGAGAAAGCCATCTCCTGAGTATCTTAACACACAAACAGGATCACAAAAGGAGATGCAGTCCTTGAGATAGCTTGGACTCAAACTGTTTGGGGCTTTATAGGCTAAAATCAGCACTTTGAATTGTGGAGTACAAACATCTCATGGTTGATGCAAATATCACAACAACAATGTTCTGACAGTGGCATGGCCTGAAGCCTAGCAAACTAAAACTAAAGCAGGGTAGGGGTGGAGTGTTGAATTATGGTGTGTCTTTCTAACGGCAGATCAAGACCTTTCCCAACTGATTAACTTGTTTGTGTCTGAGCTAAATAACTGTTTTATTGGATTTAATTGGCCAATTACATTTCTGCAAACATTAGATATTTTGTTTCTGTAGACAAAGGATATTTTTTTAAACTACAGGTCCTAGCACCCACCAATTAGCAGTGTCAGTGTAGCCAAACGTTACTCTTAAAATTAACTTTTCTAAGCTTAGCATTTCTAAACTTTCTGTCTATGCTTGTTCATCTTCATTTAAACAAGAACACCATAAAGATTTTTGGAAAACTGATAACAATTGCTCCTATTATTAATCATCACAACAGTTTCACATCTGTTGGTTGGTAAGTGGATATTGCACTATTGGGTGGTATATAGTAAGTCAAATGAAATAAAATGAAATAAGATTAAATAAATAAATAAATAAATAAATAAATAAATAAATAAATAATATTGTAACATGTAACAAGTGTTTCATCCTACCTATAATAGTGAGCCACTCTGAGTAGACATATGTCTAGAAGGGCGGGATAAAAATCTAATAAATAAATAAATAAATAAAATAGTCTGTGCGTTGCAGCTGTGTTTTGCTGCCTCCTCTAGTAAGTAAGTGCTGTGCTGCCCTATGCTTGAAGCAAAACTGGGACTACCTCCTCTCTTCTCAGGCACCTGGAGGTCGGCCATTTTGTTTCTTAGCTGGAGGAGAAGATGTCGCAGCAGTAGAATGGGCACAAGGTGTATCTTTTCTCCCCTGTCCCTTTCTTCCCTGTGGTTTACTTGCCCTTCCACTCTGGTGCTCATATGGCCTTGCCTTCCAATCACTCTTTTTCTATGCCTTTATCAGGCAGCAGGACTCTGGAAAGAGAACCCATTTGGAAAAGGGAATATCCCAAACTTACCTTTAATGTCTTTCCTAGTTCTTAGGGAAGGTTAGCACAGTCTTCTACCTAGTGGCTAAAGCTGGCACTGCATATAAGAAACATTTTAATTAACTAAAATTTATCAAGCTACTGTATTTAAAACCCCAATAATCCTAGATATCTTCAAAAAACTAAATAATCCTATAGTTTCATGGTACCAGGCTCATGGTGAACATTCCCTGCAGGCACTCATTCTCTTTTATTATTACAAATATTTAAAGAACCCAGGTCCTTGTGGAAGGGAAGATGAGTAATCATAATGAGGAATCATTTAAAGAATCATAAAACACATACATCTAAAATAAAAGTAAACTATAAACAAATGATAATAAGTTTATTTGCAATGCATACCTGCAGTCCTAAACATAATGACCTAAGAGTAAACACCACTGAATTCACTGGTGCTTATTTCTGACTGTGCAGGTTCAACCTGAGAACATATTTCGGAAAGCTTTAGGAAGATGGCTTCAGTGAGATGAAATGCAACCTTTAGCTTTTAATTAGAAGTAGATATCCTGCAATGGGTTGTGACAATTTTAATTACTAGCACAAGCAGAAAACCCACTGAAGAAAAGGAACAAAGTATCCAGCCACCACTTCGCCATTTTTCTAGCCTCCCCTGTGCTAACGCATCATAGATTATAGCACACCTTGAACACTTCATTTTCTCACTGGAGGATTTACCCTGTTCTTGTGGTGCATTACATCTTTTATCCTACTCCTAGAAAGGTCATAAAGCTGTGCTCTCCTGCATTGCCCCTCCACTGAACCACTAAGCCTAAAATGAAACACAATTACTCATGCCTTTACAGAAAGATCTGCAAAACCTGTCTGAGGAAGTTAATCTTTATGAACTGCCTTTTTCTTTCTGTTAAAATTTTCACCATGTTTCATCCAGGCAGAAGATCTAAAAATTGCCTTGGGTTTTTAAGAAATTAGCTGTCAAGCCAGACTCTTCCACCTTTCTTTAGCCTTCTCAAAAATCTTATCTACCATTGAGTTTTCTCAGAAATTTTGCCCAAGTAGAAAGCTAAATCTTCTGTCAGACTAAAGCTTTCTTTAATGTTCTCTGTGTGCATGGTATGTGTATGGGGCAGGAGGCCAGACTGCCCCACTCCCAAATTTCCATGGCATCCTGGTTCTACCCTGAACGAACATATACATACATACATACATACATACATACATACATACATACATACATACATACATACATACATACATACATACATACATACATACATACATACATAACATAACATAACATAACATAACATAACATAACATAACATAACATAACATAATGTGCTCCCCTCCGCACATTATTTGGAGATGTAATCAATGTTTTACCCCATACAGAGTCTCTGCCCCACTCCAGAAGCAAAGAGTGCAGGTACCTTGGATAGCTCCTGTAAAGTGTACGGTGAAACCCTGAGCAGATTCACGTCACCTCCTAAACTGGAGTCACCACCCTCTCCTGAATCCACTAATTTCATGGGTCTGGCTTTAGTATGACCAAGTATGACAAACATCTGCCCTCATTTTCTGATTGGCCAGAGCACCTATACATCTGTGGGATCTCTGCACCAACACTTCTGTTGTTTAGTGAAGCTCAGTGAGTGTACATGGCCGACAGATTACCCATCTTCCCTTCCACAGGGACATTTGCTCAGAGATACTGTATGTGTTTTAGTAAACAGATTTGTAGATTAAGTCTGTGTTTAATGCTTGATCAGCAAGGTTATCTGGGCAACAGGTGGAGAGGGGCTTACGAGTGGGAGAAAGGAAGAATGATGAATGGATAAACATGGTCATGGTGGGGGCAGGGACAAAGGGCAGACTAGAGTCTGTTACAATCCTGTTACATATTGTGTGCATGGCAGGGTCTGAAAATGGTTTGGAATTGGAAAAAAAAATAGACTGGGTGCAACCGGATGGGGATTTGTCAGATGGCTTGGTTTGGAGATGGTTGGATTCGCTCTTTCCTGGTAACTAAATGATATATTGGCCATTGTGAACCAGCCTGCCCCTGATCCATTCCTGCGCCTTTTAGCTATCTGCTTTGAGCTACTGTGTTGTGGTTTGGGAGGTTTTTTAGGGGATGCTGATATCACTCCATTTTGGTTGAGTTCCAGCACATGGGATTGCTGGGACTGAACCAAAGCACAGCTGTCTGCTTAAGCCACTTCACTGCCCTCCTCCTCCTTGATAATTCAGGGAATGATGAAACATGGTTTAGTGTCTGGGAGTCACAGAGAAGTATCAGCCAGCCAAGCCCTCACAGCTTGAGCCTCATGGATCCCTCCAGCAAGCTGCCTTGCACACTAAGTGAAGTAGCCCAGCACCTCCTCAGGTGGGCTTCTAGACACTCCATAACCCAGCACAGTTCCGTCTGATGCCACTTGAAAATTCTCCTGCTGGAGGAAAACCAGGAAAGCCAAATCAAGGAGGGGGGTGGAGAAGGAAAAGGAGTGGGGGGATTGGTGTGCCTAAGCAAAGTTAGTGTGCATGAGAAATTTATTGGGCTCTAAAGACTTTTTCCACCATTCATGCCTTGTGGATGTACGCATACATGGTTTTGGGAAACTGAAAGCTTCCTCCCACTCCTTTATGGAGGGGGAGAGGGGGAAAGCAAGAGATAGTTTCACTTTCACGTGGCCAGTTCCAAGCCTACGTTATGGCCCACTAGTCAGGAGCTATGGTGTGATGAAGCCAGGGCTTGCAAGGGTAAAGTACCAGGGTGTTTTGATCAGGGAGTGGTGATGTAATCTGATGCAGTCACCATCAATACCCTGTTTGACACCACATGAGCATTCTGTTCTGTGTAGGTTGTCAGGTCAGCAACTTTCCACTTCTTGACATTTGGGGGCAGAAGACTCAGACCAAGGGACAGGTCCTTGTCTTGCCACAAAGGCAAAAGAGGTAAGAGTTGCTTTTGGTAGGGAGTTGTTTTTAAAGCCTTGCATCACTACGTACTGGCAAAACGTATGAAACAAGAGATATCATGAGTCATGATGCTGGTAGTCTATCCCGTTTTGCTCCAGTGGCGTGAAAGTCTGAAAGCTGGCACATTAAAAAGACAGGAAAAAGCGGAGGGACCTGGGGAAAGAGTTGCTCGGTACCTGCATGTGGGTCCAGCACATAAACACCTTTGCACTGAGCTGGTGAGGAATAAAAATCATTGCACCTACAAAAATCAGACTATCTCTACTTCCCCTGCAGCTCCCCCTGAGGTTTGTATCCTTGACTGGAGACCTGAAAAAACAAATCCCCTTAAATTCTAGCCATCACCCTGGAGTCTGGCAACCATAGTTACACATTATATTACCCGAAGTGTGTGATTCTGACTCTGTTATATTATACAGCTCTGACAGCACCTGATCAGTCGTGCCTCTTTGTTGAAACATCTGATTGGTTGTCCTTGGCAAATCTCTCATCCTGGCCTGGGTCTGCTCAGTTATTCTCCCAACTGCAGTCTGAATGGCCTAGTTTTGTTGTCTTACCATTCCTTTGTCACAGTTTAGTTTCAGATTTCCACTCTTTTCTTCATTTAAATATCCTGAAATAGTTAATATCCAAGTTACTGAACAAATGTGACTTTTTTTCTGAGTATGACCAGATGTAAGTATTTGACTAGACACATAGCAGGCAATTTTTGTTAAGTCAACTATACTCAGCCTCATCGTCTTCCTAATTACCCCAGAAAATTGATCCCCCTTCCCGCAACTATATGTCATTGTTGTGTATACACCAGTTGTACTGTAAAGTGTTCAGTTGTGGTTTGGTCTCAAACAGGCAGTTAAGATCCATTCTGTTTGCAAAAGCCCTGCTTGTGTTTGGAGACGAAATGTGCTGGAACTGCTAGCGCATGTTTGACCTCTTTTTGAGGGTTTTCTATGGAAAATCTGTGTAAGCATCTGCACCACCATAGTTACCACTGCACCACTACTCAAAATTGGTTTTTCACTCCTAAGAAAGAATAGGTATGAGCAGCCAAACAGAATGTTTTGTTTCTCAACATCAGTGAGGAGAGGGGGGCATAGGCGGAGTTACTTCATCTTATTGCCTGTTTGTTCATGCCAGCTGAGGAACCCCCCTCTTCTCTTTTCTTTTTAAAGTGTCTGCATTTAATCAAATGGAGAGTCAAGAGAAAAACAGGGGAAGTTCCCTCTCTGTGCCAAAGATTGTTTGATTGTAAAGGAATGTCCTGGCTTTTTAAAAGTATTTTAATATATTGAATATACAGCCATGACTGAATGTGAGTATATACGTATCCCCGGATAAACATTAACTAGCTGACTGTAATGTTTATAACCATTTTCAGTAACATCAAGGGTGTAACTGCAGAAGCAGAAATGGAACAGCTACAAAAGTTATAGACCTTTAACAGAATAGCAGCTTGCAACTGAATGGAAATAAAACTTTTAAAAAGCTGTGAAATGATGGGAGGATGAGATTGGAAACAAATATGTTAGGTGCTATGCTGGCAGTTTATCATGGAGGACAATAAAGCAAACAGCAGGTGGAAATGTCATCAGTATATAGATGGGGAGAGGTGCAAGGAAACTACCTTAATATATTCTACACATCTTCCAGAGTTATGTGCATCAGGTATTATAGCAAGAAGTATAGCTATAACTCCAGTTCTGAAGGATAATGAGAAATAATCTAGCATTCTTTGTAACTGACTCAGTCACTCTGGCTTCTGTAATTCCAATAAAATAGTTAGAATAGTATAACTCCTGCATCACACATCCCAAACTGCTGCACTCTTGATGTGGTAGACTATAATTTCCATCCTTCCTAGCTAGCTTGTGGGGACTCTGAGCCCACCAACACTCTCTGTATGCCTTTCTATTTTTTTTTTTAAAGAATGCTGGCTATAACATTTTTCATAAATTCTGGGTGATTTTTTTTTAATGCCACAATATTCACCTACCTAACAAAGGTCTTTCCATTCCATTCATTTACTGGACATATCTAGAGGTTAATATACTACAGCAACCATTGACCATGATAGATAGCGGTACTGGGGGTTGAGATCCAGCAACATGCGGGGATCCACAACAGGGCGTAACCTCTTGATCTCTTTCCAAAGTATCAGTGAATAGAGCTGTGTGATTAGAAATCCTGCATTCTGTATCAATGTGGTAAGTGCATTTAAAATTACAACTATTCTTGTAACACCTTGAAGACTAACAGGCTCATTGGATGCAACATCTTGTGGGCTGCTGCTCATATCATCAGATCCATTTGGGAAAAAAATAGGTTAGAAGCTGTGAGAGCTTGTGCCAAATAAAAAGTTGCTAGCATTTAAGGTCCACAATACTATTTACAGATTTCGCTGCAACAGACTATCTCAGCTAGCCCTTCCACCTAGACAACTATGCAGTTAAGAAAAACTTGAAAATCACAGTTGGCAATAACCATGACAAACAACACCTGCAAATAGACTGAGGGTGTGATCAGTTGAAAAAAATAGCTTGCATTTTGGACCACTTGTGCCATGGTGCAGCGTGAGCTATTTTCTGGTGATCACATGATGCACAGGTGATCATGAACCAGACCACTTCTTCAAAGCCTGCCTGAAAAGGAAGGTCTTTGCCTGATGACAGAAGGACAAAAGAGAAGAGCCAATCTAGCATCTCAAGGCAGTGTCTCTGGGAGCAGCCACTGAGAAGGCCCTCTTGTGTGCCCTTGCCAACCAAGCCTGGGAAAGTGGTGGATCTGAGAGAAGTGCCTCCCCAGATGATCTTAAAAATTGGGAAGACTCATATGGAAATATACAGTCTTTCAAATGCAGTTTTTCAAATGCAGAAATTCTCACTGAGGCTGACAAAAAAAAATCTTGTCATCTCACTGCAATACTTATTCATTCATTCATTCATTCATTCATTCATTCATTCATTCATTCATTCATTCATTCATTCAATTCATTTATTCATTCATTCATTCAGTTAGTTAGTTAGTTAGTTAGTTAGTTAGTTAGTTAGTTAGTTAGTTAGTTAGTTAGTTAGTTAGTTAGTTAGTTAGTTAGTGCTTTCCCATTTAGTTTGAAAGAACAAATCAGATTAGGATGTCCATCCATATAGAGGAGCTTCTTCAACCTGATACCTCCAAGATGTGCTGAATAATGATTTCTGCCTAACCCTTCCAAACAGTCAACTGAAGTAGGGATGGCGGAGGTTCTTATCTAACACATAATGGGGCACCAGACTGGAGAAGGAGATTTCGAAATGTATAGTACTTCAGCTCATGGCAGAAATAAAATAGGAGCCATTCAATCTTTAAAATATATTGTGAGAGCCACATGAAAAGTTGTGTAGTAAACTCCTCACAGAAGAAATATACTCAGCTGAAATAAAAAATGGAGTGGACTAATTCCTGCAAGACTAACGAAATTTCATTGTGGCCCTCATGTGGCCACCTGCCATGATTTAAAGAACAAAGAAGAGAAAATGAGAAGAAAATTTGTGAGAGTTTTCTATTCCAAGTTAGTCAAATAGGCCTTCAAAGACGTCTTGCCTTTTGTTTAGAAGGAAGTGAAATTCAATTGTGTTGTCAGAATTTCAAACTCTATCTTGTTCAACACACTCCTTCAGTTTTTTTTAAATAAAAGGCTAATAACCACTGGCTTTGTAATGGAAAATGAGCCGGAAATCACCCACCGAGCTGACAAAAAATGTCAAACAACTTAGAGGGCTGAAATCAACAGTGCTCAAAAAGTATGAGGTAATGTTTATTGAGGCCTATGTGTGGCTTCTTCTTAAGATGTCGAGGCTTGTGTGTGTGTGTGTGTGTAAGCACACGTGGGTGCTGAATCACAACCACCTTTCATGTCAAAACGTAAAGGAGGCAGAAGAGGAACAGGTTTACTGGGTCCTTGAAGCAGATCTGAACAGAATACGTATTCACTGCAAAAGTTCATGCCAGTTGAAGTTGCTGAAATCTAGAACAAACGTTCTCACTGCAGTTGAAATGTTAAGGGCAAGCCCTTGGGTATTTCCAGAGGAAAAACCTAAACAACAAAAAGAAATGAATAAAGCACCAGTACGTTCAAACTCATTCTGTAATGCCACCTCAAAATTAAACAGAAGACGTGTAAAAGCAAGTAATGCCATGGAGAGCAGGGCAATTTTCTATTAAGGTCAATGAAGTAGAATAGTTGGGAGTTTTCTCCCTGTTGGAAAGAGTCTTTGGCAAAGAGCTTGCTATATCAGTCCTGGCTCCTGGCTTGCTTGCTTATTTAAAGCATTTGTTTATAGCCTTTCTGCTCAGCACAGCTCCCATTTACTTGATAACAGTGCCTGGTGGGCAGCAGGAATGTTCCACTGGAAGCTGCTGTTTTAATTTCCCACAACGCCGCTAACCTGGCTTTGTTCTATCTAGGATGTTGTGAGAATGCTGTTTAGGCATTTCAATGTATTTTAAAATGTCTGTTTTAAGACTGTTTTTAGTTTGTGATTTTAATATTGATTAATATTTGATTTTTTAAAAAAAATATAGTTTTTAAAAGGCATTTTTAAATTTGTGACTGTCGTATAGTTTTAATTGTAGTGAGCTGCCTTGGGTCCCCCATGGAGAGAAAAATGGCCTATAAATCAATCAGTCAATGAAATGATAACTCCCAGTCCCATCAGCCACATGCAAAAAATTGCACTGAACCCATTGCAGTTGCCCCGAGATGCAGATGATGGTTAAATGGAACTTCCATGTTCAGAGGCAGAATCTATGCAATATTAGCTGCTGGGAGGGCCTGTTCCCACTGCCAAAATAAACTAGCAGAGAGATCTCTCTCTTTTTTGATTTGGGTTAAAGTCACAGGGTCTTTAGCTCAACTCCAAAATATTTGTGGCAGTGGGGAGAACAGAAAGGGGGGAGGAGGACAAGAGGGAATCCTTTGAGGATTCAGGCCATCTCATATTTGTTCTTCATCTTTTCCTGCTGCCTTCAACCTTTCCCTGCACTATTGTATTTTCCAGAGAATCCTGCCTTCTCAGGACATGCCCAAAGCAGGACAGCCTCAGTTTCAATATCTGTGCCTCCAGAGACACTTCAGGCTTGATTTGAACGAGGACCCACTTGTTTGTCTTTCTGAAAGTCCAGGGCATCTGCAAAGCTGTCCTCCAGCGACATGTTTGGAACAAATCAATTTTTTTTCCTGCCAGTTTTCTTTGCTGTCCAGCTTTCACACCCATACATGGTGATTGGAATTACAAGAGTGTGCATGATAAACACAGGTAAAGTGCAGGACAATAAAACTCCTTTTGGAAATTACTCATGATATCAATAGTCTAAATCAAAGAGAATGAGGAAGTTTGTTGTTTCTTGTTTAGTCATTAAGTCGTGTCCAACTCTTCATGACACCATGGACCAGAGCACGGCAGGCCCTCCTGTCTTCCACTTCCTCCCGGAGTTTGATCAAATTCATGTTGGTAGCTTCGATGACACTGTCCAGCCATCTTGTCCTCTGTCGTCCCCTTCTCCTCTTGCCTTCACACTTTCCCAACATCAGGGTCTTTTCCAGGGAGTCTTCTCTTCTCATGAGATGGCCAAAGTATTGGAGCCTCAGCTTCAGGATCTGTCCTTCCAGCGAGCACTCAGGGTTGGTTTCCTTCAGAATGGATAAGTTTGATCTCCTTGCACTCCACATACTTCTGAAGCCTGCCTTGGAGGATTTTGAGCATAACCTTGCTAGCGTGTGAAATGAGTGCAATTGTACGGTAGTTCAGAAGTGGCTTGCTGCATTCTTTGGCACTGCCCTTCTTTGGAATTAGTAAGTATTCTTTTATCTCTATTCAGCTTCCTCATTGAAGGAAAAATTATCTTCCGAATTCTTTTTAAATTCTACATTTGCAAGTCATAGTATTGTAAAGACTAGGAGAAAAGTGACCAGAGAATGGTTGCAGAGTTGATTGATTGATTGATTGATTGATTCAATTTCTATCCTGCCCATCTAGACCAAGAATTTAGTATGGGCAAAGGTAGTGTCCACTAGAGTCTAGACGAAAGGCAACAGAGCATGGACGAACAGGCAATCATATTTAGAGATGGGAACAAACTACAGTACTGGTTCAGCGGTTTGTGCTGGTTCATTTAGCGGCTGAACAGAGGTTTGGCACTTCCAGGCCCCACCTCCTCTGGAGGGTGCCCACTCAGAGGCAGTGCCCCAGCTTCCCTTCCCAGCTACCTCTGGGCGTTGCCTCTGAGTGGGCACCCACCAGAGGAAGTGGGGCTCGGAAGTACCAAACACCTGTTTGGCTGCTAAACAAACACAGCACAATCTGCCAAACCAGCAATTTATGCCCATCTCTAACCGTATTACATATTAACTTCAATTCTGAAATAGCACTCAGAATACCTCAGTGAGTTAGCTATCTGGCTGCAGGGCCAGAGGCTGGATGTTTGATTTCCCACTGTGCCTCTAGGGAGAAAAGGCAGCCTGTGTGGCTTTGGGCAAGCTGCACTGTCCCAAAGGACCGCCAGGGAAGGGAATGCTAAGCCATTTCTGAGTATTCTCTACCTAGAAAACCTTGAAAAGGGCCACCATAATCCAGAATTCACTTGATGGCACATAATTATTATTAAAGTATTGTCCAGTTTTGAACCCACATTAACAGAGGGAGGCATTTGGGATATCAGTAGAGCCAAAAGAAAAAGGGAACAGCAAACCACTTCTGAGTGCTTTATTCCTAGGAAACCTTTACAAGGCTCATCATTAGTTTGAATTAGCTTCACAACATGTTGTAATTATTATTTTCAATATTTGAAGGGACAGTTTTTGAGGCGGGGGGATATACTTGCAAGCCTGCTGCAGGATTCTGGAAGGTATAGGCCAAAAAAGTAATGTTCTCAACCTCTGGAACTGAAAGGAGTGTCAAAGAAACTTCTCAGGATTTCACGATTCATGTGTCTCCAATTATTCATCTGGTATTTATAAGAAACTGTTATCAACATTGGGTGGAGGAGAATATGATGGGCAAATGTGAACATTGTAAGTGGTCCAAACTGACTTACTTTGATTTAGATGATAAATTTCATGTACTTCAGGCTATAGAACATTCAGAACCTTACCTCACAGGCATAACCTGTTTAACAGAAATGACAATAAAATAGAAATGGGTGAAATGAAGGAGAGAAAATTAGCAGGTAGATAAAATGTTTGAGCAAGGAATTAACCAACATTCCTGAATCTGCAGGCCAGATACTTGGTTTACACTCTCCATGGAAGGAGTTGAAACAAAAGAAAGAAAATATATCATATGTCGGCTTCTCTTGACTTTTTTTCCCTTTGGCTTCCTCTGATCACAATATGTAAGCAGAACACAGCTCCAGCGTACATGCACACACACAAATCCACACATACAAACCAGCTAATGGCCTGGGTTCACTGACAATAAGAAATACTGTTAAATTGGATTTTGGTTTTTAAAACCAGATTTAAAATAAGGTGTCTCCATTATTTTTTATTTATTTATTTATTTATTGTCATTGTAAGTATATACACAGTATACCCATACAATGAAATTCACAGACACCCAGAGACCAGACACATGCACAAACATAAAATTCCCCAAACACTCCCCACCCACTAAAAAATCCCCCAACACTCCCCTCCCACTAAAAGTCCCCACTAAAAATACAAACATCTACACCCCAGGCCAAGTAACACAGTCCAACTAACTATTCATTAGTGGTGGTCTTTAAACTCATTATTAAGTGCAATTATAGCTCTGGGATAAAAACTATTCAGAAAACGTGTGGTCCGAGTCTTAATTGTTCTATATCCTCTGCCAGACGGCAACAGTTTAAAAAAGTTATAAGCAGGATGGGAAGAGTCTCTCAGGATGCTGTATGACTTCCTTAGACAGCGGGATGTGAAGATGTCATCCAGGGTTGGTAGCTGGAGCCCGATGATATTCTGGGCAATTTTAATGGTTCTCTGTAGAGCTTTTTTGTACGCTACAGAGCTACTTCCAAACCATGCCAGAATGCCATAGGTTAGGACACTCTCAATGGTGCTATGATAGTATGACAGAAGTAAATGCTGAGATAAATGTAACTTGCTGAGCATTCTCAGGAAATACAGCCTCTTCTGTGCCTTCTTCACTAGCATGTTGGCATTTATATTCCATGAGAGGTCCTCTGAGATGTAAGTGCCCAGAAATTTAAAACTACCAACTCTCTCCACTTCCTTGCCATTTATGTACAGTGGTAAATGTACATTTCTCTTCCTCCTAAAATCCATTATGAGTTCTTTAGTTTTTTTGATGTTAAGTGTGAGATGATTTTCTTTACACAAAGGAATCAACCGTTGTACTTCCTTTCTATAAGCAGACTCAGTATTCTTATTTATGAGCCCCACCACTGTCGTATCATCCGCAAATTTAATAATTGTCTTGGTGTACATGGATGAATAATTTTATTTATTTATTTATTTATTTATTTGTTTGTTTGTTTGTTTGTTTGTTTGTTTGTTTGTTTGTTTGTGTGTTTGTTTGTTTGTTTGTTTGTTTGTTTGTTTGTTTGTTTGTTTTGCCTAGAAAGCATGTTTTTGGGTTAGAAAGCAAGGTAAAATACTCTTCTACCAGAAAGTTGTTTCATTAAATTATTTGTGAAACTGATTTATTTCAAGCATTTTGGCATATGTAAACCCCTCTGTTAGTGCAAACTGCACTTTTGGGGTTACCAACAAGAGGTGGAAACAACTGCAGAGTCAGGAGGAAGAGGAAAAAGGAGGCAGGAGGGGGCAGAGGGGGTGGCAACAGCAACAAGGATTGGTGGCAGCAGCAACAAGAGCTGTAGCCAAGAGAAGGAAGGAGGGGATGGACGGACAGACACAGGGAGCCGGAGAGAAAGAGGAAGATGCTGGATCCACTCAACAGCTGTTGTGCAGGGGAGGTCACCACCAGTGCAGCAAGAGCTGGCACACAGCTGTTGCCCCACCCTTCTTCTTCCAAGTCTCAAAGAAGCTAGGAGCTTGGGCAAAAAAAAACCCACAGAGAGAGTTTCTCCAGGACATGGAGCCCAAAGGGAATGATCAGGTTTCCTCCTCCTCCTCCTCCTCCACCACCACCACCAACACCACCACTACTGGCTCACTCGCTAGGCAGAATGTTCGGGTTTCTTATGTCCAGGGGGTGAGGAGCCACCTCCCATGCTTCCCTCTCTCTCTCTCTCTCTCTCTCTCTCTCTCTCTCTCTCTCTCTCTCTGTCTCTCTCTCTGTGTGTGTGTGTGTGATCCTTGGGATCCGAGCTGTGCATGTTTGTATGTGCTTCCTTTCCTGCTTAAGAACAACACATTAAAAAAAAATTAACTCAAGTGAATGGAAACAGCAAATTAAATACCCTGTGACTGTAGATGGAATCAAGATTGGTTTCAATCAAACCAAGGCATATTCCGAAGTATTTCAGCAATGCAAACCACCTGTAACTGAAGTCATATGATAACCAAAGAGAAGCAGCCATTGAAAAAGCATCAGAATGACGAGGTCTCATTTTAAAAGGAAGAAAAACGACAATGCTGTTTGATCAAATTTGTTAATAAAGAACTCTTTTAAATAAAACATAGCTGCTGGTTCTCCCTTTCTTTCCTTCTGCCCTAATGGGGGAGTCAGCCTGAAGTATTTGTGGTATGTCAAGCATTGGAAAAATAAGCCTGAACAGAAAAAGATACACAGATGTTTTCTATGTTTGGGGTGAGGGTTTCCCCGCACCCTTTGCGGGAGAATAGATTCTTTGTTTTGCTTTCATAGTTGTCACCTTCTGCCACATAATACAATACTGGAGTTCCTACGTTGAATGTTATCCATTTACTTTTGGGTGTAGTATCTACAGCTTGGCCAGTCCAGAGTCTGGAAGTAACTAATTGCTGCAGATAACTAGTTATTTGCAATTAATGCATTTTCCTAATTAATTACAACATGGCATCATGACTACAGTCCTATTCAGGCATTCAGAAATGTAGTTAATTTGGAACTGAGCAGTTCTAATCGTGCTCCCTGATTTTTGCTGTCTCTATGTGAAGAATAGTCAAAAGAGAAGACAGCCTCCTACGTGTCAAATTTGCAGGAGCCACAATTGCGGGGAGAGACTCCAGGAGTAGCCCAGGTTTTCCTCTTCATTCTGTCTGTGGGTAAGGATAGTGGCAGTGGGTGGACCTATAAATCTCTGCCTAGTCATACTTTCATATTAATAGAACTGTAACAAATTGCTTTTTAAAGTGCCTTTATACTTTAATATTTTTCTGTCTCTGGCCACTGCCATGGCTATAAGCGCATTACTTCCCGTTGACATATACCAACATCCAGGTCTATAGAGCCTGTGTCCTGAGCACACTCCTGTACTGCAGTGAGTCCTGGACCCTTTGTGCACGGCAGGAGAAGAAGCTGAATACCTTCCATATGCGTTGCCTCCGACACATTTTTGGTATCACCTGGCAGGACAAAGTTCCAAATAGAGTAGTCCTATTTTTAGCACGTATACATTACTGAAACAGTGACATCTACATTGGCTTGGGCATGTTGTGAGAATGGCTGATGGTCGGATTCCAAAGGATCTCCTGTATGGAGAATTAGTGCAGGGAAATCGCCCCAGAGGGAGACCACAGCTGCGATACAAGGACATCTACAAGCGGGATCTGAAGGCCTTAGGAATGGACCCCAACAGATGGGAAACTCTGACATCTGAGCGTTCAGCCTGGAGGCGGTGCATCACAGCCTCTCCCAATTTGAAGAGACCCTTGTCCAGCAGGCCGAAGCAAAGAGGAAGTCACAAAAGCAGCAAAATCAGGGAGCTGGGCAGGGGACAGATTGTATTTGTCTTCAATGTGGAAGGGATTGTCACTCTCGAATTGGCCTCCTCAGCCACACTTGATGGTGTTCCAAGTCCTCCATACAGAGCATGTTACCATAGGATGCCTACAAATCCCGTTGACACTGGTAGTGATGCAAAACTCTGGACCTCTTTGCTTCCCTTTGTTTCTAGAAGTGAAGGAAACATTTCTGCCCTGAAGACCAGTAGGACTCTATGGTGTGGGAGCAGGCTTGGCACTATACTGCATTATAATGATTCCCCACAGATATGTCACATCCCAGGCATTCAGCAGCTCTGTGGACTTAAGACTTAGACATGGAGACCCAAAGGAGGAGACCCACAAGCCAATCAGGTCTAAGACCCCTGAGCTAACCAGACTTCTGACTTCTGGGGCCCAGTACCAACCCCAAGACATGGTACATTTGGCCAGGCTGCTGATATGTCAATGCTAGCAGAGAGGTGAGTTCCTAAGGTTTCCTGTCTGGAATCCTGAGTCAGTGAAAGAAGGAGCTTATGTTCAGCTCTAATCCAGTGCCAAAGCAAGGTGCTCAGCAGGAGGTATCAATGAGAGTTGCATGATCTAGCTGCTACCTGCCTGTCCAATGGCCTTTCCAGAGTGGCCTGAACATGGCAGATGCTGGCAAATTTTACAGGCAACTTTAGCAGCTGCTGCTGAATTTTGGTGATGAAGGCCCATGATATGGCCCTAAGTATGCTGCCCATCCCCACCCCTACTCCCATTAATACTTTCCAGAAGTACTTAGCTGAGCAGAAGATGAGGAACACAATGCCTCCCTTGTCTTATCTTTGCATGCAAGGAGGAGTAACCACAAGATGAGATATAATTTAATATCTGCACCTCTAACAATGATTCATCAGGCATTCATAGACCTTATGTTTGGAGGGAGGGGGAAGGGGGTGACTGGTCTCTCCCAAATCAAAAATTAAATGCTATCTTAATATATAGACAGCCATACTTTGTTGTAGTTGGGTGCACTATGCATACGTAACATATCACTATTCAGCTTCCCCCACCAGAAACATGTCCATGGGGAATGTCCCTTCTCAAGCCAAATTACTGAAAAATCCATCTTCGTATATACATTGAATTGAATCATCCATTCAGTTGTATCCGACCCTTGGCAATTCCATGAGCCAGCTCCCTCCATGAGTTCCAATCTTGAACAGCTTCTTTCAGTCTCTTTATATTTTGGCCAGTGTCTGCTCTGATTACATCCAACCGATGTGTTCTTTGGCGTCCTTGTCATCTTTGGCATCCTCGTCACTGACCATTCTGAGCATAGTGTCTTTCTCCAATGATGTTGATTGGATGGCATGGCCAAAATAATTAAGTCTAAGTTTTGTTATGTTGCCTTCCAGTGACATGCTCAGTTTTATATGCTTCAGCACTTCTTTATTTGCTATCTTTGCAGTCCATGGAATGTGTAAGAGCCTCCTCCACCACCATAGATTGAAAGAATCAATTTTCCTTATGTCCATCTTCTTCACTGTCCAGCTTTCACAGGCACATGTCATTATGGGGAACACGATGGTGCAATCTAATCTACACTTGGTTGTCAAGCTGACATCCTTACTTTTCCATATTTGATTCATACTCATCATTGCTGTGCGACCTAGCATCAGTCGATGTTTTATTTCTTGACTGCCATTGATTGACCAGTGAACCTAAAAAGTTTAATTATTCCACACATTCAACCTCCTCTCCACCAATTACTATCTTGATGTTTCCACTCTTTGCTGTTGCCATGAGTTTGGTCTTTTCAACACTCAAACAGCAGCCAAACTTATCTCTTACTACTTTGAGTTTCCTGATCAGGTACTTAGACCTCCGTGGGTTTCTGAGAGGAGGGTTATATCATCCACATGTCGGCTATTGATGTTTCTTCCACCATTTTTACCCGTTTTTGATTCTTCTAACTCAGTATATATGCAGTAACTTATGTATGTATTTATTACCATCCAGCCTATAAAGGATTCTGGAGAACTTGAGGAATTACTTACCTATTTCTGTTTGTGATTTCCCAATTGGTATGTACAAATCTGAAAGCTAGAGGATGCAGAAATCTGAGAGAAGAATGACTGATGATTTGAAATATGGTATTGAATGAGAGCTTGAGTAATAATATGGAACTCCAAAAAAAGAAAGAAAAGAAAACCCATAAAAGCAAATAAGTGGGTGATTGATCAAATCAAGCCTGAACTTTCCAGAAAGCAAAACTGAAGAAACTGAGGCTATTATACTCTGAGCTCTTCATGATAAGACTAGACTCAGAGCAAAAGATAACAGAGCTGGGAAAAGTAGAAAGCAGCAGAAAGAGAGGAAGACTAAATACAAGATGGAATTAACTCAATAAAGAAAACCATAGCCTTGAGTTTGCAAGACTTGAGCAGGGTTGTTAAGGACTGGACTTTTTGGAGATCACAAATTCATAGGGCTGCCATAGGTCAGAAGCAACTTAATGGTACATAACAACAACAAACAGCCAGAGGAATTTACCTATGGGAAATGGGTTCTCTTTGAGGAATTGTTTCAGGTTCTTTTTCCGAGCCTGGCCTTTTGTTCTTGGATGAGAATTGTATGGCCCAAACTCAGTCTGTAATTAATCACATCTGCCACAAGAAAGGTCATTTTTGTGGTTCACTGTGTGGCTTTCAGGTCTCGGACACACAGACTGTGTGTGCTCAACGATTTTATACGCTTCCAGGCAGCAGCACCTTAGGCACATGGAAGATCAAAATCCACATCTCTGGGAAAAAGGCTTGATTCTATAATATGATTCTATAATATGTGCAGGCCCAGAATGTGTAGTGAACTGAAATGATCGGAAACAGGAGGAATTTAGCTTGTTGTTCTGCTCCAATATATGTCAACGAGGTTTAGTGTTTTTGGTTATTATTTCAGAGCTGACAGAGAACAACCATGTTAGCCAACAAATGCATTAAGAAAATATGTTTTGTTTTCATGCTGGTATGACAGACAAGGAACTTGCCGAATGCCAGATGAACAGCAGTGGCAGACTGTTGTTTCTTCAGATTGCTCTCAGGTTCCTGAAGAACTAAAGGATGCTCTATAAACTTTGTGTTGAACCCATGAATTCCTTCTTTAAATTTACTTTCCAACTGCTTTTATTTAACACAATACAAGCAAACACAGGCAAAGCCAAGCCCAGAAAATTGCTTCAGTCAAAAATTCAGCAGGGCTCTTGCCCCATTGTCTATTTGCGGTAACAGCTGCAAAGCAAAAACTCTTGTTGGTAGGTTTTCGAAAGAGTCAACAGGTCTGGGCAACTGTGGCTCTCCAAATGTCACTGGACTTCAACCTCCAGAAAGGCTGTACTGTACATAGCCAATATTAAGGGATTGTGTGAGATATTTTTCCTCAGTAGTATGCTCTTAACTTGACTCATACAAGGATTGTGATTGTTAATTTATATACCATAATCAGTGTACATGGCACTTTACAAGGAGAAATCAAGCAGACTGCTGCAGACCCCTGCCATCAGTGATAAAAGGAAACAACCAGCAGCAAGATCCAGGCGGGCAGGGTAGTGGAAGATGACTATAAGCAAATGTAATTATATACAAACTTAAAAGACAGAAGAGAGACTACAATCATATCAAATTATACCATTCCAGAAACTGCAAGCAGGAGGGTGCCTGGTGGGGAGTTAATATATTCACATGAGTCACACAGTAAAACATGACAGAAACAGAAAAAAAATTAAAAGATGTGCCATCATTTCATCTTGAATTGGTTTGGTCTGGACACCCCTTCTTTCTACTTGTTAGAGAAGTGTTTCTCAACCTTTTGGTCAGGACCCCCAAGGGAGTCGCAGAGTGTTTTCGGGGGAGGGGTGTATGCAGGTCTACTTATATGCATTATAACTCTTATTAAATAATTTCTTCCTTGACCTTTTGGAGCCAAATATTAAAGTTATTGCATATGTGTATGTACAAGAAACAGGTCCTTCGGGAGAGAAATAAGCCTCTACTTTCTGAGAAGGGATGACTTTTTATCCATTTAAAAACGCCTTTTTATGGAAATATGGTGGTGGTGGTGGTGGTGTGTGTTGCAGGTTACTTGACTATTATAAAAGGGGGGGGTCACAACTTGAAAAAGGTTGGGAACCACTATGCTAGGGCTAACAGATCAGTTGCTGAATAGTGAATTGACACTTATATAAATCCTGATGGTTTAATGGGTCTACTCTAGCTGAGCCACCAGTTGGATTTAGGCCATTGCATCTGCCACGAAAGATAGCCTGCCCTGTAAGGATTGGTAAAGCAGATCAACTGACCATAATTGGGTCTCCTCTTGAAACATCTGTTGGATTGGGCAGAATTTGGAACACTGATTCCTGCTCTTAATGCTTTTAATGTGACTAGATTAAAAATTAATGTCTCTCTTCTGAAGTATCCATCCCAACAACCTTTTTCAAAGTTCAAAAACACATGCTTGAATTTTACATATATACATTTTTTTCTTTTTTCTCAAGCATGAGCAATGGATATGCATACTCCAAAATTTCACTGCCAAGTCCCATTTGTTTTGAAATATGGTGATCTTACCCTTTTCACGCTTATTCAGATGCAAACCCCATTAAACTGAATAGCCTTCAGTCACAGTGAGCCTCAACATACTTCCTGAAAGACAAACGCCACTGAATTCAATGGAATGTACCTCATAGTAAGTGAATATAGTATGTTATCCTATCAATCATATGCATATTTCGCCAGAGTAACTTCTATATGAATTTAGACTAGGTCTCCCCCCTAGTAGATTGCTAGCCTTTCAGTTTGCAACAGAAGTTAGTTAATAGTATGAAAAGAAAAAGAAAAAAAATGGTGCAATCCCTTTGCATAATCTGAAGACAAAGGTGGGCCATATTGTAAGCTACCCCCGTCTCCAAGGAGATTTAGGGGTGCCAGAGATGGAGAGATTTCAGAGTTTAGCCAGTCCGTATTAGCTAACATATCACCCTTTATTAGAGAATTTAAAGATGCAAAAATATATCTAGCTTTCAATCCCATGTGGGTTTTCATTAGGCTGGGCACCACACAGGTTAGTGGTGCAGAAGAAGAAGAAAGCTTCCAAAAATGATGAACCAGGTGTGCATGTCAGGCTTCTTTGTAAACAGCAAGTTTCAAAGTTGTCAGTCGGTCCTCATCCACCCCCACTTCCCCTTGTATTAAGACATAAGGTTCCTTTTTGTCTGGTGATTGGGGCACACAGACGCATGGCAAATCCCATATCAGAGAAGACAGTAGTATTGTGTTTTTTTCCACTTGGTACATAGATGTGCAAATTTCCTAACAAAGGATGCTTGTGGTCCAAGGCTGGGGGACAGCCTCCCACCCTGAAATGGAGGAACAAACCCCCATTCTGCCTGTAAGCCATCTCTATAAACACCTTCCAGTTTCCCAAAAGTTATTATCCCCGCAGCTCCATGTTATAATGATTCTAAGGCCTATAAGAGACAGACATCAATGTCACCATGTGGTAAATGTAGCCATATCACAGTTTGGCACATGATGCCTGCCTGGTCCGATCTCGTCACCAAAATCCAGAACAAACTGAAAATGAGGTGCTTTATTTCCCCCAGTGAGCAAAAAGTGTAACCAGAGATGATCTCAGGTTATTTACAGGTGCAATGGATTTGAAGATTTATTTAAATCACAGCAGATAAACAGGGAATAAGATCCACAAAATGAAGGCACCATATAAAAGAAATCAAGTGAAAATCAATGAATTCCTAACCCAATACAATGCAATGGTGAAATAAAAAGAGCAACGCAGAGGCTTATCAGCTACTCAACTGAAAAGGCCCTTCTAAAACTTAAATCTGAACCATTTGAGTCAACAATACCTTTATTTCAGTGAAGCACAAATTGGAAGAAAAATGGGGGAAACTGACAAGAGGTTGCATAACCAAGTGAAAACATAAAGACTGTGGCTGTCATCACCGTTAGCTGCAAAGGGTTCACCATACGGATCATTTTCAGCCTGTCAGTTTACAGTATCCACACTGTATCAAATGCCTATATCCAATTATGTTCATCCAAACTTGAATCACCCTGTCTAGAGAAAACCACAGATGCCTGAAATGCACCAGAAGTCTGATTGTAAGCCAGCAGGGAAACGTTGCCAAGTCTCTGCAGGTCAAGAGAAGTCAATCCAAGTTAGCCATTTATCTTTCTACATGATCAGCCTCTTGCTTTTACGCGGGCAAATCGTTGGCATGCTTGGTTGCTGCAATATAGCATTCTTTGTCTGTAACACGTTCTGCCGGATGCCAGCGTTTGCATGGGGTTTTCAACCAGCGTGACATTGCTTATTTACCCTTCTAACAAGATGAAAAACAAATACATGGAAAGCCTGACATTTGTCGTTGGCTGTGTTGTTGTTTAGACAGCACTTAAGCACTGCTTTGTTGGCTCTCATCAAGGTTTAGCTAGAGCAGTGTTCTGTTTCCAACAGTGGCAAGCCGTGAGTGAAACTTAAAGCCTTTCTTTGTGATTTGTACCCAGCATCCTCCTTCCTTCTTTCATCTTCCCCCTCTTAATTTACAGAAAGGCTTTCAAATCAATTTTGAGCTAAATCCCAATTCAATTCCAACGAGCGCAGGCCCACTGGAATGAGCAAGATATGTTAATCAAGTTATAACATAAGTGACATTGACTTCAACAAGCCTTTTCTAATTGGAATATCACTCTATTTTGCCCATGTTTTTATCCTCAAATCAAGATGAGAACTTACTCTTTCAAATTCCATTTTCTTTCGTCTACAGTCAACTGTGGCAAGAGGTACTAACTATTTGCTTAGGGTCCCAGTGAGAGAACCAAAGGAACAGCCAAAATGTTATGTGACTTACAACTGGCCAGCCAAATCCAATGAAATAGAGTCTTGGACCACATATTACCCTCTACCACCACCTAGTTTCCAAGTTCTAATTTATCCCTAAGCATGTCTAATGTATTACTGTGTGCCAAGAACGCACAAGAATAATTGTTATTAAAAAGAACATTTATTATAAATGGTACAATTTTACCTAAAATAGCATGCAGATACCATTGAAAGGAAGGTTGGGCAACAGCAGCACAGGGACCTAGTTCTGCAAGACCTTTTCCTCATTTCTCTCTCAGCCCCAGTTCACTGTCAGATGAATCTCGTCTTCTGGCAGATTTACCCCTGAGCTGAAAATAAAAAGAGGCCGGATAGATTGGGAGCCCAGATGGTCAATTTGATATGTCAACACTCTGTTTCAATCTGCAGCCAAGTCATTAATCTGCAGATCACATTGATGAATCAGCCTCTAGCAGGACATGCTTATATAATAATTTATAGTAGCTATACAATGTAGATATTTACATTACAAGTATTTTCCTGAGGAAAGGCCTTCTTAGTGTTTAGGAAGAAGGGGAGTTGGGAAGCATCCTGGAAGGCTAACTCAACAGCCCTACCTCTTGCTACAAACTCATTTTTCAAACAGATATATGATCTCAGCTTGCATCAGGTGAATGTCAAGGTCAACAGATAAAGGCATAGGATTGGTATCTGCAAAATTGCTTGTTGTCAGGGCTTTACTCAACTTGGCCATGCTCAAGCTCCTCACAGCAATCTCCCTCTGCATCTGCAACATGGCTGACCTTCAGCAAAAATGAAACCTCCTCTGTTCTGTACAGGAAGCTGCCCAATTTAATGCCCATTTGTGTGGCTCCTGCACAGGGAAGATGCCATTCTACACAGGAATTGTAACAATTCTGCACAATGGGATTGTTCTTCAGCCCTCTTCAGGCGAATCCTACACAGAAAAGATGCCATTCTGCACAAGAATGTTAAGAATCTTGGGTGCTTGACACTTCCTCCAGAAAAAATAACCACAAAACATCTGAGAAATCCCTGAGAAATATGCCATTTCATGTCAGATTTTCTGTCTTCTCTTTTTCAACGCTCATAACTGAAGCATAGATTTGAATGACTGTTTCATTGAAAGGCTTCCATGAGATTTAACTGAAATGAGTTAGCCAGACTTTTCTTTATAGCCTAAAGCTGCTTGTGCTACTTAATGTTCCGCGAGTAGTGTCACTTCATTTCTTTTGACTTGATCTTTTCCAGAGTCAAACACTTTGTAATTATCTGAATAAAAATGTTCAATTACAGTCCACTTTAATACAGTCATTCCCAAGTATTGTGATATTCTCAGATTTCAGATTTCAGTTATGTTCCTTGTACAGCAGCAGACTTTCCTTTTAAATCTGAGCACATCAGCTCCTGAACATCCTTTCAGCTTTAGTACACTTTCTTCATTAACAAAAGTGCTCTTTGTACTTATTCTAAGCTCCTCTCTAGTAGCTGACAGAGTGCCTTCTGACCTGGGAGTCTCATCTTCCTGCATTCTCTTGTTTTTTTAAAAAAATTATTATTTCATCCTCGGATATTCAAGATATAAGTATTCAGAGGTGATTGCCACTTTCTACACAGTACTACCAGGAATTAGCTTAAATTATCACTGCTTTGTTTGTGAAAGATCCTCTGCCAGTACCACCTTCCACTACTGCTGCAGCCCAGTGGTTGCTCTTCAATAACTCTTTGCCCTATCACTAATGGAAATATCAATTCTCTTCTTCTGATGTAATTATTAATCCCTGGAGAAAGTGGATGAATTTTAATCTGGGATCTGAGCTTTGAATGCCTTGAGTGACTGTACTAGGAGTCATAATAGAGTATAGCCTCCTAAGGATATTGTTCTCAGCTTCTTGGCACAGTCCTACCCCTTCTATATCAAAATGTGCATACACAAAAGAGATTAAACAGTAGCACTTTCCTTATGCTCTCAAAACACATGCTTTGGCCCTTGGTTTTAAAATAGTATGTTTATTTTTACTTTTATGTTGCTCAGTGTGTTTGCTTTATCTTTACAGAGCAAAATCTTAGTAGATAATAACTACACATAAGTCACAGACACTACCATAATTCAGAAAAGCAGCACATATATTAACAAATTTCAAAGATGTTGAAGCAAAATTTAAAGGTGTGTATCATAAAAACAAACAAGCAAACACACACACACACACACACACACAAACACACACTTACCCTAACTCTCATTGTACACATATGAAACTGTAGTAGTCATCAGCTAAGAAGGCCTAAAATGCTGCCAAAATTCATGTGCTTATCTGTAAAAACAAAAATATTATTCAACAAATGCCCTGGTAATTCATTCTCAAGACAAGATACAATGTCAGGCTTTGCTGGACTTCTTCATTTTTATTATCATAAGCCTGTTTTTCTTTTTAACATTCATGTTTATACCTTGTTACTGCTTACCTAATTTACTTTATTGTTCATTATGCTAATAGTACTATATTGTGAACAAACTGGGTGATGCTCTCAATCGACAATGATGACATCATTTGAATCAGCAAATGCTTTTCAAAAGAAGTTATCAGAGTACAAATTGAAAAGCAATGATGACAATATGGTTGAAATCCTGTAGCTTAGAGTAGGAAGTTGCACTAAAGTTAGGCCCATGGACTCAGTGGGGATTTGGTTAGTCAACCCCTCCACAAGTTCCATTGATTCAAATCGGACTACTCGAGTTTTGACTTACTGCACTAAAGCAGGTCACAACCAGAGTAGGCCCGTGTTGAATAAATGGAACTTCCTGAAAAGCTGAGTCATCCAATCCCCCTCGAATCAATTATCCCTACTCTAGAATAAACAACTACACTAAAGAACAGGATTTCAGACGTTATATTCTCCTCACACACTTTTTTTGTAGTTCGATATCCTCTTCACCTAATCTTTGTCTTTTATTGCAGCTTCATGTTGATGGTAAGGTAAAAGTAAAGGTAAAGGTTCCCCTTGACAATTTTTGTCCAGTGGTGTTCGACTCTAGGGGGCGGTGCTCATACCCGTTTCCAAGCCATACAGCCAGCGTTTCTCCGAAGACAATCTTCCGTGGTCACACGGCCAGTGCGACTTAGACACAGAACGCTGTTTACCTTCCCACCGAGGTGGTCCCTATTTATCTACTCGCATTTGCATGCTTTCGAACTGCTAGGTTGGCGGGAGCTGGGACAAGCGACGGGCGCTCACTCCGTTGCATGGATTTGATCTTACGACTGCTTGGTCTTCTGACCCTGCAGCACAGGCTTCTGCGGTTTAGCCCGCAGCGCCACCACGTCCCTTCATGGTACAGGCTGCCAATTAAATGCAGAAGATAGTGTCAAAAATCTGCCTTGTCTTTCTCCCTCTTTCCTCACAAGGACCCAAAGTCTCCAGCTTTTCACCCTGAAATCTGAGGAAATGTCAAGGAACCTTGCAGCTGTCCTACAAGCTTACCTCTCCTGTTTACAGAGAGAAAGCTACAAAACTTGGCTCAGAAAGTATGCTGAAATTGTATCCCTTAGAACAGAACTTGGAATTTATTTATTTATTTATTTATTTATTTATTTATTTATTTATTTATTTATTTATTTATTTATTTATTTTGGAGTACAGCTCAGCCGGTATTGTTTCTTGCATTAAAGAACTGGAGACTTCAGAAAGCCGGCAACACCAGTACTTACCATATACTAGCCTGTCCAAATCCTAAGATTTGATGAAGAGGCCCTTCTCTATGTCTCAAATATGATGATGAGGAGAATTCTCTCTCCCTCCCTCCCTCCCTCCCTCTCTCTCTCTCTCTCTCTCTCTCTCTCTCTCTCACACTCTCTCACTCTCTTCTTTATTGCCACACTGAATGCTGGGATTCCTTTGCAGGAGTTTCCAGAAGGATGTGGAAAAATGTTCCTATTCAAGCAGGCATTTGTTTTATCAGACAGATAAAAATTCTACCTAATACTTCTCTTTCATTTCTAGCACCTGTTTCTTTTTTTCTTGTATATAAACTTTAAAGGTTTAAGATATTTTTTTCTTGTTGGAGTAGATTTTTTCCCTTTAATGTAATTGTTGTTAGCTGCCAAGAATGGCGTGTAGGTACTTAAAGGATAAGATATACATTTTTGTACGGAACATAAGGAGAAAATGCTTTGGTACCAAAATGTGCCAGGCAGCAAGCTTTCCCAGGATGTATTTTTTTATGGTTGATGGATGGATAAATGGTTGTCTTTATCATCCTCCTTTCCTCCAGTGAGCTCACGTCGTGTGACTGTTTTCCTATCCCACTTTATTCTTATTGCAATCCTGTAAGAAAGATTGCTCTGAGACCGTATAAATGGTCCAGGGACCCATAGCCACTAGGGCTGTGCACTGGTCCTCCAATCCAATTTGGAGGCCAACTTGGGGCTTCCAAATAATTTGGTGCCCCATCTGATTCAATTTGCATCCCAAATTCTAAGCCTCTCATTGACTTCCATTGGAAAACCCCAATAGCTCTTCTCCTGATATACATGAAAGGTGCTGATGTTTGTAAAATTTGGAGGCATAAAAAGGTAAAGGTTCCCCTTGACATTTTTAGTCCAGTCATGTCCAACTCTAGGGGGTGGTGCTCATCCCGCTTTTCAAGCCGTAGAGCCAGCGCTTGTCCAAAGACAAGTTTCTGCTGTCACGTGGCCAGCGTGACTAGGGAACGCCATTTTACCTTCCCACCGAGGTGGTACCTATTTATCTACTCGCATTTACATGCTTTCGAACTGCTAGGTTGGCAAGGAGCTGGGACAAAGTGACGGGAGCTCACTTCGTTGTGTGGATTTGATCTTACGACTGCTGGTCTTCTGACCCTGCAGCACAGGCTTCTGCGGTTTAGCCTGCAGTGCCACCATGTCCATTTGGAGGCATAATAGAACCTAAAGAGGAGAGTAAATGTGCCGAATTTCAGCTAATTAGATTCAGGGGTTTGCACACATGGCAGCTATAAAATTTGCTTTTTTCAGAAAGAAGTGAGGAAAAGGCTTACGAGTTGTGCTCCATCTGATTTGATCTGTGCTCTGACACAAACTAATGTATAGATTCACTTTGCTTTGCTCCAGAACTGCTGGCTGTTCCACTTTCACCTGGACCTCATGCAATTTTTCCCCCAAATAAAGCTAGTTTGGTGAATGATATTTGCCTGGATATGCTGTGGTGCCATCAAGTTAGAACTGGCTTATAGCAACCCTATTAGGGCTTTTAAGGTAAATTAAATATTTAATGAGTGATTTTACCAGTGAGTATACATGGCCAAGTGGGATTCAAACCCAGGCCTCCTGAGTCCTAGTTCATTACTCTATCCACTACATTATATACTGGTATCTCATATAATGATAAAGTATGCCTCTGTACTTTCCAATGGCAGATTTCTGATTTCCTAGCATTTCGGTTTGGTTGATCCTGTCTGAGAAGAATCTGGCTTCACAGTGGAAAACCTGTAAATGATATAACACCAGGTCTTCTGATGTAAGCAGTTTGGGTTTATATTTCTGCAAGTCTGGCAGACCTATAGAGAAAGGGAAAGATCTGTTGCTTAAATGAACATTCTGGATGATTTAAAATACTTTGACAACTATCTCTATTTTTATTTAGAAAATGAATCATGAAGAATTAAACTGAAAAAAGTAACATCTGTCACCAATCAATAGCCTTGCAGGGAAATTAATATGGTATTTCATTTTCCTTGAAATTTACTGATTTTGTTGTTTTTTCATCCCATGCCATTCATTGAGATCAGATGCATTTCAGTCTGAGTGTGTCAGATCTTGGACACATAAGTAATAAACTCCTGAAGGGCCAATGGCAAGGGAACAATGGAATGTGCAACAATATAATCAGCAGCAAAAATCTATATTTAATGTGCAGCACTGAACTAATATGAAGGATGATGAGTTTTAAGTATCTTTGTTCTCTTATGCTAGGTAATATGTCTAGTTGGTAATATGTTTGGGTGTATTTTTAATCTGGTGCCATTTAATCTTAGCCAGTGTGTTTCATAAAAATGTTCTCTCTTTTTGACTTTGAAAAGTAATTTCTGACTTTGGAAATGAGTGGGAAAGTACAAATGGATAAAACAGTCTACACACCATGCTCCACAAGTGTTAAGCAGAGCCAGTTGCTTTTAAGATGGATGGCCTTTTCATCTTTCAGAGTGAACACAGAGGTCGTTTTCTTCCTACAAAAGCTGTCAAGGAATTCAATAGCAACCATTTTATTTTAGGGATTTTTGCCCCAATGAAATCTTTGCCTTTCCAAGATGAGATGAAGGGGGGGGGGCGCACACATGTACACACATGTGCGCACGCACACAAAACTCTGAGCCCTTTAGAACAAATTCCAGCTTCTTGCTGGCAATCATAAATGTCATGTTATGTGGTAATTCCAAAGCTCTACTTTATAGCAATGTTTAAATCCCCTCCAATACGCAAATGTGCTAAGGCTTCCTCAAGGGGGCTTTGCACATTCTAGGTCAGTGGAGTCAGAAACTTCAAAATAAGGAAACAGGATTCCTTTGTCCAAAAAAAGAGAGAGCACAAGACAGAAAAGTCCAAGGAAAAAACAGGACACCGGACATGCAATTTAAAAAAAGAAGAAGTACTCTGTATGGAGGTGTGAGGCTGGGGCAGGGCTCCAGAGGAGATAACTGGCTCTCTAATCCTATCACAAGAGTGCCACCCACCAGGATTATGTGAATGTGGGGCCCTTAAAGAGGACATAATAATAAGTAATATTCATGCTGGTGAATAAAATGATGGCACATATACTACACCAAGGGATTTCTGGAGTGATGCTGTATGTGATGCCTCCTAGTTAAAGCTTAGCCAAGTCACTTTTCCTGACTGTAACTCCTGGAATCCCACAGCAAAGCTAATGGCCATGATGGCTGGAGTATCCTGGAAACCACGGCCCAGAAATTCACTTGTTCATGTTTTGCTCTTAGTCAAACCTACCTCACAGGAAAGAGAACTGTATATGCTGCAGTAAATTTCTGGGATCCATTGGTGGTGTGGGGAGGTGGAATGAAAGCAAAATGAATGAGTGAAAATTTTCCTGATACTAATTTCTCCCTTGAATTTCAGAATTCCAAGTTGCCTGGTTTTATACCTGAACTGGAAATGATGCTGTAGGGGAATCCTTCATTGTTTTCGTTTTCTGAAGTGGGATGGTGAGAGAGAGGGGGCAGGGAGAATATTCCCCCTGTCTACATACCATCCTTTCCTCCTCATGAAATACTGGGACTGGAGACACAGAAATAGGGAAAAGGAGAAGGACTCAGAAGAGGGGAAGGAGATGAAGGGAGAGGGAAAGGGAAAGAAGGAGGCAGAGGCAGCATCAGAGAGGAAAGGTTAGCCCACAATGGAGATGAGAGAAAAAGAATCAGAGAAAGAGGAGAAAGGAGAAGGAGATTTGTTTGGTAGAGAAGAAGAAACTGAGCCCTGAATTATCTGTGGAGTGGGAGAAGAAGACCTCTGGACAGGAGAAATGATCCAACTTAAGCTACCTAAAGAGGAGGCACCAGCCAACTCAGAAACCCTCTTTCTGGGGGGGGGAAGGGAGCAGAGAGAATGCTGCCAATGTGGGAGAGAAGGAGTATAGGGCGAACAGGGTTTATAGCCTGGAATGGAATTGAGTCCTTCCTGTGGGAATGCCCAACAAGATTCACAATCAGCAGTGGAATTGTGCAAGTCAGGGAAGAAGAAAGGAAGAGATCCCAGCGGGAGATGAACCAGGCATCCCTGCTGCAACATCCCTTGCATGGGTCATCATCAACCCAACCATCTCTCTTGAAAGACGAGACAACTGGGGAGACAACACGGCAGTAGAAGCAGTAGCATGGATAATGCACAGGAATTTGTTTTTTTGTTAAGTCATCTCATTCATTTGTGGCTATGGAACCATTTGAAGTAGTTGTAGATACAGTAAGTTACCATTGTGTCATTAATAAAAACAGCTGAGGTGAAGCAAGAACCTTCTCTGAGCTTTCCTTTCAAAAAGGGAGAAGACACTATGGGGAAAATAAAACTCCATCACAGATGTGGGTAAACAAATACAGTGGTGCCTCGACTTAAAAAATTAATTGGTTCCAGAACTCCGATCGTAACTCAAAATGGCTGTAAGTCAAAAGCACCATTTCCCATAGGAATGCATTGAAATGCAATTAACTCATTCCGGCTGAAGAAGAAAAAAATCACACACACACAAACCCCAGGGGGAAAAAAAACCACTGCAAGACCCATCAGACATGCGATAAATCCATTCCAGCAGAAGCGAAAAAGAAAAGAAAAGCAAACAAACTGTGCAAGACCCTTCGGAAATGCAAAAAAAAGCAAAGCAAAAAGCAAACAAATGGTGCAAGACCCATCGGAAACGCAATTAATCCATTCTGGGCAAAGGGGGGGGGAAGCAAACAAACCCTGCAAGACCCTTCAGAAATGCAAAAAAAGGCAAAGCAAAAAGCAAACAAACTATGCAAGACTCTTTGGAAATGCAAAAAAAGGCAAAGCAGAAAGCAAACAAACCGTGCAAGACCCATCGGAAATGCAAAAAAGGCAAAGCAAAAAAGCAAAACACCCGTGCAAGACCCTTCGGAAATGCAAAAAAGGCAAAGCAAAAAGCAAACAAATGGTGCAAGACCAATCAGAAACACAATTAATCCATTCTGGCCAAAGGGGGGAAGCAAACAAACCGTGCAAGACCCTTCAGAAATGCAAAAAGGCAAAGCAAAAAGCAAGCAAACCATACAAGACCTATCGGAAATGGGGGAAAAGCAAAACAGAAAGCAAACAAACTGTGCAAGACCCTTCAGAAATGCAAAAAAAGCAAAGCAAAAAGTAAACAAGCCCCACAAGACCGATCGGAAATGGGAAACCCCCCCAAAAAAACTGCAAGACCCATCACAGCACAGAAACATAACCCTCCAACCCCAAAACCACACTGCAAAACCCACCCAAAACAGTTTTTTAAAAGCAGAAAGCAGCACCTTACCTTACCAGGCAGCCTTCTCCAATCGCACACTCTCTAACTGCTGGGGCAAAAGAGCAGCAAAGAAGCAGCCTCTTCGCCACCAACAGTTAGCAGTTTGAATTCCCCGCCTTCCCCCCCCTTCCGTCTTTTGCTGTTCGTAACTGGAAGCTCCGGCCGCAAGTCGAAGCAAAATTTTGCATCCAGAGCTGGTCGTAACTCAAAATGGTCGTATGTCAGGACATTCGTAAGTTGAGGCACCACAGTATATCACATTCCTGTTTGATTTTCCATTGTTCTCCATTTTTACATAAATTTCTGGATTTTGTCATAAAGTCCACATGAAAATGCCTATGCAAAAACATGCGTTCTCTCTCACCCCACCCCAGTATGTGCACTTCTGTAAGCACTTCTGCCTAATGCACAGATTTGGATTCACAGGGTCATTTAGTAAGGATCATGTGACAAGTAGATGAATCAGAATTGGAATCAAGCAAGTCTTATTTCTTGAGCCTGTTTCACTTAACATAACAGACAGCTTAAATAATACACAATCGGACCTTAAGCAGGGTAGGTTCATAATTCTTAGCAGACATACACAGTGGTCTGAAAATAATCTGCAATTTTGGCAAAAGGCTGAGTCAGTGAAAAGAAAAAAATTGGTTAGGCTGTTAGTTTAGGATAACAAGCTTAAATAAACAATGTCTGAAACAAATTTAATATCCCTGACTCCCATGTTTCTTCCCTTAAAGTCAGTCTGTGACTGAGTTACTGCACTGGCCTTGTCATTCCCCTCCAGAATTAAAGGCCATGCCCTTAAAGAGTGATAGCCAATTCTGTAGGGTTCATCGGTTGGAGACTGGACAACTTGCTGCAAATTCTTATTTTTCTTCAGTTTTCTAAAGGAAATTAAAAAACTTAGTTTCCCATACAAATAGGTAAACTCAGTAGGATGCATCATTTTATTAATTCTTGTGAATACTTGATGCATTTTTTGTAACTATGATTTTGTTAGAGTTAATAGATGTGATCTCAGCTCAGTAAGTTCTCTATTGTGTGGTAAACTGGCTGTAATCAGCAGGTTTATTGCAGGAGAGTCTCTACCAAATTCTGAAAGATGGTGAAGGGAGACGTGGGAAGTGTGTTGCTCAGGGAATCAATTCTCTCACATGCAAACCTCATTGCTTTTAAGAAGGCATCTCAAGAGCTGGGCTATCATATCCATTAGAACAGAGTTTGGAAAACTGACTTTACTAGAACTCTCAGAATCTCCTGATTGGCAGGGTCTGGTGACTTATATCTAAATAAGGGCCTTTCCAGATGGGTATATAGATCGGTGTTTGGACTGTTATTACTATGGTTTGGCTCAAACTAAATCATGGTATCAACATGTGTTTCCACTTAGATCAAAGGACCCTGCCCCTTTTAAAAGCTATTCTGCTCCTTTCTGTCACAGGACTGGAGCTTCTGTGTTGTTGGCTTTTGGGGGGGGGCACAATTTGGTGTGCTCCTAATTAGCCTAGCTTGTAGTTCATGGAATGGCTAGTTTGCACCCAAATGAAGCTGTGGATGACTTTATCAGAGATAACAACCCTGTGAAGTGGGTTGTGACTTTAAAAGGGAGGACAGGGGATGTTTCTCCTGCAACTGTCTGAGGGAAAATACCATTTCAGTGGTGGATCTATTAGCTCGAAATCCACACTGTGATTCTGGATAGACTGGGTGAAGTGTGTAAAGATGGCAGATACACAGTCAGCAGACTACCTCACAGGGAACGGCCCCCTTATGATAGTAACAGCCTTTGGGAGAACAAGTAGCATGCCTTGTGGTTCCCAGGATCACATGAATGCAAAAGAGGGTGGTACCTTTTATTCGACTCCTAAAAGCTTTTGTGAATGAAATCCACTTCCTCAGGCTAAGCACACCTCCTTCCTGGATAATGCAGAAAAAATGGCTTAGGGAGAGAGCTTTTCTCTCCATTTCTTCTGCATCCATTAATCACTGTTCTATTGAATTGAGTTACATCAATCTTCACAGACAAATGATTTGCATTCTTCCTATTTTCAGAACTAATTAATAGAAGATCTGAGTGGATTAGTCTTCAGATTAATACAGGGTCAGATGAAAGATACTGGGACCTGTATTGTGTAAAAAAAAAATCTTGTAAGGCTGTGGAAGATGTTTGATAATAACGGGCATAAATTCTTCCAAAGCAATCTGAAAACACGAGTTGGTTTTAATCTCTTGCAAAAAAGAGATTTATGTTCAGAAAAAAACAATTGCTCTGTTTATGATCACACATGCTAGCTTAGGTATGTATTGACTATTCTACTTTGAGACTAGATAGCCATAAGACACATGGGGGAAAAATAACTCACTTATCACTCAGTTCCAGCCTTTTTTCATATACTAAACATTCTGATCAACAGAACAAAGGGAGATCAACAAGTAATAATTTAAAATGGGTTTTCACATCTTTAGATTTTTCCATTTTATCTTTAAAAAATAGAACACCATGGCACCTGTGTCTTTCCCCGGCTTCTCCAAAGGAGAGAATATTTGGCAGGTGTTTGCATACAGAGAAATTATGTGGTTTCATTCCACCTCACCAGGCACATCATCATCCATTATTGAATAACTGGGTTACAGGAACAAGGACCAATGCTCTCCTCCTTTTGTGAATAATATCCCCAGATGGATTTAAGCAGATAAACAGGAGGGGAAAATGCTTTTATCTAGAGCCCAATAGGTTTAACATGTACTTTGGCTTTGGATGATGCTGGCACTAAGAAACCTCATCCATTACCTGTGAAGTGTGTGGTTTGTTTGGGTTCCCTCCATCACAAGAATGAAGGCCGGAGCTTTTCTTTAATTTCTTCATATTATCCTCAGAAACAAAACAGACTCTGCATAGGATCATCCATCTAACAGGATAATGTAAGAGAATAAAGGCATTTTTTTGCAAGTTTTGAGGTACTGTTTCACAACACTTCTCTTTACAGTTTTCTCAGCCGATTGATTAGGCTTTCTTCATAATTCAATACTACGTTTCCTGTCAGAAAAGCCTGAGAGGCGGAGTCTTGTTTCTCTGATTTAAGCATGCTAAAATTGCTACCACACAAAACACCAAGGTGGCTTCTGGGTAAGAAATGTGGACGCAAAGAAGGACCACAGCTTACCACATCCCTGTCCCCATTTCAAAGGATCCCTAGGACATGTTGTGGTGCAGTTTCACTACACACTTCTGCCATGGTAGAAACAGAGGAGTAATTACTACTAGGATGAGAAAGTCCAGGTGGTTTTCTTGAACAGAGTCAGAAGTCCAGTTGGGAGGACTCTTCTATTGGGATGCAGCTCCATTAATTCAAACAATGGTCTCTTCACCCATCCACTGGCCTGCAGAAGATCTAAAGGCCAACTGGGAACTTAGGCTGCAAATACACTTTTCCTTTAAAAGATGTAAACAATACCTCTGGTGCTCCTAATCCTTAGAGGTTCAGGAAGCAAAGCAGCAGTTGTTGCCATTGTTCATAATTTTTGTTACGAAAGTTATGTTAGAGCATAATTTCTATTGTTTACATTATTTGCACAATTTTGTTCAATCTGTACAAAAAAGAAGTTCAATTCTCTTGCCAATAATGCCACAACATTTGCCAGGAATGCCTCAAAATACCTCACCCTCTTGAGGTAGAAGGAGAATGGTTTTGTACATCCTCATCCTCAAACGTGAGGATGAGGCAATCAAGGATTTACATTCCTACTGCTATTAAGCAATATTGACTGGCATCACTGTGCAGGGGGAGGGAGAACCACTTGAGCAGCACTTACCTGTAAGCCTGGCACTGCACTTGGCAAAAAATATTGAGGTGAAAAATATTGCTTACCACTACTTGATTATTCTGTGATCGGCTATACTGAAATATATAGATGGGATGTGAGATCTGATAGCCAGAGTGTAGGAAGATCATGTGAGAAGTTTCTGAATTGAAATCCTGTTTGCAGGGCCAACAAGTACTGCAGTGTGGACACTCCATTTCATTCCCCCTTCTCACTCTTTCTCAGGGTACTCTATTCCATTTCCCCTTTTCACCCTAATTTTGTCATGCTCGGCATGTTTAGTCCTTCACACACTGAGAATTAGCTCACTGCCAGTATATGCGATTCCTTCTCTACTTGTACTGAATATAGTATAGGCATCCTTCAGTCTCGAAATACTATGTTAACGTGCTCTGTATGGAGGATTTGGAACAGCATCTAGTGTTTCAACATTGTATGCGAAGCTGGAGTGTCCTCTCCAGGGCACGAAGCCTGGGTAAAATAATACGGAGGATAGGCTGTTACCCAAGCAGCAAATCCCCCCTCTCCACGTCGCTGAAATGGTCCAGTGGAAAGGCTAGAGCCAATACAACTGGTTTCAGTGACATTACAGGAGTTGACAGAATGACACTGTGAAGGTTCAGGATTTGACTTCGGCTGCTCCTCTTCTTGTAACACAAAAGATGAGTCTGAATTATGGATAAAAACTTTTATTAACATACTGTAACCAACAGTTTCTTCTTTGTTTAACTCAGTTGAACAACATACTGATAACTGAGGAGGTAAATTCTCCCACAACCACAATAAAAAAATTTCACTATTAACTTCTCTTAATAGTATGTTCTTGCTTCCTTCTCTTGGTCGGTTGGGTCTCTCAGACAATGGCTGCGCACAGCACATAGAGTCCCGCAGCATGGGTGGCAAGCCCAATCTCCTTCTAACAGCTTCTCCTTCATCAATCTCGGGTCTACTGGCTGCTCCAGACCTTGACCCTTTGGATAAACTAAAACTGTCCATTCTTCTGGACTCAGCCCGGGTATTATTGGCTTCACTTTGTCTTTTGTCGACATTCCCTCTCTTTCCTCATCTACACTTTTAGCTGTTCTCTTTTGAGGTACCGAGAAGACCTGGAACTTTTATCAGCTCTTTCCTTTGTATCCTCTTTAAACACTGTAATCTTTTCAGTCTCTTTGGACTCTTTGCCCACTTCGGTCATTAGGAATACATCAACTCTTTTCCTGTCAGATCCTGATCTCCTTTCCTCTCCCTCTTCTACACCCACTAACTGTCCAAACCGCTCCCCCCTCTCTCGCCTCTCCTTCCCTCGAGACACCACTAGTTCTTCCGCGCAGCTGTCATCCTCCACTTTCTCTGTGCGTGCTTCTGTTGCTTGCTCTTTCACTTGTTTTACTTCTCCTTCCTTTCCTGTTTTCGTGGGTTCCCTTGCTTGTTCTATGCTATATTCGTGAGGGGACGGCTCACTCCTGGTCCTGTCCTCACAGACACAAAATGCTTCCGGGGCTCCAGTTTCCTCGAAGTTAACTCCTGAAGCCTTTTCCAGAAGAAATATTTGCTACATTTACAAGGTAGGAATGTATTGCTAGATCTGAACATGTGCCCCACCTATTTTTCTGTCTTCTTTAGGAAGAGGTAATGGAATGTCCTCAAAACAATTAATGTTTACTGATTCAGGACATGATGACGTTTCCTTCCTTCCTTCCTTCCTTCCTTCCTTCCTTCCTTCCTTCCTTCCTTCCTTCCTTCCTTCCTTCCTTCCTTCCTTCCTTCCTTCCTTCCTTCCTTCCTTCCTTCCTTCCTTCCTTCCTTCCTTCCTTCCTTCCTTCCTTCGACAAAATCAGAAGAGCTGGCATTTCTATGACTCTTTTGATAGTTTCTCCCTTCCTCCTGGAACCAATAAACAGGACCTTAAGACTGATAACATTGCATAACTAGGGTTGTGAACCTAATCTCTAGGTTCTGTTGCACTTCTCCAAATCCCACCTACATTTTTTCCTGTCCTTCTTTCATATGAGGTTCTCTTTCCACACTAGCTTTGCACATACAAGGATTTACCAATATTTATTTGCCTACTTTACTAACTTAATTTATTTCTATCCTATGTTTTTTCCCAAAAAAGAGACCAAAGGCAACAGAGCATGAATAAGCATTCAATCACATTTAGAGATGGTTTGTCAGTTTGTGCCAGTTTGTTTATCAGCTGAACAGGGGCTTGGAGCCCCCCCTCCTCTGGCAGGCACCCACTCAGAGGCAGTATCTGGGATTCACTTCCCTGCCTCCTCTTGGTGCTGCCTCTGAGTGGGTTCCTGATGGAGGGGGTGAGACTTGGAAGTACCAAACACGTTTAGCCACTAAACAACCCAGCATGAACTGCCGAACCAGTGGTTCAAGTCTATCTCTAATCATATTACATCTTAACTTCGATTCTGAAGTGGTGCACTGGATAGCTCAGTATTTATTTATTTATTTATTTATTTATTTATTTATTTATTTATTTATTTATTTATTTATTTATTTATTTATATCCTGCCCATCTGGTCTGGTCGACCACTCTGGGCGGCTTCCAATAAGGTGTATACGATAAAACATAAGAATTTTACAAAGAGTCCATAACACATACAATAATAAAACAAATAATAAATGAAAGAAAAAATAAAGAAAGAATTAAATATTGACAGGAGGGAAGGCCTGAACATACAACCATGTTTTATTTGACTCTTAAAAGTGTCCAGTGTAGGGGCCGCACGAATAACCGGAGGAAGGTTATTCCAGAGGCGAGGAGCCACCGCCGAGAAGGCCCGGTCTCGTGTCATTTCCTTCCGGGCCTCCCTCGGCGTTAGGCTCCTCAGCCTCACCTCCTGGCTCGTGCAGGTGATCCGGATAGATCTAGGTGGGAGCAGGTGTTCCGCCAAGTATCGGATATATGGCTGCAGAGCCAAAGGTTGCGAATTCAATTTCCCACTGTGTATACCAGATGGGCGGGAAATAAATAAATAAATAAATAAATAAATAAATAAATAAATAAATAAATAAATAAATAAATAAATAAATAAATAAATAAATAAATAAATAAATAAATAAATAAATAGCCAGCCAGTGTGGCCTTGGGCAAGCTCTACAGTCCCAGGAAGCCCCCAGCAGAATGAAATGATAAACCACTTCTGAGTACTCTCTACTTAGAAAACTCTCTGAACAAGTCTATCATAAGTCAATATTTATTATTATTGCTGCTATTTCTACCATGACATCCCCTAGGTCAGATGCATTAAAAGAAAGAGGCAAATTCTTTCAAGGCATCTGGATCAGCTGAAAATATTTTGCTGCCTGAGGCAGACCAGCAAATGATGTTCCATCCTCCCGAAATTAAGTTACATAATACTTTAGAAAAGTCAAGTTACTCTACCACCTGAGGAAGAAAATCTGGCAAGTGCCTCTTCCCCTTGCCAACAGTAAAACTATAATCATAATGAATTAAATCACTAATAAATTTCTACACTTTCATGACATCTTTGATTACTGCCTGTGGCAGCCACTCACTGTGCGTTCCTTCTAGGACGAACCCTGCAAGGGAGTAACTTTTATTGGCCCAATTTCAGTTAGTGAGGTTATTTAAGCTTTCAAAATTCATAAAGCCCTTCAAGTGAGCAAATCCCTATGCTCAAATGTGCTGCATTAGCCAAGGAGTGCTGTACATTTAGGAGCAATTATAAGATCAAATTCCGTCGGCTTTGAAAAATAATTGGAAGATTTTCAGTGCTTATATAACATGAATAAAATGACCAAATAATGTTGTTGTTGGAATAGAAATCATATATCTGCTCCCAGATTTTGCTTGTAAATGATTTACAGTATGAAAAAAAAAAAAGACTGAGCCAGCGTTCAAAGAAAGATGATCACATGATAGAAAGAGCAATGGGAAATCAGGCAATAGATACAGAACCAGGAATTGTGCAGATTTATAATAGCTACGTATGGTGTGGAGATAAGCAGAGCAGGATAAAGGTTTTTCTTTCTCTCTCTCTGATAATAATAGGAACTAGGGTCATCTGAAGCTGAATGGTGGAGATTCAGGACAGATAAAAGGAAGTACTTCTTCTCACGATGTGTGACTGAACTGTGGAACTCACTGCCACAGGGTGTAATGATGCCTGCCAATCAGAAATGGGGAACTTAGTGGGAAAGGGCTGACACTTAACTTACATCAATGTTTGTAATAGTAACATTGATGCTAAGTTGTCGTTTACATTTATGTTACAAAGCCTTCTCCAAAAATAAAAAACAAAAACCAGAAGAATATAGTCCCTTACTTTACAGCACCCCCACACACCACATTCCTGTTTCAAGCTTCAGAGATAAGGAAATAGCTACATGAACTTTGGGGGTGGGAGTGGAATCTATGCTATTTCCCACACACCCCACCAAAGGCCTTCGCTTGCTTTAACGTCCTCGCCTCCCTCTGTTGCATAACAGCACTGATGTTACCTGTCTGTCATGGGTTTGGAGGGAAAGTTCCATCCTATGGGGAGTGGAAGGCGGGACATCAGGAGGAGGGGCTGTACTGTATAAATATGTGATGCCTGTGTGGTGAAGTGAGATGCTGAGACAGACTGTGAGACACTGGGTTGGGACGAAGCAGCAGCTGGGAAGAAGAAGCTGTTGTGGGAGTCTGGGTGTCTGACAGGGTACTACTGTGTGTCAGAGTACCAGCCTGAAAGGTTCAGGGGTCTGTTGGTTAGCCAGAACTGATGGGTTCAGGGTCTGTGCTTTAAGTTAAAGGTTCTAGGTGAACCAAACTGTATGCTTGTGTGTGTGAGAATAAGCCACGTTACTTTATTTTATTCACCTGATTGTTTATGTTTCCCTGTGTGTATTTAAAATAAACCTTATTCTTTTTGTTGTTTAAAAATCCATCCCTGGTCTGTGTGACTTATTATAGGGAATGGTTGGTGGCAGCTTAGTGTAACAGTGTGGCAGATCCCAGTAGGTCTGGGTTTGTCACATTGATTGGTGTCCAGCGTGTGGGATACGACTGGTCCAGTTGTCCAGCGGTCCAGCAAAGCCTTGGCAAGTGTGCCCAGAGCAAGGGGGGTCTAGTCAGGGACAGTTTGAGGCGCGTAGGTAATCTTCTAGGTGTACCTCACGGGGAGGTGCGCTAGTAGAAGAACGTGCCAACTGGGGAGACTTAGATTAAGGTGCTCTGAGGCAGCCTAGTTTTGGCGGGAAAACGCTGAGGAAAAACTGCGTAGCAACAGTGATCTAGCTTGCCAGCTGAGAGGCCCAGCAGAGGGGGGTAGGCTCTGACTCGATACTGTTGCAAATTTAGTGCTGAAGAACAGCAGCAATCTCTAGGGAGAGAGCTGGTTCTGAGGCAAGAAGGGAAAAAAGTGGTCGTTTTATTTTGAGGCTTGACTTTTTAAAGCAGCCTGTTCTGAGGGGGGGTATGCCCTTGACTCGAAGCCAAGTAGCAGACATGAGTGAAGTGAAAGACCCCCAGATTGACCAAGGTTCTGAGGATGAATTTGGCTCAGTGCAAGGTGACAGCACAGGAGAGCAGGACCCAGAACTCAGGAAAATACTCCTAGCCCAACAGCATGAACTGAGGGTGAGGGAAATGGAGGAAAGATTAGAGAGAGAAAGAAGGGAGGAAAGGGAGAAACAAAGGCAATTTGAACTAGAGAGAGAGAGAGAGAAAATTGCTCTGGAAAAAGAAAGAATGGTGTTTGAATTAAGAAAACTGGAACTAATGAACCAGAACAATAATAATAATAGGGATTCTGAGGGAGGCCAACTGTCTAAGGCTGACCTGAAGAAATTCCCTGTGTACCACAAGGGAGATTGTCCTGAGGTGTTCTTTTCCTTAGTGGAAAGAGCGTTTGTGGACTTCTCAGTGAGGGAAACTGAGAAGATGACCATCATGCGATCTTTAATCAGTGGTAGCCTGGCTGAGGTTTATGCCGAGATGCCTGAGGAATTGATGAAAGATTTTGCAGAGTTTAAAAAACTGGTGTTTGCAAGACATGGGATAAATGCAGAGCAGCTGAGACAAAGATTCAGGTCCCTTACCAAGAAGCCAGAACAGACTTTTACCCAAGTGGGGGCCCAATTGGTGAGGCTGCTTGAGAAATGGCTATCGCAGGAGGGAATAGAGACCTATGAGCAGCTTAAAGACTTGATAGCCCTGGAACAGTTCTATTCAATCCTGCAGGGGGAATTGAAATTCCAGGTGAGGGAAAGGAAACCGAAATCTGTGGCAGCAGCCGCAGAGATTGCAGATTTTATTTCCCAAATAAGAAAGCCCTTGGGTGAGGGGAAATCTGTAGGTAAACCCAAAGAAACCTACAGCAAGTACTCTCAGGGACCAGGGAAAAGCCAGCAAGGGGGAGGGGCCCATGGTGAAGGGAAGCCCTCAGACATGAAACCAAGACCTCAGACTTTGGAGGGAAAGCCAAAACAAGATGAGAGAGAATCAAAATACGCCAGAAAATGTTATTTCTGTCAGGGAAAGGGTCATCTAATCTCAGAGTGTCAGAAATTAAAGCAGCTAAAAGGAATGGTGCCTCAGAATGCTAGTGGGACCAAGCCAAAAGCTGTGTTCTGTGTCCAGAAGGAGCAAAGCTCATTGTCACAGAGGGAGCCTGTTGCCATGACTACTCAGTCTGGAACAGCTACCTCTGCTGATCAGGCTGAGGAAAATGGTCCTCTTATGGAGGTGAAGCGCTGCTTACTGATAAAAACAGATTCTCAGTTGTTTGAGACAGCAGGGGTGGACGTAGGAATACTTGACCGTCAGTATAGGGGACTGCGGGACACTTGTTCCCAGGTAACCCTGTGCCATCCAGATATCATCCCTAGGGAGTTTATAATCCCAAATGAGAGCATGAAGGTGGCAGGGATTGAGGGGCAGATAATCTCTCTGCCAGTAGCAGAGGTACCTGTCAACTTTCAAGGCTGGAGGGGAGATTGGCGGATAGCGATTTCATCGACTCTGCCAGCAGCCGTGCTCGTGGGAAATGACCTGGCTGAACATGTGAAACGGGTGCTAGTGATTACACGCTCACAAGCCACCACAGGGACAGTTCAGGGGGGTAATGATGAGCCAGAGACGGAAGCAGGTGGGGGAAGTTCAGAAGCTGTGGTGGAAACCTTAACCACAGACAGCAGATTTGGACAGGAGCAAAAGGCAGACGCCACTCTCCAAAAGTGTTTTGAACAGGTGACTGACGCCCAGCTAACACCTGAGACCCCAGTGAGATTTCTGGAGAAAAAGGGGATTTTATATAGAGAAACCCTGAGGAATATCTCAAAAGGGGGAGATGGGATCAGAAGTCAGCTGGTGGTACCTGAAAAGTATCGCCCCATGATCTTACAAAGGGGGCACTCTGACATGTTTGCTGCACACTTAGGAGTGAACAAAACACGGCAGAGAATCACACAGAATTTCTACTGGCCTGACATAGGGAAGCAGATCAGGGAGTTCTGTAAACAATGCGATGTGTGTCAAAGGCAGGGGAATAACCGCGATAGGACCAAAGCAAAGTTGTGCCCTTTGCCTGTGATTGACACTCCGTTCAAATGCATAGGGGTGGATATTGTGGGACCTTTGCCCAAGGCCACAAAGAGGGGGAACAGGTTCATCCTAACAATTGTGGACCATGCCACAAGGTATCCTGAAGCCATACCCTTGACTAACATTGAAACTAACACAGTGGCCGATGCTTTGGTGGGGTATATGTCCAGGATGGGATTTGCCTCAGAGATAATCACAGATTTGGGCGCATCGTTCACATCAAAGCTCATGAAACGCTTATGGCAGATCTGTGGAATTAAGCACAAGGAAACCACTGCTTATCATCCTGAAAGCAATGGGTTAACTGAGAAGTTCAATGGGACTCTAATGCGCATGATTAGGGCTTACTTGGCAGAGAATCCAAACAATTGGGACCAGAAGCTGCAATCCCTTTTGTTTGCTTATCGATCAGTGCCACAAGCCAGTACCGGGTTTAGTCCATTTGAACTTCTATTTGGGAGACGGGTGAAAGGGCCCCTTGATTTGATCAAACAAAATTGGGAGCAGATCACCCAGGATGACCCACAAGACGTTGTGACTTACATAGACACCTTGATGAATGACCTAAAGCGAAATCTAGAGCTGGCAGCAGAAAACCTGCAAGCGCAGAAGGTCAAACAGAAAACATGGTATGACCGCAAAGCTAGAGAGAGGCACTTTGACCCAGGGGAGGAAGTGCTCTGGCTTAGGCCCTGCAGAGAGAATAAACTGCAGCTCAAATGGGCAGGACCATATAGGTCATTTCCAAGATGTCAGACCTGAACTACCTAATAGAGCAAGAGGAGAACCAAGCAAGGAGGGTGGTTCACGTGAATGCCCTAAAACCCTACTACAGAGGGGAACAGAGGGTTTTATTCGCGATAAAAGCAGCTGAGAGTGAGGAAGCTGAATTACCCTTCTGGGAGGGTAGAGGGGAAGTAAAATACAACCCAGAGGAGGTAAAGATCAGTCCTGCACTCACCCAAGACCAGCAGCAAGAACTAAAAATGCTGCTTAGTAAATATCAGCAGGTGTTTTCCAACAAGCCGGGGATAGTGAAGGGAGTGATGCATCGGATCCACACAGGGGATGCACCCCCGCAGGCAGTATCCCCATACCGAGTAACGGGACCCTATAGGGACAAGGTGCGGAAGGAGCTGGACGAGATGCTTAGGGAGAACATAATCGTCCCCTCTTCTAGCCCTTGGTCCTCTCCGATAGTCCTTGTGGACAAGCCTGATGGGAGCATTAGGTTTTGTGTTGATTACAGGAAATTAAACCGTGTAACCACTCCTGATGCCTACCCAATGCCCAGGCTAGACAACCTGATTGAAACCATAGGGGGTTGTCGGTTCATCTCATCATTGGACCTGGTAAAGGGATATTGGCAATTAAGAATTGATCCCAGGGATCAAGAAAAGACTGCCTTTTGCAGCCCTTTTGGTCTCTATGAGTTTCGAGTCCTGAGCTTTGGTCTCAGAAATGCACCAGCCACATTCCAAAGGCTGATGGACCAGACCTTGGCAGGGCTCAGTGACTTTACAGTGGCCTACATTGATGACATAGGGATCTTCAGTAATACCTGGGAAGATCACCTGATACACCTGGAGTTAGTGCTGCAGAGGTTAAGTGCAGCAGGGCTAACAGTAAAGGCCAGCAAGTGTCAGCTGGGTAGCCCAGAAATAAAATACTTGGGTCACATGGTAGGGGGAGGAGTGATAAAACCCCTGGAGGCCAAAATAGAAGCTGTTCGAGATTGGCCTAGACCCACCACCAAGAGAAAAGTCAAATCATTTCTTGGGTTGGTGGGCTACTACAGAAAGTTCATCCCGAGGTTTAGCGAGATTGCGGCTCCGCTGACCGATCTGACGAGGAAGAAGACTGATGACCGCATCCCGTGGACCAGCGACTGTGAGGCGGCGTTCCAGAGGTTGAAGGAGGCGCTAATCAACTATCCAGTCCTGCGTGCTCCAGACTTCGACCGGGAGTTCATCATCTACACCGATGCGTCTAACAGCGGGGTAGGAGCAGTTCTGTGCCAAGAGGATGAGAATGGTGACCAGCATCCAGTGTCCTACCTGAGTAGGAAACTTCAAAAAGGTGAGAGACATTTGGCAACCGTGGAGAAGGAGTGTTTGGCCATAGTCTACGCGATCCAGAAGGCCAAGCCTTACATCTGGGGAAGACATTTTGTTCTGTGTACTGACCATTCACCATTGCAATGGTTAAAGACAATGAAAACCCACAATAGCAAACTTATGAGGTGGGCTTTGAACTTACAGGACTATGACTTTGAAGTGAAGGTGGTCAGAGGGTCAGTGAACTGTGTTGCTGACGCCTTATCAAGAAGACCTGAAGACTGAAGACAGCGAAAGAACATGGACTATATGTATATAATGAAAACAAAAAGTTAAAATGTACCTGGTTTTAAATTGGTTTGTATTAATAAAGGTAAAATTGATGTAATGCATATGGTAAATGTTTGAAATGCCTATTTGCTATGTTTAACTTGGAGTGTAAGTATATGTAAGTATTATATGGTATGTATAACTGTTGTTGTATGTTTTATGCAGGTTGTTTTTTTGGTGAAAAGCACCTTAGCTTTCCCCCTACAAAACAACTTATAAAGAGGGGAGGTGTTGCATAACAGCACTGATGTTACCTGTCTGTCATGGGTTTGGAGGGAAAGTTCCATCCTATGGGGAGTGGAAGGCGGGACATCAGGAGGAGGGGCTGTACTGTATAAATATGTGATGCCTGTGTGGTGAAGTGAGATGCTGAGACAGACTGTGAGACACTGGGTTGGGACGAAGCAGCAGCTGGGAAGAAGAAGCTGTTGTGGGAGTCTGGGTGTCTGACAGGGTACTACTGTGTGTCAGAGTACCAGCCTGAAAGGTTCAGGGGTCTGTTGGTTAGCCAGAACTGATGGGTTCAGGGTCTGTGCTTTAAGTTAAAGGTTCTAGGTGAACCAAACTGTATGCTTGTGTGTGTGAGAATAAGCCACGTTACTTTATTTTATTCACCTGATTGTTTATGTTTCCCTGTGTGTATTTAAAATAAACCTTATTCTTTTTGTTGTTTAAAAATCCATCCCTGGTCTGTGTGACTTATTATAGGGAATGGTTGGTGGCAGCTTAGTAACTGTGTGATAGATCCCAGTAGGTCTGGGTTTGTCACACCCTCATCATCTCATCTTCTTTCCCTTCCTAGTTTAATCTTATCACCCGAAATCATATGGGTGCAACGTCAAGCCACACAAAGAAGTCCACTGTGTTGTCATCAGCCCATGACACTAATATTTACTGGGGAAGTCTTTAGGAATCTTGGAACGGGGAGGAGTGACTTCAGTTGCAAAATATCACAACAGCCACTCCCATCATCAAGTCTGGGACTGCCACTGCCAATGTGTGGCAATTTTTGGCTATTAAAGGTTATTGGGGGGGGGGCATGAACCATAGCCTTTTGTTTCTGATCATGGGGCATTCTTGGCAAAGATACTGGAGTGGAATTGCCGGTTCCTACCCCAGGTGGATTGCGTTTAGTCAGAACTCTCCACTATGACCTGTCCGTCTTGGGTGGCCCTGCACGGCATAGCCCATAGCTTCTCTGAGTTACTCAAGCCCCCTCGCCACGAGAGCTGGACCATAAAGAAAGCTGACCGCCGAAGAATTGATGCCTTTGAATTGTGGTGCTGGAGGAGACTCTTGAGAGTTCCCTGGACTGCAAAGAGAACAAACCTATCAATTCTAAAGGAAATCAACCCTGAGTGCTCATTGGAAGGACAGATCCTGAAGCTGAGGCTCCAGTACTTTCGCCATCTCATGAGAAGAGAAGACTCCTTGGAAAAGATTTTGATGTTGGGAAAGTGTAAAGGCAAGAGGAGAAGGGGACGACCGAGGATGAGATGGTTGGACAGTGTCATCGAAGCAACCAACATGAATTTGACACAACTCCGGGAGGCGGTGGAAGATAGGAGGGCCTGGCGTGCTCTGGTCCGTGCGGTCACGAAGAGTCGGACACGACTAAACGACTGAACACACACACATGAACCATAGGGTCCTTTCCAGTGCTGCAATTCCAAGATGATGATGGTGATTTAAGGAGCCTCCCCAAAGAATGGGAACACATTCTAAGTACACTTGGGTGTTTCCTGGGCAACATCATGCAACCAGTAGATCCTTCATATCCAGAGGCATTGCACTGGAACAGCACTGAACCCACCCACTTCATGGATGCCAACCCCCTGGATGGTGGCTGAAGTTGAGAAAACATTTTGCAAACATCTCAAGCTCTGACTACTTCTGGTTTAAAAATACTCTGATTGTCTTGACATTTTAATAGGCTTTTAATTTTGCCAATATTTCATGTGTGTCCATGATTCTGAATTCTGCAATGCTCTGATAGGAAGGAAGGAAGGAAGGAAGGAAGGAAGGAAGGAAGGAAGGAAGGAAGGAAGGAAGGAAGGAAGGAAGGAAGGAAGGAAGGAAGGAAGGAAGGAAGGAAGGAAGGAAGGAAGGAAGGAAGGAAGGAAGGAAGGAATTTCTTCCATGCCATCTTGAGACTCTCAAAGGCTTTCTCAGGACAAAACAGAGCCCTAGGGAGACAAGGAATCTGAAGGGAGAGAGATAAGAAGCTTTCAATTAAATTAAATTAAATTAAATTAAAATATTGCCATTGGGGTTGATGACATCATCCTACTCACACATCCTAGTCACACATTGGCCTCGTTACATGATCATCATTAATAAAGGCTGCAATGCTATGTTCACTTACATGAGAGAAACTCCTATTGAATTCAGTGGAACTTGGTAATCAAAAGAGATGCTAGACACATTTTGCACAAATTGCGCAAACCATGATGGGGAAAATGCTTGTTGTCTTGGTCTTGATCTAGAGACAAGATTTATCAAAGGCATTTGAGAATCCATGTTGAGACAGTCTGTTTTAACAATAAACAAGACGGTGACACTTCCTCATGTCTCTGTTTTAGTGTAATAATATATGGACACTAGATACACACTCATTCATGGATGCATGTTCAGTATGAGTTTCAGGTGCATGTTGTTGTGAAGAGGAACCAATTAAAGCAGTTGTTCCAGGAAGTGAGCCCTCCCCTGAATCGTCTCGGGAGGAAGAAGGTGACATCGCATTAAATACCTTACCCTCTGGGATACAGGATATGCCCTTACAGGCAGGACAGGTTAAGGAAAAGGCGGGAGGAGAACAGCCAATAGTTGAAGGTTTCTTAATGATGACAGAGTGGGAGGAAAAGATGGGGGGGAAAGGAGTTGGCATTCAGAAGAGTGGTTAGAGGAAAGAGAGGAAGAGGGTGAGAAGGAGAGAGAACAACCCGACAAGGGAGAAGGACCCTGTGTATTCTCATTCCCCAAGAAGAGAGGGATAGTAATAGGAGCAGGAGGACCACCTGTGGGTGTAGAGAGATGGGCATTGAAATGCCCCTAGAATGGCACCACTAGAATGGACGGTCTATGTTTACCCAAGGGGGAAAGGACCTTGGAGGAAGGTGGTGCATCTGAAGCCTATTCCCCCTTGGAGAGACTCCATGTGAAGGAGAGTGGGCACATCACCCATGCTGTGGGACCATATGAGAGGTGAGGAGCACCCCTTTGAGGAAGCTGAACGATCAGAAGTTTGGAATGTCACCACGTTGAAGGAGAAGACAATCCAGATGGGTTTATCTATGCTGTGGACTGGTTCGCCTATGTTGAACAGTCCCGTTGGAGCTAGAGAAGTTATTGTACACCCTTCCCATCCTGAAGATAGTAAAAGTTCTGTTAAAGATATCCCGTCTCCTGTGATGAATTGCATTAAGGAAGAAAACTGTTAAATTTAAAACAAGAACCCAATCACAATGGCGCCCAAAGTGGGGCAGTTCTTACCAATGGAGACACAGCAAGAACAGGGTTACAACGCATGATGGAAAGAAAAGAGAAATTAATGGAGATGTTAGTCAAAAAACACCAAGTACTGATGGGGTGAGTGGTAAAGAAGAAGGAGGGTAATGGGAAGGAACTGGGATCATGAGGAACCACCAGAAACTCCTCGGTGGCAGGACCAGCACCCTTATTGTACACCCTTCCCCTCCTGAAGATAGTAAAAGTTCTATTAAAGATATTCCATCTCCTGTGATTAATCGTGTTAAGGAAGAGGAACAGCTAAATTTAAAACAAGAGCCCAATCACAGTTATACATAATACATGAATCCTTTTCCACCTGCTGAAAACATTTATTTCATTATATATTGGTGCCATGCAGATTATAAACATCCTATTAATAATCTGAAATGCAATTACTACACACACATGCTCAGTAACATTGTTCATCTTTTCCATCTCAGCCATTTACATTTTGGAACCCCAAAGGGGATTTAAGAAATTAGGCTAATTGCTTAACAAATTGCTGTGTTAAACCCAAGACATTTTAAAATTATATAATACCAGACCACTTCCCTTCCCCGCCTGCCTTTTTCTCCCTTACAGTAAGTTAGCCAAGCTAATTAATTTCAAAATGTTGATACTTTAAATGAGTGCCAGGATGAAATTTTATTTACTAAATTGTAGCTCTGAGCCAGGTGTTTAATTTATGGAGGAATTTCTGAAAGAAGCTCTTTAGAACAAAATGTTTAAGTGCTCAGCTAATTGTACCATTTAAAATGGATAGCAAGCATGGCAAATGTGGAGACTTCCTTATGAGGCGAGTCTTGGAAGGTACAGAATGGATACCTGAATCAAAAATCTCAAATACAGTGAAATTCTGTCCATACCACTGATAAATGAGAATAGTACTACAGTATAATGATTATACAGAGGGCTTCAGCTCAACACATGGCTGCTCTTATTAGTGGTGGTTTTTTTAATCGTTATAATATTCATAGAATAATTGAGTTGGAAGGGGCCTATAAGGCCATCGAGTCCAACCCCCTGCTTAATGCAGGAATCCAAATCAAAGCAAATTTGGTAGATGAATGTAGAATTTTCTCTTGAATGCCTTCAGTGTTTTTGCACTCACCACCTCCCAAGGTAATTAGGTGCACAGTCAAACAGCTCTAACAGTTAAGTTTTTTTCTGATATTCAGCCTGAATCTGGCTTTCTGTAGCTTGAGCCTATTATTACATGTCCTGCACTCTGGGCTGATTGAGAACAGATCCTACCGCTCCTCTGTATGACTATTGTAGTAATCACCCTGCCTATGCATATGTATGAATGTATCAGCATGCACCAATAAGAATTGTTGGGAGGCGGAGCCAGTGGAACATAAAGGGAGGGGTGAAGCAGATGGGAAAGGCCGATAGTCAGTGGGGAGTTGAAAAGCAGTTAAGAGTGTGGGACTTAGAGAGAGTTAAGTGTGGAATAAGTTATTACAAAACTGGTGAAAGCTTTAACGTCTTAGGAATCTACTTAGGTGAAACTCAAGATTTGAACTGTATCCGATAAGCCTGTTTTTGTTAAAAATTACATGCAATATGGACCTCAGTCTTTCCAAGTAAATATTGTTGACAGAGATCAACTGGTGGCAGCGTAAATAGGAAAGTGGTGTGAGCCTTAGATTACTGAAATAATCCAGGGACACGCAAGGGGCATGTCACAACTACCTTTCAAGTATTTGAAAAGTGCTATCACTTTTGTTTTCTTTAGTTTTTTTGGAACAGGAAAAAAGGATTGAACAGGTACAGGGCAGGTACTTGGTTTGCTTGCAACGAGCAGCTGCTGAATCATCCTCTCTTTTCAGTGACCTTTATTTCGGCCCTTATCATGTTGAATGTGATCTCCAGAGTTCAGGGTTACAATCACCACCAATATTCCCAAACACTCTGCCCTATTTTCCCCCCTTTAAAAGTCCCTTAGTGTCTTGCAGAGGCCATGAAGCCAATTTTCCTATACTTGCTTTAGCCCTTAGGGACAGAGTGCTTAAACTGCACTACTGCGGTACCTGTGCTCACAACCTAAGTTTGATCCCAAAGGGTTCAGATAGTCAGCTCAAAGTTGGCTCAGCCTCCCATCCCTCCAAAGTTGGTAAATTAGGTATCCAGCTCACTGGAGGAGGGGAGCAATGTGTAGCCTGTCTAATTAAATTGTAAACCATCCCTAAGTACTATGGAGTGGTATATAAGCAATGTGCTTTGCTTTTCCTAATTTTCAATTTTAAAACATGCCCACTGAAGTAATACAGGTAAGAGTGGTTAAACACCTGGTGGAATTGCTCCCATAATCCCTAGAGGATGTGGAGTGCCTTTTTAACATAAAAAAGTGGGAAAATATGGTGAGGCAAGATCTGGGGGGCAGGGGCAGCCCCTTGATTTCTAGAAATCACCTGCCCTTGCGATAGATGAATGATTATTAAGATATTGTGGGAAATAGATGAAATTAAGCATTCCTCAGACTGTAGCCCCCCTCCTTTTGCCACAGAGAAAGAGATGGAGAGGCAATATTGTTCTGAATGTCAGAGATAGGTTCCAGTCAAACTGTAACAACTAAAATGCAGTAGATTCCTCTGCAGAGTCTCTGTGGGTGGTAACAGCAGGCCTGATAATGCACTATTGAAGATATATTATTACACCCACCATCAAAACAGAAACAATAACCTTGAGATGGAAGATGAAATAAAGAAGCATTCAAGACATAAAGTGTTTTGGTAATGAATTGTCTGGAAATTTGAAGCTTGGTGCCATCATTATGCTGGTGACACTCACCTCTATCCTTCCTTTCCATCTAAATCAGAGGAAGTTATATCCATTCTAAACCAATGTCTAGAGTCGGTTAATGATGAAGATGAACAAGTTAAAGCTGAATCCTGACAAGACAGAGATGCTCCTGATCAGAGATCAGAGCATAGAGATTTGTTCTGTGCAGAATGGGGTTAAGCACCCCTAAAGGAGCAGGTTGGCAGTTTAGGTGTACTCCTGGATGCTCAAGCCTCAGTGGTGGCCAGAAATGCACTTTGCACAATTTAAACAGGTGTGCCAGTTGCACTCGTTCCTGAAGATGTCTGACCTTGTTACCATGACACACTCCTTACTTATATCCTGACTGGATTACTGCAATGCAGTATACATAAGGCCGCCTTTGAAACATGTTCAGAAACTTCAGTTGGTCAAAAACAGTGCAGCCAAACCGCTGCCCAGGGCGTTACAGGGAAGATATAACTTTCTTCGTACAACAGCTTCAATGGCTACCTCTCCGTTTCCAGGCACAATTCAAAGTATTCAATATGATCCATTAAGCGCTATGTAATTGAGATGCAGGCTATCTGAAAGACTGTATTATTCCATACAAGTTTGCCCAGCCTTTGAGATCTGCTGGAGACGCCTTTCTCACAGTCTCATCATCTTCAGAGACCTGTTTGGTGAGGATTCAAGAGAAAGCTTTCTCTGTAGCAGCTCCCTGGCTCTGGAACATCTTGTCTAGAGGGGTTTGCTACTTCCCTGCTCTCCATCCGGTAGCAGGCAGGACATTTTTATTTGGGCAGTCTTTCAGCAATTAGAGGTTGGAATAATAAGATCTTAGCCAACGTGCAAAGCAGCTACCATGTTCTCTAGACTCACAAAAAGAGTATGGCTCAATAAGAAGCTGATGGCATATACCAAGGTCCAGGTCTATAGAGTCGGTATCCTTAGCACACTCCTGTACTGCAGTGAGTCCTGGACCATTTGTGCACGGCAGGAGAGGAAGATGAACCCCTTCCATATGCGGTGTCTCCAATGCATTTTTGGTATCACCTGGGAGGACAAAGTTTCAAATAGAGTAGTCCTGGAACAAGCTGGAATTTTTAACATGTCTACATTACTGAAACAGCAACATCTATGTTGGCTTGGGCATGTTGTTAGAATGGCTGATGGTCGGATTCCAAAGGATCTCCTCTATGGAGAATTAGTGCAGGGAAAGCACCCCAGAAGGACACCACAGCTGCGATACAAGGAGATCTGCAAGCAGGATCTGAAGGCCTTAGGAATGGACCTCAACAGATGGGAAACCTTGACATCTGAGCGTTCGGCCTGGAGGCAGGCATTGCATCATGACCTCTCCCAATTTGAAGGGACCCTTGCCCAGCAGGCTGAGGCAAAGAGGAAGTCACAAAAGCAGTTCATAGTCATTAACTCATTTTTGCACAGTCAAGAGCCTGGGAAAGTTCAGTTCTAAAACCATGAAAAAACGGAACCAGCCTTTTGTGAGGTATTTACTACGCTCAACATAGAACCATTTCTGTTTGTAAGGCATCCCTTAGCTATGGGACGAGTTTACATAAGTTTAGGAATTAGGGTCATAATTTTGTTTCAGTTTATTTTTTTGGTCTTTTTTTTTCAAATCAGAATTGGGTCAAATGCACAACATTCAATTGAGGAAGAAAATGGAATTGTCAGATTCTCCCAATCTATAGGGATAGCTCAGGATTTTTTTTGTCTCACTTCAATGTTTATCTTTTTTCTCTCTTTCTCTCTCTCAGATATTACCCAACGTGACAAAACTGAGAAAGTAAAATGCGGGAATAAATAAAACCAACAGATTTGTCTATTCCCTACAAAAATTCACTGCCACTCTCAAATAGGCTAAGATACCATTTTCATTTACATAGGAATTGATTTCAGAGTGTGGTGAGTCGTTGTCCTGGACACAAACCAAAGCATTCCTCAGAGTGTTCAACATGCCAAAATCACAGAAAACGTCAATGTGGTGACTGTATGGCATGAAAAAAGGGATCCTGGATTCAGACACATTTATATGGTACACAACATTGTAATTAACACCCTCTTATCCCATCCATCTGCTTTTCTTTATATCAGCAAGATGCTTCAGAGGCCATAAGCTCTGTTTCTCAGTTGGACTCCTTGCCACTTTATCAGAGGTTGGTTCTTTCGCCAATCCACCCCCTCACAAAAGCAGGTTTTGCCTTTTCAGGTAATATACTGAGGAGGCAAAGGAACTCTGCTGAGGTAAATCTGCATCAAAAGGTCAGAAAGATATGAGCCATCTTATGAGAAAGATTCTTCCATGCTGCTGCAAAGGCTGGCATGAAGCAAGGCATTTTTACAGTCTTTTGAAGTCCTGCCAGTATAAATAGCTTAAAGTAAGAATTTTATTCCTCATAACAAAGTATAGAAAATCAAGGGCGTCGTGCATTGAAGGATATACTCAGTGAGGTTCACAGACAATGCAAGCATAGTTTAGTTGTAAACATTTTTTTTTAAATAATGCCCAAGCTGTCCCTTTCGATTCAGTATTTCTGTACAGGAATATCTTAATAAAACTCTTACTGACTTTATATTCAGGCCAACAAACATGTTGTTTATTACTGGGAGAATACTGAGCAGAACTTGAAATGAACTGCAATGAGAAGTCTAAGGGTGGAGTTTTGTTACAGCCCATAATAAAAAAGGAGAGTTTCTAAATTCAATTTCATACCAGTCCGATCACCATACACAAATGATGTAAATTTTAGAAAAGATTCCCCACATAGGACTCATATAGGATCAAACTATGTATTATTATTAATGTGCAGCAACGTCAGTTTTTTTTTCCTGCTCAAAAGTAAGTGCAGGGCATCCAATCCACATTGGAACCCTAGAATGGGAGCTACAGGGGCTTGAACCCATTGTGGTTCTGAACCAGATCAAGAACTCTCTAGTTTACATGGGGGGGGGAACCTTCTACAGAGACAAAGAGAGGCTTTCTTTATCTCTGTGCCAGTTGCTGACATAGTGGTACGGGTGTGGTGGAGCTTAGCGGTGCTGGTGAGGCAAGACTGAATCATCCTCTGGTGCCCTAGTTATATCCAGGGAAATCAGAGCTTGGGAAAGTAGTCCTTGGAGGGGGTGGAGAAGAGACTTGTATCCAAAGAATTAACTTGGGGGGTTCTGGAATTCTAAATTAAATTCCAAATTCCAGGACAGTTCTGCAGTTTCTTACTGCTGGCAGTAAACACCAAACAAGGCTGTTCCAACAGTGGTAGGACGGAGGCCTGCATCCTTGAGCACCTTTGTTCACTCAGAGGGGCCTCCATATCATCTCCATGCCAGTCAGGAGTATAATTAACTCTGCCTGTAAGAAGAAGTAGGGTCAGCGAATGAAAAATCTCAAAGAACTGAATGGGATAAGAGGAACACACACCACGTAATCAGGTAGACCATAGCCACTTTACAGTATTCTGATCCCACACAAGATTTCAGTGTGACTTGCTTTTTCCCCCTTCTTTTTTTTTCAAATTGACTTTCCCAAACTGAAAGCCAGAATATTCTATTCTAGTGGATAGAGTGTGAATTTAGGACTCAAGAGACCTGGGTTCAAATCCCTTCTTGGCTATGGAAATTCACCTAGGGGGTGGCACAGTAAAAACACTCCTTAAACATTCCACACACCTTTAAAATCTTAATAGGGTCATCATAAGTCAGATGTGACTTGATCACTCAGAAATGTTTGACCATAACATTGATTTAACACGTTGCTTTGAGACCTTTATAACAGTTTATGTACAGTATTAGATTGACACTCTTTGATCCTCTTTAATTAAGCTAGTTAAAAAGAGTGACTATATTTTGTTCTGCTCTTCCTACATCTCTTTCTTCAAGAGAAAGAAAGCTAGCAGAAACAGCGGTAGGGAAAATAAGGCAGAACCTGTTGTGGATACATAGCCTAACTAGACTTTTGGATTTTCTGGACTACAAATACCATGATTCTCCTAATAAGAGCTTTGTGGTATAGTGGTTAGCATGCAGTACTGCAGTCAAGACTCTGCTCATGATTTGAATTTGATCCCAACAGTCTCAGGTTGGCTCAAGCTTGATTCAACCTTCCATCCTTTCAAGGTTGGTAAATTCACTGTCCAGCTTGTAGGCAGGAGGAGGTGTAATTAATTTGTAAAATGGTGAGATAACACTTTAAGTGCTATGGGGTGATATACTGTATAAGCAGCACACTTCCTCCATTCTGGGAGTTTTACTTACCTTGCAGGTACCTTACAAATGCCTCAATGTGATGCAGCCAGGAGAACAGTTAAACTGGATGGCTTTGAGGCTTAGCTAAACCAAACACTGCCCAAACTTCCTGTTCCTGCCCCAGTGTTAGCTGGAAGCTTTATTTCTGACAAGGAAGCTTGGTCATTTAAATTAGACCTTTTTCCTAGGAGCATCACACTGAGGTGTTTGTAAGGTGTCTGCAAAGTAGGTTTTAAAAAAAAAAAAAAAAGGCAGGGGGAAATTGAGAATTATGCTGTTTGTAACCCTAGAAAATAAAAAAGCCCCATACCTAAGCCTAACCACGCCATTGACCCGTTAGATTGTAATGATTACTAAAATCAATGTCCAGGGAATTCCCTTTCAGGCTATCAGATCTTGCTGTTCTGTTGCTTGCTGAAACTGAAGTACTTCTGTTACCACAGATAGGAAGGTTCAAGCTAATTTTTTTCTCCCTTCTCCAGCTCTCAATTGCTGTTGTTAGGTTGTCTCAAAAATGCACTTCATCTCTGTGCTATATGTCATATCTGTCTTGAATTTCTGGTAAAATATATTTTGCTTTTCAGCAGAAGTACAGAGACTCACAGAGGAGAATAGCTACAAGTTCCATCCCTTTCTCATTAACTGGCACTTGCGTTTCAAAAATTTATTCTGAGACATTTGTAGGAGAGAGAATAAAAACATTTCTTCACTTACTATTACTTGAAATTGCAGATTTGTGTATGCTACTTTCTATACTGCACACACAGCAATACTTGGCAACCAACTGAACAGATCAACAGCTAACAAACAACTGCCACAAACCCAGGCAAGAACACTCAGAAAAGAAGAGCTGTCTTTGAATTCAAAGCCCAAAGGAATTATTAGTTAGTATTGGAGAGATAATCATCCCAGCCCAGAAAATTCCTTTCCAGTCACACAGACTACAGGGAGTATGTTGAGGTTGCAAGTAAAACTCCAGCAATACCTGCACTAACACATCACAGGAAGTTCTGTTCCTGTGCCCTGCCCACAAGTCTTTCTCAACGAGGCATCATCACAGGAAGAACTGTACCCGTTCTGCCGTACTATTTGAGCAACATTTCTCTTCAAGCAACAGCAAAGTGTCCAAGAACATCCTGCAAAGAAAACAAGAGCAGAGGGGAAAATTCCTTGCATGCTTTGAATAGGTTACAAATTTGTAGATCAAGATTTTGGACTAACAGAGCATTTTGAGGCTCAGAATTATAGTATGCAACCAGGAGTATCAAGGCAGCTCAGGAAAGGATTAGAACAGTTTTGTGAAAGTTAGGGCCGCCAGGAACTAGTCATGATAGGTGTATATACACATACATACATACATACATACATACATACATACATACATACATACATACATACATACATACATACATACATACATACATACATTATACAATCATTTAATTAATTAATTGTTATACTTTTTTTAGAACTTGTTATCCTTATGTTGTATGCTGCCTAGAGTGGTCGAAATGACTAGATAGGCGGGGTATAAATACAATAAATAAATAAATAAATAAGTAAATAAATAAATAAATAAATAAATAAATAAAAATACATACATGTGTGTGTATACACACACACACACATATACATATACACTCACATATACATATACACATACATATACATGTATGTATGTATGTATGTATGTATGTATGTATGTATGTATGTATGTATGTATGTATGTATGTATGTATGTATGTATGTATGTATGTATGTATGTATGTATGTATGTATGTGAGCTTCTTGTGAACACATCTTAGACGGGATAGCTCAGATCTACTCTACTCCTTCAGAAGGGATTCATTTAGGGTTTTTTCCTCCTCAGAGCATGGAAATTATTAACTATACATATCTAGCTATGCTGCTTCTCATACCCATTTTCCACTGCTATTAGTGGTGTCGAGGGACTCTCTGGTCCGTTTTAGTGTTGGAAGAATGGATAGATGCAGTCCACCAGGGCCTGGAGGAGTAGGGCAAAAAGGCAGTCATATCACCTTGACCTTCTACAGCTGCCTACCTATGCTCTAGTCTAGTACATAGCTATGATTCCCTTTCATCAAAGAAACATGGCACGAAACAGTATAATGTAAGCATCATTTTGTTCTCTTGAGGTATATCTATATCTATATCTATTTCAGTACTAAAGAAAAGGCCATGAGTTCTGTAAATACCAGTAATGAAGCTGACTGCAGATGCTGCCTATGGTTCTAACCACTGCTGTTCTACTCTTCTCTTTTTTCCCCTGCCTCTGTGTAAAAGCCTTTTTTGTTCTGTGTTGTTGTGAGAGTATCACCTTTTCAAAATGCCACCGAATTTAATGATTTCCTTCGGGAATCAGCACACACATCTGTTAGCTGTGATAAAAGTTTAGGGACATGTCCTTTAGACTTTCTACCTGTGAAGCTGAAATGAAAATGACACAGAAAAAGAATCTGGGGAATGAAATCTTTGTCAAGTTCTTACTGTTCAAAGTTCTACGTGGAAAGTCGGGAAGCTGGGCTTTCAAAATCTGAATTAAAAGGTTTGCTATTTGAGCCTTGTGTATGGAATTGGGGGGATGACAGTAAATGTGATGAAAGGGAGAAAGAATGCAGAGAAGAAAGAAATATCTACACATTAATAGCTGGCCCTAATCGTAGGTAGTTGGTGGACTGCCTCAAGTGTCAGATGCCTGGGGAAAATGTTTGATTTGTGCTCCACATCAAGACCTCTCTTACAGTGAAAGAGTTCTGTGCATGCTACACAATCTGTCCTGTGTCCTGTAAACTGAACGTCTGCCCTCTGATATGGGTAGAGAATGTTGTCCCACTGCCATTATTGAAGGAAGATTTCACTGCCTGTCCAGTTGACGTCCACACAGGAAGTACAAATATGTACTATCTTGTCCTTTGCCTCAGGCAACCAAATATCTTGGGATGGTCCAGATCGCATAGGATTTTTTTAAGGCCATAATATTATACAGAGTGATTTTTTTTTCTAATTTCAAAGATTAGTCTGATACAGGAGAGAATAACACATCAACAAGGTTTGAGAAAAACATGAAATCCGCCACTTCGTCCACCAAATTAGATCTCCCTCTTCATGGTTCAGAGGGAAATCCTATCTAAAAGTATATCAATACAGCTTGGAAATATTACTTTTTGGGATGACAAATCCCTGCATCTCTTAGCCTACATGGTAGTCCAGAAATGCTGGAGGCTGATGGAAATATGCATCAGAAATGAAAAAAAAAAAATAAACAAAGCAAACAAACCATTGGAAATGCAAAACAAAAAAAAAGTAAATCAGAAAGCAAACAAACCATGCAAGACCCTTCAGAAATGGAAAAAAAAACTGAAAAAGAAAACAAACTCCATAAGACCCATAGGAAATGGGGTAAAAACCCAAAAAGCAAACAAACCCCACAAGATCCATCAGAAATTGGGGGGGGGACAAAACAAACAAAAACCCTGCAAGTCCCATCACAGCATAGAAACATAATCCCACCACCCAGCCCAAAAACACACTGCAAAACCCACCCAGAACAGGCAGTTTTTAAAAAGCATAAAGCAGCACCTTACCTTACCAGGCAGTCCGAAGCCTCCTCCAATCGCACACTCTCTAACCGTTGGGGCGAAAGAGCTACAAAGAAGCAGCCTCTTCACCACCAACGGTTAGCAATTTGAATTCCCCACCTTTTCCCCCTGCCTTTTTTCTGGTTGTAATGCGACCAGCTCCGGCCGCAAAAATTTTCTTCAACTTGCGGCCAGAGCTGGTCGTAACTCGAAATGGTTGCATGTCGGGACGTTCGTAAGTCGAGGCACCACAGCATCTATGAGGAAATCCCATTGTCGGATTAGAAAGCACTAATTTAAGGGAATATACGTTGTCCTTAAATTCTAATGTGACTTTCTGTCAAATATCTGGCTTATGGTTTAAGAGCGATCTTTGATTTCTGTTTATGCTCATATTCTTCCTCTCTCTCTTCCATTTCCTTCTTATCTGATAGCACATCACCCTCTAGCTGCCACCTCTTTCCCTAATTCTTCTGCAGCACTCTCTCTTGTAACCCCCCCTCCAAGGCCACAACTGTTACTGACCAAGTTTTTCAGCTGTGGGGGTTTCCTCAATCAGCCCTTTAAGTCATGGGAAAGAATGTACATGTTCAATGTACATGGCAGCAGAGTTTCACTGCCCTGATGCAGACTAAAAAAACTTTGTGTGTCTTTTCAGCGGGGAGCAGAAGTATTTCGTTAGCCAGTATCCTGAAGTGGCCTTATTAAGCCACTTCACGACATTGGCAAATCAAAAATGGACAGCTGTGGACCAAACAGTGGATTAAACAGCTGTGTAGTCGACCTCTCAGTTTCATGGACAGAATAATTAGTGGGATGTACGATATGGTAGGTTGAGTACCATTTAATTAGAGGATAAATTCAAACAGAAACCTGTCTCTTGTCAACATATAATACCCTCGGACTGATGTACAGCCTCGTGGCGCAGTGGTTAAAACGCTGTACTGCAGCTAAAACTGTGCTCACGACCTGGGGTTCGAATCCCAGGTAGCCGGCTCAAGGTTGACTCAGCCTTCCATCCTTCCGAGGTCGGTAAAATGAGTACCCAGCTTGCTGGGGGGGGGGCAATGTGTAGCCTGTATAATTAAAAAATTGTAAACCGCCCGGAGAGTGCTTGTAGCGCTATGGGGCGGTATATAAGTCCAATAAATAAATAAATAAATAAATAAATAAATAAATAAATAAATAAATAAATAAATAAATAAATAAATAAATAAATATAGCCATATTAGCCTGAGCAGCTTGACTATTGGATGCCAGGAAAAAAATTCATTTATGGCTCCTCTATAGTGACAGGAGGGCAGCTCGGCCAGTTACTGCCAGAAGCTTGTCCACCATCACAACCACTGGCTATAGATAAGTGCAAGCCTATGAAAAGCTACTTTTTGAGAGCAAAATTCCCAGTGTCTATGGTCGCTGGGAGATTCTGAATGTTGGTAAGTTCTATGTATTTGACTTTTTCTGGCTATCTGTATTTCCCCGAACATGGCAATTTCCTTTGACAAAAGTCAAAATCCACTTTATAATTTCTATTGCCTGTTGTTTCAGCTTAAATTCTTGCCTGAAATTTAGTGACAGAATGCATGTACCCATACCCATGAGCCTACCAAAGCATCTCCCTATTCTTCTCTGGAATACCACAGGTGCATTTGTTAGCTTAACGAACAAAACATTAAATAGCACCCCCTTTTTGTGACATACCACAGCAACTTTTAAATGGGCTTTCCTTAATTTCTAGAATGTCTTCCTCAATAAGGCGCTATTGTGCTCCACCTAACCTGATCCTGGAAACTCTGCCAACCTGTCAGTTCATCACACACTAGAAAATGGGCGGTTAATCTTTTCAGCTGACTTGAGTCATTTCCTGAAGCTCAGGTAAAACCCAAATATTTAGCTGCTACAAGGCCCTGGCTTCCCTTTTGACTTTCACTGATTAATTAGCAGAGGCCTCTTCTGAAAGCTTCAGCCAGTGATTCCTTTTGCCGTACATTTTTCCACCTTTGTTGAAACGTTATCCATCCATTTCAGCTGAATGGCGCTTTATTTCTAGTATTATAAAGAGAGCATTTAAGTCAGCCAGTCTGTTCAGACTTGCAATTAAGTGTACCAAGCACTTACTTATTATATTGGATTTGTCCTTCCACCTTTCTTCCACTCTTCTTTCTTTTTCAGGAAAGTATCATTATTTATCTGTAGCTGCAAAAACAACAAGACGTTTTGTGGCACCTTTAAGAAGAACACATTTTCTTTAGCATATGCTTTTGTGCTCTGCAGGTTGCAATGCTGTGTACATTTATGTAGAAGTAAACTCTGTTGAAGAGTCAGTGTTGTGCAGTGGATAGAGTGATGGACTAGGACTCAGAAGACCAGGGTTCAAATCCCCACTCGGCCATGGAAACTCACTGTGGGGAGGTAGTGGTAAAATCACTCTTTAAATAGCTCACATACTTTGAAAACCCTACCAAGATTGACATAAGATGGATGTGGTTTGATGACACATAACTATAACAGACCTCATTGACCATTTACTTCTGAGTAGACTTGAAGGAGATTGCATTAGAGAACAGGAGCAAGGTATCAGTAACTACCAAAGCCAATTCAAACTTCTGGAATATTGTACAGGACCAGCAATCTGTTCCCTTATCTGTATGATAATATCATGCATGTGCTAATAACATAAGAAGTTCTTAAATTAAAAGACCAACTAAAATAGTTTGGAGCAATCTTATGGGGAAATGTTTCAATGTTCATGGGAGGGGGGGGGACAAGGTAAGGGAAGGAGCCTGATATAATTATACAAAATAATGCACCGTGTGGAAAAGTGAGATGGTGGTGGTTTTCCTCCTTCTTTCATAATACTGCAACACAGAATCTTCCAAAGAAGCTGAAAGGTGAGAGACCCAAGAGAGATCAAAGGAAGGGACTGCTTCACCAAGAACATGTGTGTGTGTGTACAGCCACCAAAAAAGGAGAATGATGGAGAAATTTTGGAAATAATTCTGTAAATTAGTCTCCTCTAAGGGAATAATAAAAGGAGAATCTCAGCACAGTTCTCAAGAAAGTATCTTCTGATAATTTTTTGGCACAGCAATACATTGGAACCACTGCTTATACAGTAAGAATGCAATGCAAAGTAGCCATGATGGGAGAGGGCCAACTGAGTTGACGCCAGTCCAGCTGAAGCTGAAATGCATCCAAATTCCCCTCTTGTGTAGGAATGTGGCAAATCACTCAAATTGCCCTTGCCTTATCCTAATCAAGTACCGATGTCAAGGTTTGAAGTGCTGTATGTATGAGTGTTAAGCAATGATTGGGATGGGGGGGGGATAGAAAAAAAACAACTTTGAAAATGAAGTCTTCAGAATGTGCTAGGAAATTATTTATAATAGTCAATGTAAAACCATTTTTAAGTTTACCAAAACATTTAATTAATGGCTGAGCAAGGTCAATGAATTATAAACAATCCTGGCAGCTGAATTATATTTTAGTTAAGATTTTTAAACTTAGAGCTGTCATATGCTTGGCTGATAGTTGTCACTCTTCGTAGTTTCAGTATCTTAGTATTACAATATCTGGGACTTATAAGAATTTAGCTTTCCAAATCTTTGTTGCTATAGGTCCATGATTATTTAAGGTCTGCAAAAATTGTTAGTAAAAATAAAATTCATTATCAGTTAACTACAGCATGCTGGATTGTAGATAAAGATAAAGTTATAATGCTGTATATGCAACAACAGTACAACTTCCCATTGACAAAAGTATTCTTGGATCTTTCAATATGTGAGATTACAAGACCGGCAGATAAGGTATGTTTATACTTAGAAGGAAAGGAAAACAATTGGTAAGAGTTATAAATATATGAATACAGGACACAATGAAACAAACAATTCATCATTTCATTACATCATCACAAACAATGTACCAAACATCAAAAAACAAAAAGCATATAGCTGTGCAACAACAGGCTTCATTTCCAGATACTGGCAATAACAATCAATATGGATTTTAATCCATAAACTTTAAATTGTTTTGGCTGGGTCAGCAATTTAAAAAATGTATTATTTTCTGTGTGTGATCTTAACATGCTTAAAGACTAAGTAATGCATTTTACTTTATATATTTTTACATTTAAGAACTTTCATATTTTTTCCATGCTTTTTAAGTACGGCTGAAAATTGAAGTTATAAATACTTTTTACTTTTAAGAACTTTAATATTTTAAGAAATGTATTGTCAGTCTTGTTTTTAAATGTACCTTATTAGTCTATAAGCTCTTGCATTTATAGAATGTAACTTAAAACATTCTTTTTGATATTTTATTGTAGTTTTGCTCCTGTATTCTGGAATGAATTCTGACATTATATTTGCCTACAATTTACGTTTTAACACCTACACCTTTTTACAAGTTGCAAGGAAGGATTTGTAAAGTATTTGTGCCTACAGCTTTCCTCATAGCTGTAAAAATGGCTTTTGAAGTGTTTTGTGCATATGGAACATAGAAGCAATGTAGTTAAGTTTGTAGAATTAGACAAAGTGATGTTGCCAGGAATTATTGCAACAATGAAAAGACTTACATTTTGACCCAGATGAATTTTGATTTGATTGTTAATGATTGTCTGGTTTAATTCTGGAATTAACACCAGATGTGAGAACATAGGCTTCTGGGTTTTTTTTCCCATGAGAAATCAATACATTTCTGTAAGTCTCCTAGGGAGGATTATGCATCAGTTCTCTGATCTGACACTGATATAAGATAGGAGCACAACCCCTATGATATAGGGCAGTGACAGCGAACCTATGGCACGCATGCCACAGCTGGCACACAGAGCCCTCTCTGTTGGCACACGAGCCATAAGTCACCATAGAGAAATACTTATCCGTCCTCCAGTCCTGGATTTTGGCACTCCCGTCTGCTGGTGCAGTAGTCTAGCGGAGAGGTGCAATGGTGACCATTACCAGTCTAGCCCAATGCGGGACTGGAGGACCAGTAAGTATTTGTTAATACTGCCCATGGGGGGGGGGGGGAAGCATTTAACCCTTGCAGTACAGTAGCAGTTGTTTTTTCTAAAGTAAAACTTCAGCATTTGGGTTTTAATTGCAGTATTGTCACTCTGAAATAAATAAGTTGATTTTGTGTTTCAGTTTGGGCACTCGGGCTCAAAAAAGGTTCACCATCACTGCACTAGGCACTCAGAGGCAGCCACTGCCCTCAAGCAGCAGATTTTGCAGTACCAGTGTATTTTTTGCCATCTATCCATGGCATGGATCCACATGAATGTTAACGTACGCTCATCTCCAAATCATTGCCCATCTCCATTTCCTCAGTTTTGGCACTGGCGTGAGAGGTTGGATTGAAAGCTTCTTCGAAGTGGCATATTTTCTCCCCACTTGTACTCTGCAATGAACTGTCCATGGAGTGCTCATGGTGTTGATAATGAAGCTGAGGCTTGCCAGGTCTCAGAGAATGAGCTGCTATGCCAGGGAATGGCTGGGCTCCCCTGAATCTCCAGGCCAGGCGGACAAATGTGAGGAGCAGTGGAAGGGAAGGAGCAAGTCTCATTTATTGTTACGGGGTAGCCATAGTGTTTGGGTACCCAGCTCCAACCCTCTCCGAATGGCACCAGGGCTCACTGGCTTCCTGTGTCTGTCCAACATGACACATAATATACTTGCTTAGGAGCTCAGACAGGGAACCCACAATGCCTAGCTCACTCCCTCAATCATGCATTATTATGTTTCCAATTCCTGCGACATCACAAGGCCCCACACCATGACTTTACAAAGACCCACCCCAGGCATTTGGCCCCAGATATAATGAGGGGATGGGGAAGATAATCCCATGACAGCCTCTGACAAACAAGACAACACTTCAAAACCATTCCGGAAAATTCTTTTATTGTTTTTGGAAAAGAGGCTAAACGGGTATCCTCGGGGAGACAACGGCCTGGTTTAGCTCCAGCAAGACGCCTGCCTTCTGGTCCCTTGCATCCCCCTGGGAAAGAGCATGCATCGGGCCCTGAAAGAGAAAGAAAAAAAACAACAACTAAGGGGCGAGCTCGTCCACTGCCATCAACCGGCTTCAACCCAGGCGTATCCAACGACCAATGTTCTGGCAACTTCATCACAAAGTTCCGCCTGCCAACATCCACTGGCTTCCACCAGGAATAATCACCCGTTCATCTCTTCCACTCCACTTCTGAAGCCAACCTCCATCAGCTCCCAAATGCTTGGGTCACACACACACCCCGGCAACATCCCCATGGAATGCCAGCCAGCCAATTCACACACACATTCACACTCACATTCACCAGCCAAACCCCCCGACACACACAAACCTTCACTCCACCAGCCATTCACACACATACCCAGGCTTCCATCCACCGATATCCACCAAGCTTCCGCCACCTGGTTTCAGGAGGCTAACGTCCCCTGGTTTCATCCGCCAACCTCTGCCGGCCTCTGCCTTGCGGCCTCAGCCAGCTTCCGCAGGGAGATTCCACCAGCTTCTGTCTGCCAACATCCACTGACTTCCCCCCCCCCCCCCAGTCCATCGCCGACATCAGCCAGCTTCAAGCCATGGATCTATGCCAGCTTCAAGCTGCTAACTCGCAAGCCCACTTAGCAAGTTCATCTGCTTTCGCAAGAGAATTTTCCTTGGGCAGAAGGGCTGGGTCCCCTGCAGCCACTGCTACTCTCTCTGCCGGACTGCTCTCTGGCCACTGGGCTCCCTTCTGGTCTCCTGTCCTGCCCAGCAAGCCCCTTTTATCTGCCGGCAGAGAGGTGGGGCTCTGTGAGGTCACAAAGACACAGGAGACTGGGGTTGGGTTCCCAAGGCGGCGGCAGCAGCACCCTTGGGATTGGCTGAGTCCTGAAGATGATGTTGACAGTCCCTCTGATCATGTGATTCATCCACATTTTGCATGATTTTTTTTAAATTTGTGGCCTATTAATGTATCCCCTGTCACCAATCCCTCTGATAGTTAAATCTCCTCATGTTGGCCTTCTGACAGGATTCTAGGCTGGTGCTCCAAAAAGTTATCTTCCAGCATTTGCACCAAAAGTAACTTTCCTAAGCCCTGAGCTAGGGGGGGGAATGAAAGTAATAAATGAATAAGGATGGGCACAGTCACACAATGAAACCTTTGACCCTTGTTTTGCCTCTTTTTATACAACTTTTTCTTGTCCTTGCCATGAAAAAGATATTATAAGGAGCCCGTTAAGAAAACAACCTAAGTTTTTGAAACACCATCCCTGCACTATCAAAGATGCAGCTGTGTTTCAAAGACTCTCCCAGCCTTTGGAACTCCCTCCCACTGGAAGGCAGATTTGCCCCAGCAGTAAGTATTTATTTGTTAATACCACCCATGGGGGGGGGGGGGAAACAAGCATTTAACCCTTGCAGTGCAGGAACAGTTTTTTTTTCTAAACTAAAACCTCAGCATTCAGTTTTTAATTGCAGCATTGGAACTTTGAAATAAATACGTTGATTTTGTGTTGCAGTTTGGGCACTCGGGCTCAAAAAAGGTTCACCATCACTGATATAGGGATTGTGCTCCTTTCATTCTCTGATTTTTTCCTACTCTTTGGCTGGCAGATCTTAGCTATCAGAGAGGATCTATTGGCAGATCTCTAAAGTCAGGGGAAACTATTTCCGCTGACATGAGGGGATTTCTGCTAACAAAAGAGGCTTCTATCTATTCTTTGCCTGCCACATCTGGTTCATCATTGAGCTAGGTATGTAGCATCAGGCTCCTGAGATGGAATATAAGTGTAGCAGCACTGCATAGCCAGGGGCTGGAGGATCACGTCTATATTAATTTGGAGCTGCCACAGGAAGCACATTTGAGCAGATCCCACTAAATTATCACTCATTACTTCCCAATTCCCTATATATATGTATACAGTGGTACCCCGCATAGCGACGTTAATCCGTTCCAGGATTAACGTCGCTATCCGGAATCATCGCTAAATGGGAAAAAACCCCATAGGAACGCATTAAACTCCGTTTAATGCGTTCCTATGGGGGAAACTCACCGTTGAGCGAAGATTCTCCATAGCACCGCCATTTTCGCCGCCTCGGTAAGTGAGGGTAGTGCGCGAAAACGCTGCGGGCTGCCATTTTGTGCACCCAGTGGCCATTTTGGAACCGCGGATCAGCTGTTTAAAAAAACATCGCAGTGCGAAGATCGGTAAGCGAAACGCTTACTGATCATCGCAATGTAATTTTCGGCCATTTAGATCATCGCAATGCGATCGCATTAGCGATTGCAAAAAACACAACGCTATGCGGATTCGTCATTAAACGGTGCACTCGTTATGTGAGGCACCACTGTATTCAGAACCAAGTCACACTGAGCTCAGGGGGGTTTCCTTCTCAGTAAATGGGTGGAAGGCAGTTGTAGATGTTTTAAGGTGCCTTTAGAGAACTGCTCTTTTGTTTCTAAATTATTAAGAGTTCCATTATTTGTGAAGGGGATTTACTTCAATTTAGAACATACAGGAAGAATCCAGGAATAGAACTGTAGAAGTGAAATGAAATAGAAAGTGAAAGAATGGGAAAGCCACAGTAGGCAAACTTTTGGAGCTAGCAAATGAGATAGCAAAGCCTGTTTGCAGAGTAAAGAATTGTTTATTTCTCCACTTAAGTCAAATATTCTGCAATATTTCTTTTGCAGTTCTTGAAAACTAAAAGTTAAAAATCCTCCTAGATTTGTGTGTTAAATGCCCTGTTGCTAATGGAATTCATCTTTCGTAGTACTCAATCCAACAACCCTGAATGTTATGCTTTTATTCTCAGGGTTATTTCTGTCTGGAGACACAGCTGCAATATGATACAAACCTGCTATATCCCAAGTGATCCCCTAATCCTGCTGCTTGACAGCACTCTAGAATCTCAAAAGCTATATTTTACGTAGCTTAAGCACTGGACGGTCATTATTACTCCCTATACTGAATACCAACGGAACACCTGTAAGAAGACATCATTTGGTACAAAATAAATTTTATTCCAGCAAATACCAGAGACACTTAGAATTACTTTGTTTATTTGGAATTCCAAATTGTGGTGAACTCAGTAATCCCCTCTATATATGAGTTCAGCAAGACTAGAGCTTTCTTTATCATAAACAGCTGACCTAACCTTGACATGCCTTTAAAAACAAAAACACATGGTTTCTTCATTTGCATTTAGCGGCTTCAGACTTTGGATACCAGACCTATGAGGTTATAAAGCTTTCTCCTTTCACTCTTTACTGATCTGTGCCTTTAACAGCAGCTAGCCATGTAAAAAATGTAGGGAGCAAATCTTTCCCTTGTCCTGTGGCAACGGCTTTACCACAAAGCAGTGGAAGCTAAATTTCTGTTGGTTAAATGACAAGAACAAAGATGAAGAAAGTTACTTTTTTGGACATTGACTATGCTGGCAGGGTCTTCTGGGAGTTAGATTTTAAAAATATAATGTTTCTCTTCTCTGAACAAAAGCAAAATAAGTACCAATGCTGGGCTTTCTGCAGTAGATTGAATTTGTAAGCATTGGTAGGTTTAATATTGCCCATTTCCAAAGTGGGAAGTCATCACCTTTCAGCAGTATGTTATATCTTTTGTTATTGTGAAGATTTTGTTTTGTTGTGATTTTTCTTTAAAATAAAACTTTGCTTTTTATTGTATTGTGTAAAATTGATTGACATTGTCAGAGGAAGAAGAGTGTGCATAAACTGTGAGAAAAGGTCTCCCTCCCATCTCAGTAACACAACACACTGTAACTACAAGAATACCTGTACATTATATTACAGTTGCAACTTAGCAAGAGGAAATTTCACTCCTTGTTTTCAGCATGACTAACTTTTAAAGTTGCTTTTATAGTTGTGGGAACACGGTGGAGAAGGAATATCACATGGTTCAAGTGTTCCTCATAGTATGCCTCAAGATAATGCTCACACGCTGCTCTGAGTAGTGAAGCAACAGGGAGATGGAGAGAAGGAGTGTGCGGTTTCCATCACAGGCCAGCAACTTGTAGCATTCACATTAAAACAACACACATACACAGTGATGGACAAGGTTATTTTGGGGGACTATAAGCCCCAGAATGGAAGAAGCTTCTCCTAATTATGTTAAAATATAAGTACTAGCTACTTTCAGCTGTAATGGAAACAGTAGTTAACTACTCAGGGCCTCAGAAACATTGAATATCTTAGTTATTGCTGCAGCAGTTTTTTCATGCTGCCTTGAACATGCCAGAAGAAAGACAAGAGTATAAATGTGAATTGTGAATTGTAGTAAGTAAATATATAAGCGCTACAGAGCATGCTTTCCATTATGCTTTTGACAAATATTTCTGGATACCAAATTCAGAAATCTAGACATAGATTCCTGTCTAACCACCTTCATTACTGCTCCCCGTCTTGAACCAACAAGCCAGACACCATGCAATAAGCAGAGCTTTGCAATAATTCATTAGAAAGAATTATGTTACTGTACTTGCAATAGCTTTTTTCAAGTAAATAATGACAGACGATTTTACTATGTAACATCTTCCAATGTAATATATGTTCGCATTTGAGAAAGAGAACCAAGCAAAAAATGTACAGATTCCATCCTGCAAAAATGTAGAAAGCTGTTTTATAGCTGCTCACATCCTTAGTAACATGAATTTTTTGGAGCCCAAAACATCTCTTCCTTTGCCTCTGTTAAACGGAACAGGACTATTAAATTCTGGAAGACTTAAATGCCTTCTTTCCCTACCCCAGATATCATAATCCATAAAAACAGTAAGTAAGGAGAAGACACCAGTGACTGCCACATGAATGGAGAAGCGTGATAGGAGATTGTTAGGCAATGGTGGAGAGTATACAGGTAAAATAAGATCAGGGTGGTCCAAGAAAAGCTTTAGGGTCTTCTCTAGAAATTGACACCTAGCCTATGACAAATTTCCCAGCAAGGTCCTGCCTATTGTTCCTCATTGATCAAAGAAGCAGCAAAGCCATAGAGTTCCTGGAAATTTGGGACCCACAGCAAGGTTACGTGAGGTTTTCTGTATCTAATGGACCAGAAAGCTGAACAAAAGGGCAGGATATTGTAAACACAGAGAGTGGGTAAATGCAGTAAAGGTGGGTGGTTGTTAACAGGGCAAGGGAAGGGATTGATTAGGGCCCACAAGCTTTGTGGTGAGTCTCCAAGTCTGATATTATCTGACAGCAACTTAAAATGCCCTTACTTTGATCTCGTTGCAGGGAAAACCCAGCTAATGTCGCAATCTGAAAGCCTCTGGGTTCCTTTTATTTCATTACCTGTCACAGAGCTGCAGAAACAATGTGTTTTGTTTTAAATTAATGCCTTCTCTCAATTGGAATGACTCTGAATATGTCTCTCCCAGCCTTCCATGCTGAGGTCAGTTCTCTGACTTGTTTAAATGAGGTTGGAAGTGGGGGATTTATAACTCCTTCGAAGACTTGTGGTGAAAGAAATGTCCTTCCTTAACTACCTCATAAATAAACCTGATACATCAGTGGCCCATCTAATAGAAGCTGGCGGTCTCCTTTCAGTCAAGTGGTTGCATAAAAGGGATACCTTGAAAAAAACAGAACAGCTTGATAAAAGTACATTTTTGGCCTGCAAAGTCTGCAACACCCCAGATAACATAGATTATGGATGTGGAAGAGGAGCTTCCATCAGTCATGGAAGAACATTTGTTGTTATGTGCTATCACCTCCAACCCATGGTGACCCTATGCATGTCCTGCCCTCAACTGCCCTGCTCAGCTCTGTGGGGGTTTTAAGTTAGTCCATTTTGTATTTGGTTTTCCTCTTTTCTAGCTACCTTCCGCTTTTCCCATAATTCCCAGGATTATGCCTTCTGATAATGTGCCCAGAGTAGGACAGTCCCAAGTTGGACATTTTTGGGGATAGTTCAGGCTTGATTTGCTCCGGGACCCACTTGTTTGTCTTTCTGGCAGTCCAAGATATCCACAAAGCTCTCCTCCAGCACCACATTCCAAATGAATCATTTCCCCCCTGTCAGCTTCCTTAACTGTCCAACTGTTCAAATTAAGCTTTCCTAATCATAGGAAATACATAAATCTGTGGTATGATTATACTATACAATTGACTGTCTGGTTCTGTTCTGTGGCCCTGCTGATTTTTTCCTTATTAAAAATTTCTGATGAAGTACCGTATTTGCCGGTGTACAAGATGACTTTTTGGCCCAAAAACATGCCTCCAAGTGGGGGGGTGTCGTCTTGTACACCGGGTGCACTTCTTTTGGGCCAGAAAGGAGCCGCCGTGGCCGTTGAGTGAGTGACGCAGGGCCGTGCTGGCCGGGGAGGAAGGCAGGGGGCAGGCAAGCAGTCGGTCCGGATGGAGGGAGAGAAGCAGAGATGGCCATACATGAGTGGCCAGAGCCCGCCGTCAGGCTGCCCACCGGCCCACGCCGCTGAGCCAGCTGCGTGCTCACTCGCCTGCCACCCGCCCGCTTCCCCTCTTCCTCCTCCTCCTCCTCCTCCTGCCGCTGCCCACGCAGCCTCTTCCCCTCTTCCTCGCCCTCCTCCCCACCGGCCATGAACTTCCAGGGTGGGCCCGGGCAGAGCCCCAGACAGCCGCCGCAGCAGAGCCATCCACTCTATATTTTGAGTGGAAATGTTGGGGGGTCGTCTTATACGGCCAGTCGCCTTGTACGCCAGCAAATATGTTATTTTTTTATTATGACTTCTATTTTGCATTTTAATAGTTTACGTGTTTAATGACTTTCTGATTCTTGTCTAAAATGGTAGAAGTCATAAATCATTACAAGGTGTGAAATATAAGCAAACACCACTGTCTCTTGAAGCCTTGCATTAAGTCTCTTTATTCTAACTCATATGTCTGAAGTAGATGGTGCTCCATAAAAGCTTTCACTGAAATATAGTAGTTGATCTTTAAATTACTACAATTCCTTCCTTCCTTCGCTTTTCTTTTTTGTTTGTTTCTTGTTTGACTGCTTGCACAGACTAACACAGATACAACTCCAAAATCTTGAGTACTGTGCCCAGTTCTGGACTCACTAATTTAAGAAGGATGCCAAGAAACTGGAATGAATTTAGAGCACAACAAGGATGATCAAGGGCCTAGAAACCAAGCCCTGTGAAGACAGACTGAAGCTAGACACTGGGTATGTTTAGCTTGGATAAAAGAAGACAGAGGGAAAATATGATAGACTCTTCAAACACTTGAAAGATTGTCTTACAAAGGAGGGGCAGGATTTGTTCTCGATCATTCCAAAGTACAGGACACATAATAATGAGCTGAAGTTCTAGGAAGCCAGATTTCAGTTGAATATCATGAAAAAACTTGAGAGTGGAACCAGTTACCTCGGAAGGTAGTGAGTAACACTGGAGGCATTCAAGAAAAAATTAGACAATCATCCTTCAGATATACTTTGATTTGGATTTATTTATTTACATTTTCATCTCTCCCAACTAGTTGTGACGCTACTAGTCTGCCTGAGCAGGGTTTGGAATTGATGGCCTAATACACCCCTTCCAACTCCATTATTCTATAATTTTATGGTTCTCTGTACAGTAGTACCTTGGTTTACAAATGCCTCTGTTAACATAATTTTCGGTTTACAAACAGAAATCCATTGAAAATAATGCCTCGGTTTACATTGTTTTGTTTGTTTGTTTTGGTTTACAAAGGAAGTTTCCCCAGGATGCATTGTGCCTGAAGGTTTATAGCACTACCCCAATTCCTATGGTGATCCGCGTTCTGGCTTACAAATTTTTCACTTTACATAATGTCCCATACAATGCATTAATTTCATAAACCGAGATATACTGTATATTCTCACTTGCCATGCTATCATACATGAGATCATAATGCCACATTTTTCTCTCTGCCTGTGAGACAGCAAGAATGTTTTTCTCTGTAATATCTAATAACATTTGTAGGAATATTTGTGCAGATAATGTACATTGTACACAAATATGACAGCTAACAAATGCCTCATTGCATAGTCTTTTAAGCATCAATTGGGTTGTTTGTGTCTTTTTGATGAATCAGTCAGTCTTTCTGTAGATAATCTGCACATGTGCTTAGATTCACAAAGAAAACACACACTAGTTTTGAGTAAAAATATTTTGCACAAATCTCAGAAACTGAAAGAAAAAAATTGATCACTGTTAGGATTTTATACCAATGCTAAAATATATCTTAGGGCATGAAAATTCCTTTTTCAGGTTTCATGTCAGGAGAGCCTAATTGACAAATACCGGGAATTTAGTGACTATTCTACACACCTCTTAATTCACAGATTTAGTAAAATGGTGTCCATCTTTCTCACCATCTGGACTTTCACGTAAGACAACCAGGATTTTGTGGCTATTCTGAAAGTCACGTCCCCTTGTTCTGCTTTCCACTTCCAGGTGTGCAGAGACTGCATACATTCCAGTTTTAAATTTTCTGAGAAGAATTCCTGTTTCTCTGAATCAGAATCATCTGCTCTGTGATTCCAAAGAAATACAGCTTTGATGTATAGTTTCTCCCAACCATTTACATGGAATCTGTTTGATCCTATGATTCAGGTAACATGAGTCACAAATAATATTTGGGGAAAGGTTGGAAGTGGCAAGTACTGTTTTTAAGTACTGATTTTAATACTGGAGCAACAGCTGTCCAGCCAAGTTGAGCTCCCTTCTTCTTTTTTATTTACAGAATTCTTTTGAAGAGCTGGGTTTTTTCTCATCAAGGTTCCCAGTCAGCAATGGTCCTAATCAGCTGAGAGTTTCCCACCAGCTACCCTCTATGCCAGCTGGCTCATGTAATTCCATCCTTTTCCTGGCAAGCTGTCAAATACAACACACATTTTAAACAGCTGGATTAACCTAAAGATTCTGACTAGAACCTTTCATCTCTTTTTCAGAGATAGAAGTCTGCCATTTAATTATGTTTTAATTGATACACACACAGATATATATCTTCCAATATCTCATTAAATGGGATGGCAACTGATCTCCGAATTGGGATGGCAGCTGATCTCCGGTCAGAATTTCATATTGTGGGGAAACAAGGCATTTAACTGAAAAACCTCATTAATTGTAACTACACTTCTCAGAGTTTTCATGCTTCAGGGTTATAACTTCACATAGGGAACTGAAGACAATGGATTCTGGGTATTCTTTCCTTTTATAATTGGCTTTGTGTGTTGGGGGGGGAATATCTTCTTCCTTTTTTGCAATAAAGGAACCTATTAAAACAAGCTGGATTGCAAGGGGCTTTGTGGGCTACTGTTGCTTTGCGTCTGACACTACAGTTCAAATGGCAGTTGTCAAACATTACTCTTTTTGTTTTGTTTTGTTACAGCTCCCAGAATTCCCTGTCTGAGAGATTATGGGAATTGTAGTTCTCCCCTTCCCCAAAAAAAGGTAATATTTCTTTACTGTGGACACAGGTAGATGAAGGAATTGGCCACCTAGGATTTTAGACTGTCTATTATTCTCCAGTAAACTGCCATAGACTCTTCCTAAAAATGTTTTCCACCTCACCAGCCAAAGAAATCCCACAATAAAATGAATATGAAAGAAATCTTAAAATTGCACGATAATAAATCAGGTCCCCGATGTGGCAAATTGATTTGTTTACAATTGGTGAAAATGGTAGCCGCAGATAGGTTGTTCCCTTGAATCCTGAATGACATAGCACGAAAAATCCTTACCTAGTGAAGAACATTGTCTTTGATTTGTAGGTTGGGAGCATTGTGTGTGTGTGTGTTGTGTGTGTATGTGTGTGTGCATGCTTTTGTGTTGTTTTTACTTACACCACTGGAAAAAACATCATAACTGTCCAAGATGGCAGAGGGCCAGGTTAGTTAACACAAGTCAGCTGAAGCTGTGGTGAACCTAACCTCCATCAGCCTAGCAAGGATTTGGGAAATGACTTGGGACTACCTTCTCATTGGTCGAACTTTGTGCCAGAGGAAGAAGAGGTTTGGACCTGGCAATATTTGGCTCCTCTTCCCTCCATCCCTCTCTGCCTCCTTTATGGGTATCTTCTGCTCACAGATCCCTTTGCTGGCAGATCTCTGAGATCAGGCAGCAGAAGAATGTGATGCTGACACAGAGAGAGGATCCTGTCTGTTCCTTATCTTTTAGAATTGCACTGAAAAGGCAGAACAATTGACTTCAGTGGCCAAAATCCTGTTGTACAGTTACATGAAAAGTGTAACTTTTGGCAGAAAATTTTCACAAGTTAAGAAACCTCCATAGGCATTTCCTGTTGCATGCTGAGTTTCAGAAGTCATTATGCAGCGTGTAATGTTTACAGAGCTTTCTTAACTCACATTACTTCATGACTATACGCTATCCCTTTTGCATAACTGCACATCAGGATTTCAGCCAATGATTCACTTTTAGAATTAGTAATCTACTCCTGGTTGCAGTATGATTTTGGTCCATATTTATAGCTGAAGCTTTGATGTTCTATAAATTAGTAGTAGGTGAGCCTTGTCTCTTAAAATGGCTTAAATGTCATTGAATTAATGCTGTACTCTAATGATGCTAAATGATTTTGCTGTCTAAACCCTGTGAAAGAGGCAAGCCGTATGAAGAAAAATAGATTCACCTTCTTAAAATATGTTGAAGTCATATCACAGAATCCAGTGTTTAATTCCAAGTGCTTTAGCTTGGTTTACATCTGTTTCTGTATTAGCCACATTGCTCAGAACTCCCCTTTCCTTCGTTTATGACCTTTTTTATCCTTTTACTGTGGTAGAGAATAATGTTCCATGTTACAATTCAGAACTTTTCTCCAGGCTTATGCAGATGTCAGACTATTGCTACGGGAGGAATGATTCTAAGGAATGAATTTGATATTCAGTCAGATTAAGTCATTTGTATGTCCATGTAATGGTAAAAATGTGTTCATAAGAATAATTTAATAAAATTGAAATTGAGACATGGCAATATTGCCATGCCTCATGAAAGTCTCCCAGAGGATTCAGTGAAAGTTTGTGTATGGAAAGATGGCCATATTTCTTTTCAAAGCATAATTCCTCAGAGTACAGTCACACTAATTTGAGAATGAAGTTAAAAGGACTGCATCTCCTTAAAGACTGTAGGCAAAATACTAGAAGCAAAAAACCCAGTGTGATTTACTTTTAAGTAAACATGTTTAGGGGGCTTTTTACACCTTTGGATACCATGACGCCATTTATGTCAGGTCTCCGCAAGTATTGAAAATGATTTGAAAATGAAAAACCCATGTGTTATTCCTCCCATTTTTTCTTAGAAATGTTGCCACTTAATAAACAGAGATTATTACTCAAAAAAGATATGTGCTAATAGATAAACATTGGCTTTCAAGGATAGTGAATTGCCTGTTACTTATTACTCAATATTTTGACCCCCAAACCACATAAGCATTGTCCCCCCCTGCCATTATCTTCTCAAAGTAATATTTCTGGAACTGAGTAAATATTGTTCACACATGCAGATAACACCCAGCTCTATCTCTCCTTTCTACCTAGCTCCAAGGAAGCAAGCAGTTCTTCTAAACCAGTGTCTGAAGTTGGTTGAGGGCAAACAGGCTGAAAATTAATCCAGACAAAACAGAGGTGTTTGTTCATACAAACATTCTAGCATTAACACTATTTGATTAAAGTAATTTAAAGTATTGAAGTTGCCCCAAGTGCTTCCTTTTTCATTTCTAAGGTAGCAATTGACTTCATTACTCTTAATAAGTTACTTCGAAGCTCTGGATATCATTTCTACAAAACAAGAAAGTAAGCAAAATCTATCCACAATGGTTTCCTCTGGCACATTTTTCATCTAGAGAAGATTTTTTCTACGCAGGTTAAGCAAGAGTTGGAAAAGTTGGGGAAATCAAAAGTAGGTGTTAGCAGGATCAAAAAAACACTGGTATTTTAACAGTTATAATGAAGATATTTTCAACAGCATTAGTTTTTTCAGTGGCATCAACCTTACCTTTTCAGGCATTATTATTTCGAGGACATTGAATATGCTAGGATCTGTCCCCTTGTCATGTATCTCCATCATCCTCTCCACAGAGAAAGTAATTATCTGAAAAGGAAGAACCCAGGTTCAAGCTTTCCACATGAGTTGTAGTCCTTATTTTGCAGGTTTCCAGGATTGTGAAATACAAATTTGTACATGAAATATTGTTTAATGATGAAAGTGTTCACTCAGTGGTTACAATGTGTAACACAAAGACAAAGTAATAAATAATATTAAATGTGCACTTAATAGTTGGATCAGTACCTTAATGGGGGATATCTATTTAAGCCTTTGCCAGCCTAAACCTTCCAGATATTTATTTATTTATTTATTTATTTATTTATTTATTTATTTATTTATTTATTTATTTATTTCCTGCCCATCTGGTCTGGTCGACCACTCTGGTTTATTTGGGACTAAAATTTCCATATTCCCTGACCACTAACCTATGACAGCTGGATTTGCTGGGAAGTAAGGTTCAAAATCTCTGCAGTACACTATGTCAAGGAACTGATGATCTTGTTTTAAAAAGTCTCATCCAAAAGCTAATGGAAAGGCATGTTGGCAAAGATTCCTAAAGTGCAGTCCCGTTTATCCTGCAGGTCTCAAAATATTCAGATAATGTGAAGTTTGGATAAACTATGAAGACAGAAACCATCTTGACTCAATCAGCAACTCTTAAATATGTGATTGCCATTTTTCTCCAGTTACTTATTTGTTGTCGAGGGGCAAGGCATCCTCTTGCAGCTTAAGCCAGAACATATTTTTATGAGATGAAATCTCCAGGGCATACAAAAAGCTATTTTGCTTTCACATTCTTTACACATGCAAGAGCTCCTGCAGAAGTGAACAAACATTTGTTAAACCCAACTACTCTCAGAGGTGAAAAACACAGGCCAGGACACACCAAAAAAAGAGAGATCCTTCTTCCTTCTTTTTACTGCAAACAATAGAATGTTCGAACCAGCATAGCAATGCTGACTGTGAGATTCTGAAGGTTGCAGCTGAAAAACTTTCTGAAGCTCTGACACAGGGACAAAAGGCAAAAATGAAGACAGTCCAGTGTAGGGAACACCATAGCAGTGTGTGCTCTGTAGTAACCCATGGATTAGTCAGATCTGGGAACATTCAATATGGACTCTCGGTTTTGGAGGGCTTTCGTGCCCAATGCCTATGGTGGACCTCACTTTTCTTTGCACTTGTAGCTCATTGTCTCCTCTTCATCTCTGGGTCCAATCCAGACAACTGCCATGCAGAAGGAAAAGAAACAATAATAAGTGGAGGCCACTCTCCCTCCTTGCTCTTGTCACTGTCCCACACATCTTTGACCAAGGCAGGTAGACAGAGATGCCAGCAATAGATTCTTTCCTGGATTGTGGCCACTTCCAACTGCAGAAACTTTTAGACATGTCATTTGTCTAGCCCTTTCTGTTTTGCTAAGAGGCTTCTTTATATCATTGGTTCCCCTGTGAGGTTTTCAGACATTTTGGATTTCAGCTTCAAGATACCCTGGCCACACAATAGCCTTTGGTAATGGATTTGAAGGCCAGAACATACAGAGGGCCAAATGCTGAGAACCATTTCTTTACAACAGTCACTGGTCTACTTCAATTTCTTTTTTTTCATCAAGGTAATGAGTAACGGTGTCCTGGGCAGTGGAACTAGGGCAGATTTCCCACTTGTGTTTGTGTTGCATGCTGTCAGGTTGCATCCAACTTATAGCAATACTATTAGAGTTTTCAAGATAAGTGAGATATTTAAGGAATGGTTTTACTAGTGCCACACACCCTTAGTGAACTTTTATGGCTGAGTGCGAATGCAAACCCAGGTATCCTGAGTCCTAATCCACCAGTCTATCTACAACAGCACACTGGATAGTACTTGATATCTCATTATTCCCCTATATTCAGATGCATGGAGTTTTAATTCTCATGCAGAACCAGCCATGCAGAAGAACAAGATGGATATTTGAAAGCAGGAGCTTAGTCTTCTCATATGTACGTCAGCAGCGTTTGGTGGTTCTTCAGGGGACACTAATATTCATTTAGTTTGGACGTAGGGATTTCTGCAGTTCTTTTGAAATTTGAGGTTATGTCTACTATTGATGAGACATGAAGGGATAGGAAAATGCTGGAAGCAAGACTCCTTTGATGTCCCTCCATAAATGTGATACAGACAGGCTTAATAAAACAGCTCACATGGTTGCATACCTCCTAGTTACTTTGAAGGAGACCAGACCACCCTCTAGTGGAATGCTAATGTATTCCACCTCTCCCTCTCTCTCTCTCTTGAAAAGTATGCCAATTATAAGCTGCCTTCTTCTTCACAGAATTGTACTTTTGAAAGATAATGTCAAATTTGTGTGTGTGCAAGGATTTCTGGAATCTTCCTGTTTCATTCTGGAGTGTTCTAATTGCTTCTTGGTTTCTTTTCCCTTATGGTATAATATATACTGTCCTTAAAATAGCCACTTCTTTGGATTACAACTCCAAGAAACCTCTGCCAATATGGCCAAAGAAGCCATTTTTCCATGTTCTGAATTGTCGTCATAGTTGTCTTAGAACTGCAGAGTTAGAAGGGACTCGATGGATTATTAAGTCTACCCATATCAAGGAGGCACAGTAGGGAATTGAACTCCCAACCTCTGGCTCCACAGCCAGAGACCTAAACCACTGAGCAGTTCTTAGATGATGGTGGTGGTGATGATTCTAAGATGTCCACTCCCAGTTTTGGGGTGGGTGGCTTCAGGGACCCCCAACCTCCTAATACAGGGAGAGAGAGAAGCCAATTCTAGAGGTCTTCAGGAACACAAAACATTGTTTTTGTCAAAATGAATCTCTCTCTCTCTCTCTCTCTCTCTCTCTCTCTCTCTCTCTCTCTCTCTCTCTCTCTCTCTCTCTCTCTCTCTCTCTCTCTCAGCTCTGGTTGTAGAGTTTGAGGTTGTCCTGGGAATACAAATGTGCATCTGTATGGCTACATCTAGCCAGTTAGCTGTGCCTTGCCCCACTCCACAGTGGGGAAAATGAAGCAATAGAAGAATGGAGTGAAAACATATTAAAAGGTGGTTAGAATCCAGATAGCTCCTTAGTCTCAGAAGATGAAAGGCCTGGAAGTCCTTAGGAAGGGAGGATCAGCTCATTGGCCTCTTGTTGTCCTTCCACTGGCAAGCAAAGTCCTTTTTTGTCTTGGAGAGCTTTGGGTAACAAACAGGTTCCCAAAGAAGAGATATTTTGCTAAGTGGATATTGTTATTTATTTCCTGTATTTCCTTTTTTGTTTAATAGATGTGTTTTCGAAATTTCTTATGGAGATGTTTTATGCATGTGTTTCCAGTATTAAGTTTTATTGTATTTCTGGTTTTTAATATGAGCTTGTTTTATATTTCAAGTGAATTTTTGGAGTAAGGTAAGATTCAAAATCAACTCTGAGTGCTCACTGGAAGGACAGATCCTGAAGCTGAGGCTCCAATACTTTGGCCATCTCATGAGAAGAGAAGACTCCCCGGAAAAGACCCTGATGTTGGGAAAGAGTGAAGGCAAGAGGAGAAGGGGATGACAGAGAACGAGATGGTTGGACAGCGTAATGGAAGCTACCAACATGAATTTGACCCAATTCCAGGAGGCAGTGGAAGACAGGAGGGCCTGGCGTGCTCTGGTTCATGGAGTCACGAAGAGTCGGACACGACTTAACAACTAAACAACAAGATTCAAAACCAATAATCTTTTTTAAAGCCATCAGTTAATATGCTATTTGGTGCTTGCCTGTAGACCTGAATATAGCCATTCCTGTGTATGGATCCCCATCATAATTACACGCATAATTACTGAAGAACTTGGCAAAGTGATGTGCTTCAGCTAGAATCCTCCATGTTGGCTGGGAGTTCTAGTCCAAAAATAGTTATAGTCAAAAAAAAAAAAGGAACTATTCAAATTACTTCATCATTGCTGCTAGAGTGACTGGGTATCAGAGTTAGAGATGGGCCCGAATTAATTCAGAATCCTCTATCCGAATATTGTCAAACAGCAACACAGCTGCTACACAGACTTTCTCCCCACCCCACCCCAGAACAGCAGAACCACTTTCCTTTCATTGCACAATGTCGGGGTCCTTCATAGCTGGTGGCATGCCAATCCAGGCAGGAGCTTAACTGGCCCATCGCCACCTCCACAGACAGCTGTCCACTTGTTGGCTGCACAGGGAGAATCCCCATCCCACCTCCTCGACAAGTGGACACTGCCTGTGGAGGCAGGTACACCACCAGTGATGAAGGACCCTGATGGTGTGGGATGAAAGATTAATTGTTCCACCAATCCAGGGAGTGGGAAGAGAGACCACTCAGCAGCTGTGTTGCCATGCAACGATATTTGGATAGAGAGAGGGTTCTGAATTTATTTGGGCCTATCTCTACTCAAAGGTTTTCGGTTTGCCAGCTGAAGTCTCCAGGAATTGCAATGTTTCTCCAAGTTTCCAGTCAGGGAGTCTGACCCTAGGGTGTGCAGAGATCATCTGATTTTTGTGTGAGGTGGTTTTAAAACCTGAAAATCCCCCCCCCTTTTTTTTTTTTCATTTTCATTGGCTCATTCTGAAGGAGTGTATGCCTATGTGTGTTGTTCCATATGGTACAATGGGTGCAAGTGCATACACCTATATCAGCTCTCACCTTTGTAAGCACAAGCACAGTAACCTATAAGCTTTTATGCTGTGTAAGTTCTGCCACCTATGGTGCAATCCCTGGAAAGAAAGAAAGAAAGAAAGAAAGAAAGAAAGAAAGAAAGAAAGAAAGAAAGAAAGAAAGAAAGAAAGAAAGAAAGAAAGAAAGAAAGAAAGAAAGAAAGAAAGAAAGAAAGAAAGAAAGAAAGAAAGAAAGAAAGAAAAAGAGAGAGAGAGAGAGAGAGAGAGAATGAGAACACCATTCCCTCCCAATGCTTGTCCTCCTTGCCTCTGTAATTTCAAAAGGACCATCCTCTGACATCACAGAGGGCTGGTCTGCCTATTGGTGTCAGGTTTTGGATCTTGAAATGTTTGTGACTTGGAAACTGTTCCTATAATAGTAATGAGGAATGTAGAAGATGACTGAGAAAGAGACATAGCTCTTACTTTGGAAGGACAAAAAAACCAAACCAGGCCATACTAAGAGATTATTAGAAGAAGGATTTTTTTGCATGCTGAGAATATCTAATTATTATGGCAAGAGGTTTTCATACCTCTCATTGTTGGCAACGTAACTTGTTTCCTCTTCCTTGATTAGTCATTGAGAATAAATACAAGTTTTGTTTGCGAGTATGATTGATGTCTCAAGCACAGAGGTTGGGTCATGTTTCTGGAACAGCAGATGTTCTTGGACTACAACTCCCAGAGATCCTGGCCAGCACAGCTGGTGGTGAAGCCTTCTAGGAGTTTTAGTCCAAAAACATCTGGGGACCCAAAATTGGGAACTATCTCTCAGGAATATTAACAGCTTCCCGCATCTAATTATTGTCTAGCTATAATGTGTAGTTTTATCCCTACTAGTAGAAATATATTTTGTATACTTCCAAGTAGTTCCCCCCCCCCCCCACTTTTACACTGCTATTCATGCTGCAAGGTTGAATAGCACCTGGATATGGCCCTACTATGCAGCTAGTATGTTTGCTCTCCCATTATCCTCTTGTAATTTTGTAACCATAAAGTTTGGACATCTGGACTCCACTAGCAAAAATGGCAAGCCTCCCTTTGGTCACAAGGTCGATTCTGTTTTCCAGTAAAGGCAGGAGTGGTCCTGCTATAATGGTTCATTATTCATAATTTTAACTGTCCCAAGGAACTGGATTTTCACACAGTCTTTTCCTTGCAGAACTTTTCCATGATGTGACTCGTACCATGCTGTCAGATATTTTCCCCAGGTAACCAGTCCCTGCATTTCTTGTATTATACCTTTGCCAGCTGTTATTTTCAATTGTTCGACATACATAGGCACAACCCATAAGTAACTAACCAGGAAGCCTTATACTTGGGAGAATATACCACTGGAATAAAGAGTCATTGATTTACTTGGGAAGAGGTATAATTACGTTCCGTAGGACTTGCTGAGACACTATGTGGAATTTGTTTGGTTAGTAGTTCAAAATATACCTAAGGAAATTCTCAAGTCCTGAATTAAAATACAAATGAGAATGCAATTATTCTTCTGGGTTTTTTGTGGTTTGCTGAATGCATATAGATGTACTGTATATAATTGTTCAAACTGCAAATGGATACTGAAACAAGGTGGAATAAACATATGCTTGAAAAAATATGAGCAGTGTCGAAAGTGAAATAAAAAGCGTGCTCTTTATGTACAGCCCCATAGTACTTAAAGCACTCTCTGGTTGGGTTACAGTTTAATTATGGAAGCTGCACATTGCCCCCCCTCAGCAAGCTGGGTACTCAATTTACCAACCATGGAAGGATGGAAGGCTGAGTGAACCTCAAGCCAGCTACCTGGGATTGAACTCTGGGTCATGAGCACAGCTGGCTGCAGTAGAGCAGTTTAGCCACTGTGCTATGTGGCTCTTAAAAAGATTCACCCATCCCTATCAGGAACTTTTTAACCTCATCCGACAAATTCTCCCTGAATCCTTTTGTTTTGGCATCCAGATATTTGTCTGACTGAGGACTCTTCCCTATTTAAGGGGTTGTGCACATCAACACAGACTGCAGCAGTAATTCAAGTTTACCAAAATTGCATTGTTCTGTAATATAATATATAATGCTGACTGGATAGCTCAGTAGTTTAGGGATCTGGCTGCAGAGCCAGAGATTGGGACTTCAGTTCCCCACTGTGACTCCTAAAAGTAGAGTCAGCCTGTGTGACCTTGGGGAAGATGCACAGTTGCCAGGCTGGCCCCAGAAGAAAGGAACAGTAAACCACTTCTGAGTATTCTCTACCTGGAAAACCCTGAAAAGGATTACCATAAGTCAGACGTGTGGAAAGCACATCACCACCACCACCACCACTACCACCATCATCATCATAACAACTGCTACTTTTATTGTTTAGTCATTAAGTCGTGTCCGACACTTCGTGACCCCATGGACCAGAGCACGGCAGGCCTTCCAGTCTTCCACTGCCTCCCAGAATTGGGTCAAATTCATGTTGGTTGCTTCTATGACACTGTCCAACCATCTCATCCTATGACATCCCCTTCTCCTCTTGCCTTCATACTTTCCCAACATCAGGGTCTTTTCCAGAGAGCCTTCTCTTCTCATGAGATGGCCAAAGTTTGTTTGGATAAGTTTGTTTTCTTTGCAGTCCAGGAGACTCTCAAGAGTCTCCTCCAGCACCACAATTCAAAAGCATCAATTCTTCGGCGGTCGGCTTTCTTTATGGTCCAGCTCTCCCTTCCATACATCACTACTGGAAAAATCATAGCTTTGACTATACCGACCTTTGTCGGCAAGGTGATGTCTCCGCTTTTTAAGATGCTGTCTAGGTTTCTCGTCGCTTTCCTCCCAAGAAGCAGGCGTCTTTTAATTTCGTTCCTGCTGTCCCCATCTGCAGTGATCATGGAGGCCAAGAAAGTAAAATCTGTCACTGCCTCCATATCTTCCCCTTCTATTTTATTTGCCAGGAGGTGATGGGGACAGAGGCCATGATCTTTTTTGTTGGTGGTGGGTTTTTTTTTTTTTGATGTTGAGCTTCAGACCATTTTTTGTGCTCTCCTCTTTCACCCTCATTAAGAGGTTCTTTAATTCCTCTTCACTTTCTGCTATCAGAGTGATATCATCTCCATATCTGAGGTTGTTGATATTTCTTCCAGCAGTCTTAATTCCGGTTTGGGATTCATCCAGTCCTGCCTTTCACATGATGTATTCTGCATAAATAAGTTAAATAAGCAGGGAGAAACTATACAGCCTTGTCTTACTCCTTTCCCAATTTTGAACCAATCAGTTGTTCCAGATCCAGTGCTAACTGTTGCTTCCTGTTACTGCTACTTAGGGGAATTAAAAGCCTATTTCATCCAAGCTTCTTTCAGTAACTTAGACAAAGGAAATTGTTGGAAGAGGAGGGGGAGGGGGCTGACAATGAACTAAATACCCTTTTAAGCACTGATAACAAATCTTTCGGGATTTATGAATTACGAAGCTCATCTCTCTTCTTCTAACAGTTAGTAAAGTAGTAAAACTGCAGTAGCCAAGCTCTTCCTCTTTAAAAGTCTGCTGCATTGAAAGAGCTGTAACACTGTATTAAAAAATCTATGACTATATGTCCCTGAATATGTAGTTGTATTACATCTCTCATCTCGCTGCAGGAATGAACTTCTAATTCAATGTACTTTTCATTTTTTTCCCACTATTTGGTCCCTATTTTACACCACAACATTACATCAATGTTATTAGTTTTCAGCTGAAATATCTTGTTATGTATACTAAAACTCAATTTTGCTCATGAGAAGAATGCTATCTATGCTTTAAGTTTAAAGAAAACTGCAAAATGAACACCATCTACTGGCCTCTACTTGTCTCTACTGGATATTCACCGATAAAACAAATATTAAGAAGGTTACTTCAAAGGACATAGGAAATGAGGTGAGCTAAAATTTGCCTTTGACTATAATCAGTAAAAATGGAGGTGAATGACAGGTTTTCTCAGGTCCATATAGCCCTAATTCTTACTCCTAGGTAAAGGACTGCAAAATTGCAACCAAAAATTAAAATCTACAAATGAAGATTGAAGACTGAACCTGTAGTACAATATGATGTTCGTCCACATATATTGCCCAGCCCTCCTCCCTGCAACCCTGTTTTGTTTTTGTTTAGAGTTATTTAATTAAAGCATTCAAAAATATAATTTCTCAAAATACATGTTGCTGCTTAAGGTACAGAAGCAAATGCCCCCTCCCTCAAGTCAACATTATAGTATTTGGGGCCCTCCAGTGCATTTTAGCATCCAAGGCAAAGAATCCCAAGAATTTCTTCTCAGCTACCTGGCAGAAAAATACAACAATAATAAATTAAATAACTAACAATTTGATGCCTTTTGATGACATCCCAGATCAGCTGCCTAAGAAGTCCAGTATCACACTTGAGTGATAAGGTAAGGATAGCTCTTTCTAAAGTTTAAAGTAGAACAGTTCACTTTACCATCAAAGAACTCCATCCCTTTGCTTTTAATTCATTCTGTCGTGTGTTTAGATTTAGCACTAGTGAAATTTTGCATCTGTATTTAGCATACCAGTTATGTGTAATATGTTATTGAAACATTTAATGGTGCTTCCCACCTATTATTTTATTCCAAGGGGGGACGGACTCTTTCAGTTTAAAGCCAAAAGTTATTGTCGAAGCTATATCTCCAAAGACAGAGAAATTCAGACAACCTTCCTCACTCATAAAGTGGGCACACTAATGCACCCCCTTTCTGTGTTAACTTCTTTACTAGTCCAACTGATTCATAACTGTGGGGGGAAATTTAACAGGCTTATACATAGGTTGTCTTTTTCTTCATAGAACTGGAATCCACCCCTTGTGTTTATTTGGGGTAGAAGTTAAGGTATAAAAAGGATATATCAAAGTACCCAGGGAATTGAGCTGTCTTTCCTTTGAGGTGCATGCCAAAACTTTAAATTGAAGTTTTCTCTCTCTTTGTGAATGTTCCTGCTTTTTGCAGCACTGAAACACATTGTTGAGGAAAGAATCTGTCTTTACTGAACAACTTGACATAAGAATCAGTAAAGGTAAAGGTTCCCCTTGATATTTAGTCCAGTCATGTCCAACTCTAGGGCGCAGTACTCCTCCCCGTTTCCAAGCTGTAGAGCCAGCATTCATCTGTTGATAGTTTCCGTGGTCACATGGCCAAC